>NC_090890.1:42156217-42193717 GCF_036669925.1 Montipora capricornis | reverse complement strand
ACCTCGTTCCCAGGGTCGCTCTTCTCCCAGGGTCCAGGGTCGTTCCCAGGGTCGCTCTGCCTCCTTTGTCGTTGTCGTCAACGACAATGGAAACAGAGAAGAGAGACCCTGGGAACGAGGTTGGGTCCGGGGAGGGAGAATATACGCGGAGGTCAATCATAAAGGAAATGACGACAGTAAAGTTAGAAAATCCAACAGAGGAGATATGCGCGTATTTTGAGACGATGTACTCAAAGATTCATCTTTATGGTGCAATGCTTACTTCTGATCAACCCTTGAATGGTATAACCAGGAGCCCAAGGTACAACCCTTTTCCTAATTCATCTAATAAGACACAAGACTGATTTTAACCTAATCCCACAGTCAGCGACTGAAAAAGCCGATAACAGAACAAAGCAAAGCGGATGATAGAGAGGCATTGCATGTGAAGAGGTTGGCAGGGGCGTGATTTTACGAGCACAAAGTATTATATACATTCAACAAGCCTTTCTCTTCTTCGGAGACCAGGAGGTCCATCAGCCCCCTTCCCGCAAGTTCCCCATCTTCAAATCCCCCACTCTAAATTAAATAATTAACGCCAAAGCACGTTTCTGTAAAATTGGGGCGCAGTTCAGTTAGAAAGCGCAGGCTGATTCAATAAAAAGTGAGTGCAGAAATGTTATCAAACAATGATCTTAATACTCCCAAATAGCAGCAACTGTTGAAGGGGTATTATGATCAAAAAATCAAATATATTGTTTTCTTTGGATTTCAAAACTATGTTAATTAAACACCGTCACCCAAGTTTTAAGCCTTAATTTCAAAAAGACACCGGTTTATTTTAACTGGAATTGTCCTATTTAATGGTCCGCCATTACTAATTTTAAAATTTTCAGAGAAAGACAATATAGTTTAAGGATGCAATGCGTTTGTACGCGGCTGAATTCATATGCTGCACGGGAGTTTCGGGCTTTCAGATTGTAATGTCGCGATTGATTGATAGGACAAACATACGTGTCCTATTTACATAGCATTTTTTGCAGTGGGCTCGGACATCAGCATACTAAGGGCGCCGATGGCAGCCGCTATCAGTCCATTTATGAGCCCACTGAACCCTCCCAACCCATGATGAGTGATGATGTAAGTGATGAAGATAGACCACAACACCGGGAACCACGTCCCCTTACTTCTGATTAAACTCGTGTTTTGCATGCGTAATAAACTGCGGGGAAAGACCTCATGCATATACCCACCAAGAGTCCCCAACTACGTAAGACACGCTAAATTATTCAGTTTCCCACAATTCAGTCATCCATATACATTTACCTTCATCTATATCTATTTACCTCCATTTATAAAAAATTATCATCATCTGTATTAATATACATTCACTCCTGGTCATTTACCATCATCTACCTTCAATAATATTAATTAACCCTCATATAAGTTCATCTACCTTAACTTCAATCATGTTCATTAACCCTCATATACCTTCACCTACTTTCAATCACGTTCATTTACTGTCATTTACCTTCATTCATGTTCATTTACCTTAATATACCTTCATCAACCTGCAGTCAGATTCATTTACCTTAATATACCTTCATTCACGTTCATTTACCTTCAGCTACATTCATTTACTTTCATCTACCTTCAATCATGTTCATTTACCTTAATATACCTTCATTCACTTCCATCTACCTTCAATCACGTTCATTAACCTTCATTTACCTTAATATACCTTCATCTACATTCATTCACGTTTATTTGCATTCATTTACCTTCATTCACATTCATTTACCTTCAGCTACATTCATTCACTTCCATCTAACTTCATTCACATTCAATTACCTTCATCTACCGCCATCTACCTTCATCTACCTTCAATCACGTTCCTTTACCGTCATTTTCCTTCATTCATGTTCATTTACCTTAATGTACCTTCATCTACATTCATTCACGTTCATTTGCATCCATTTACCTTCATTCACATTCATTTACCTTCAGCTACAGTCATTTACTTTCATCTACCTTCATTCACGTTCAATTACCTTCATCAACCGCCATCTACCTTCATCTACCTTCAATCACGTTCATTTACCTTAATGTACCTTCATCTACATTCATTCACGTTCATCTACCTTCATCTCGTGACCTTCATCTACCTTCACTTACCTTCATATGCCTTCATTCACGTTCAGATACCTTCATTAACATTCATTTATCTTAATATACCATCTTTTACGTTCATTTACCTTCTGCTACCCACATTTCTTTTCATCCGCGTTCATTTATCGTCATTGACCTTTATTCACGTTCCTTTACCTTCACTAACGTCCATTATACTACCTTCACCTACATCCATCTACCTTCATCCGCCTTCATCTACTTTCGTCTACCTTCATTCACGTTCATCTACCTTCATTTACCTTTATTTACATTCATCTACCTTCACTTACCTTTATTTACCTTCATCTAGCTTAGTGTACCTTCAATTCAATCGCAATCATGTACCCTCATTCGCCTCAATATACCTTCATTCACGTTCATTGACCTTCATATACCTTCATTCACGTTCATATACCTTAGCTTACCTTCATTAACATTCATTTACCTTAATGTACCTTTATTCACGTTCATTTACGTTCAGCTACCCACATCTTCCTTCATCCGCGTTCAGTTCTCTTCATTTACCTTTATTCACGTTCATTTACCTTCAGCTACCTACACCTACCTTCATCTGCGTTCATTTACCTTCATCTATAGATCTTGTTTTACCTTCATCTACCTTCATTCACGTTCATTTACCAAATATATACCTCCAGTGACGTTTATTTAATTACCTTCACCTACCCGCCGGCTTCATTTACGTTCATTTACCTTAAGTTACCTCCATCTACCAGGGTGTCAAGTGACAAATGACACTCCGAGAAAATAGGAAAAGAGGAAAGACAGTGGCCAAAAATAGGAATTCTTCCCAAAATAGGAACAAAATAGGAAGCTTTCCTTGGATTCTACCCTCTTAAGGGGGTCTCAATGGGAGGATAGCTTTCACGACTATGGTTAGAAAATTTGGCTTTTCCGACTAATGGTTATTTTTTCCCGTCACGGTCAACTTACATGAAAAACAAAGAAACGTCCCTTGTTGAAAATGAAAGTATTTTTTTTTTGCTTTTTGGGGTTCTCTGTGTTAGTTAGTAGGGTGTTAGTACACCGCATTGAAAAGAATAAGTCACTGGTCATCAGAATGCGACTTAAATTTTTGTCAAGACCTCCAACTGGGGGCAAAAGAGGATGAGGTAAGAGAACGGATCCCCCATACACGGGCCAATGATAGTTTTTTTTAATTCTAATCTTAGCTACGCAGCTATTTTTAGAGAGGTACCTGATTGGCCAGTTGTAATGACGTAATGAAATTTTAAATATGCGTGGCGTAGAGAACGAGAAATTAAAATAGCTTTATGAAACCAAAAATAGATTTTTAAAAACTGCGATGGGCATGGGGGTCCGTCCTCTTACATCATCTTCTCTTGCTGGGGTTATTTGGGACTTGTTTTGACTTATCAGACAAGCTTAGCGAGATGGAATGTCCACGAAAAGAGCAAAGGAGGTAAAACGGTATCGCGCGCTCTGAAGTCTCTAAATACTTCGAAACACTCCCTGTTCCACTTTTAAAAGTAACAAAAAGATCACGCTAAATGCTTTTAATTTTTTTCAAGGCTAGCGATTTTTTTTGTCATTTTCACGCCTAACGGTTAACTTTTCTTGACGTGTCACAGCTAACGGTTAACCCCATTGAGACCCTAATAATAATACTTTATTATTTATATAGCGCACTCTCCAAATTGCCCAAATGCGCTCTACATACATCAGTTAAAAAAAGAAATTTAAAACGTATTATACATACATCCGTAGCAACGATCTACTGTATGCAGCCACTCAGGCGCAAATAGTGACCCTCTCCTAACAAAGACAATAACAGCCCTATTCCACAAATCAATGCCTTATTCAATAACTAACACTTAAAGACAAGATAGCATGCATCCTTCATATGCATAGAAACAAGTGTTAAAACTTGGTGCACAACGGAGGTTGCACCAACATGGCGGCTCCATACAAAACTCTGCAAAGTTGCGGGAAATGATTCGACAAATAACTCAGAAACGATGCACCGCACAGACCTGAGAATTGGAGAAGAGATTTCAAAATTTGTCTTCTACAATATCCCAAGTTTTTGGCTTTTTTCATTCGTGTGATGGACATGAACGTGATGTTCCAGAATTTGTGATGAATGATACAGGAACTTTTCAAATAACGATGCAATGTTGCGGCAGATCTCAGATCTAGAGGCGGTCATGATTATTACTCCCCACTCTTTGTATCACTTACTTGTTAACCTTTTAAGCTCTAAGTGCTTGTTTGTTTTCTTTTGTACTTTTTCGGCGATACTTGGCTCCGTCATGTAAGGGTTCGTGTAAGAAGTACTCAATAAAATACCTGCTGTTTGGGTCAAAGTGGGCTCAGGTATGAACATCACGTGACACGTGTCCGGTTCAGGAGAGCGAGCGAGTTCACCTTAATCTGGTAGGTTACCATTTTATAAGTGGTTTTTAGGGCCATCGTCGTCCACAGGAGCCACCACGCTGGCATCATTAAGCCGGAGTGTGGGTAAAGGCAACCCTTTGAAAGAAAATAGAGGCGAGAGATGGTTTCATGCAGACTGGGACGCCTTAAACGCTCTGTTGTAAACATGGCGGTTCACGAGTGAAGTTGTCTCTCTGGCCTTTCTGTGGACGAATTCCAGGACCTACTGACACAATCTGGGCAAGTTTTGAAAGCTAAAACCTTCAATCGATGCGTTATTTTGCTGGTAGGACTGGGTGGCCCGACACTTATGAAAAAAACTATGAAATGAGAATCGGGAGTCTTCCCTTGTCATGGAATGGCAGAATTACCCAGAATTCTTTTTGGGCATGGGCGAGGCAACTTAAGAAGCACGAGGCTGGCCCTCATCGAATGGCTGAAGCGCGGCCAGAGGAAAAGATTTCTAGCCAGATACTCAGGAGTAGGCCTAGTGTGTGCTGTTAACTTAGATTTTGGATTCCTGAACAAGTTTTTATCATAGAAAATTCGCCACAAAGTTGTGCTTTCATTTCGCTTTAATTCTCGTGTCAAAGAAACGGTATAATAATGTAAATAAGAGAATAACGATATTTATATTTGCAGATTACCTGTCCTCTTACTACGAAAGTCAAGCTCTACATTTCTATGCAATAAGCGCATTCAAAATTTCCTCGTATTACTTGATAAAAGTATGTTTTTTTTTTTGTTTCGTTTTTTTTTTTTTTTGAAAAGAGGGTTTTTCTGCTTATATGAAAAATACGTTTTCTCTCCCGTCCCCTTCTTATGCATGATCTTCGCGGAAATTACATTCTGTCCCTCAATGAACCTGGAACAACCAGTTATGGTCTTATTTCTCTTTTTTCTTACGTATCCCCTAAGTTGCGGAATGCGCTACCTGATTTTATCCGTACCTAAGAGTTTACTGATTTTAACAGAGAATCCAGGGCCGCATTTTGTACAGCGGCTTTTCTTTTTAATGAATATATCTTTAAATATTATGTATTTAGTAGGTATCTGTATATGCTATGTATTTTAGCTGTAAATGTAATGTAATTATTCGGAAATTCGAGATGAGAAATAAAGCTTAAGCCTGTATGTATGTTACCTTTAGCAGGGCGCGTGCGCACACTTTGTAATCTGAGACTCCAGTGCTTACCATATGGCAGATAAAATGACTTCCCTTTTGAATATATAAGCCATCTAATTCACACGCTATATTGACAAGGGCGGTTTGGAGCTGTGAGTAGGCGTGGGATTTGTCACATATGGTTTAGGGGCCGACATATCTCTCCCTCAATGCCGTACCGGGAGGCAAGGTCGGTAGCAGAAAGCAGCGAAGGGCCAACTGCGTCCAAAAGCGATCGCACGGGCCGAAATCCCGGGATGACTCGTTTGGTACGACGCTCCAGCGCCGGTGTCTGGAGCTACTGCGTTTTTTCTCTCTTGTTCAAACATTCCGTCAGCGGATGCGCAAATGTTCTGGCTCTTCGATACCTAGCCTACCAAAAAAAAATTAACATCCTGTATTTCTTATTTTTATTTTTTTACCGGCAATTGACATTTCAGTTGATTTTATAGGCATAAACGTAACGTAAGAAGCGTGCGTGTCCGGTCTTGTCTCAGACAGAGGCGAGAGATGGTTTCATGCAGACTGGGACGCCTTAAATGCTCTGTTGTAAACATGGCGGTTCACGAGTGAAGTTGTCTCTCTGGCCTTTCTGTGGACGAATTCCAGGACCTACTGACACAATCTGGGCAAGTTTTGAAAGCTAAAACCTTCAATCGATGCGTTATTTTGCTGGTAGGACTGGGTGGCCCGACACTTATGAAAAAAACTATGAAATGAGAATCGGGAGTCTTCCCTTGTCATGGAATGGCAGAATTACCCAGAATTCTTTTTGGGCATGGGCGAGGCAACTTAAGAAGCACGAGGCTGGCCCTCATCGAATGGCTGAAGCGCGGCCAGAGGAAAAGATTTCTAGCCAGATACTCAGGAGTAGGCCTAGTGTGTGCTGTTAACTTAGATTTTGGATTCCTGAACAAGTTTTTATCATAGAAAATTCGCCACAAAGTTGTGCTTTCATTTCGCTTTAATTCTCGTGTCAAAGAAACGGTGTAATAATGTAAATAAGAGAATAACGATATTTATATTTGCAGATTACCTGTCCTCTTACTACGAAAGTCAAGCTCTACATTTCTATGCAATAAGCGCATTCAAAATTTCCTCGTATTACTTGATAAAAGTATGTTTTTGTTTTTTTTTTTTGAAAAAAGGGTTCTTCTGCTTATATGAAAAATACGTTTTCTCTCCCGTGCCCTTCTTATGCATGATCTTCGCGGAAATTACATTCTGTCCCTCAATGAACCTGGAACAACCAGTTATGGTCTTATTTCTCTTTTTTCTTACGTATCCCCTAAGTTGCGGAATGCGCTACCTGATTTTATCCGTACCTAAGAGTTTACTGATTTTAACAGAGAATCCAGGGCCGCATTTTGTACAGCGGCTTTTCTTTTTAATGAATATATCTTTAAATATTATGTATTTAGTAGGTATCTGTATATGCTATGTATTTTAGCTGTAAATGTAATGTAATTATTCGGAAATTCGAGATGAGAAATAAAGCTTAAGCCTGTATGTATGTTACCTTTAGCAGGGCGCGTGCGCACACTTTGTAATCTGAGACTCCAGTGCTTACCATATGGCAGATAAAACGACTTCTCTTTTGAATATATAAGCCATCTAATTCACACGCTATATTGACAAGGGCGGTTTGGAGCTGTGAGTAGGCGTGGGATTTGTCACATATGGTTTAGGGGCCGACATATCTCTCCCTCAATGCCGTACCGGGAGGCAAGGTCGGTAGCAGAAAGCAGCGAAGGGCCAACTGCGTCCAAAAGCGATCGCACGGGCCGAAATCCCGGGATGACTCGTTTGGTACGACGCTCCAGCGCCGGTGTCTGGAGGTACTGCGTTTTTTCTCTCTTGTTCAAACATTCCGTCAGCGGATGCGCAAATGTTCTGGCTCTTCGATACCTAGCCTACCAAAAAAAATTAACATCCTGTATTTCTTATTTTTATTTTTTTACCGGCAATTGACATTTCAGTTGATTTTATAGGCATAAACGTAACGTAAGAAGCGTGCGTGTCCGGTCTTGTCTCAGACAGAGGCGAGAGATGGTTTCATGCAGACTGGGACGCCTTAAACGCTCTGTTGTAAACATGGCGGTTCACGAGTGAAGTTGTCTCTCTGGCCTTTCTGTGGACGAATTCCAGGACCTACTGACACAATCTGGGCAAGTTTTGAAAGCTAAAACCTTCAATCGATGCGTTATTTTGCTGGTAGGACTGGGTGGCCCGACACTTATGAAAAAAACTATGAAATGAGAATCGGGAGTCTTCCCTTGTCATGGAATGGCAGAATTACCCAGAATTCTTTTTGGGCATGGGCGAGGCAACTTAAGAAGCACGAGGCTGGCCCTCATCGAATGGCTGAAGCGCGGCCAGAGGAAAAGATTTCTAGCCAGATACTCAGGAGTAGGCCTGGTGTGTGCTGTTAACTTAGATTTTGGATTCCTGAACAAGTTTTTATCATAGAAAATTCGCCACAAAGTTGTGCTTTCATTTCGCTTTAATTCTCGTGTCAAAGAAACGGTATAATAATGTAAATAAGAGAATAACGATATTTATATTTGCAGATTACCTGTCCTCTTACTACGAAAGTCAAGCTCTACATTTCTATGCAATAAGCGCATTCAAAATTTCCTCGTATTACTTGATAAAAGTATGTTTTTGTTTTTTTTTTTTGAAAAAAGGGTTCTTCTGCTTATATGAAAAATACGTTTTCTCTCCCGTCCCCTTCTTATGCATGATCTTCGCGGAAATTACATTCTGTCCCTCAATGAACCTGGAACAACCAGTTATGGTCTTATTTCTCTTTTTTCTTACGTATCCCCTAAGTTGCGGAATGCGCTACCTGATTTTATCCGTACCTATGAGTTTACTGATTTTAACAGAGAATCCAGGGCCGCATTTTGTACAGCGGCTTTTCTTTTTAATGAATATATCTTTAAATATTATGTATTTAGTAGGTATCTGTATATGCTATGTATTTTAGCTGTAAATGTAATGTAATTATTCGGAAATTCGAGATGAGAAATAAAGCTTAAGCCTGTATGTATGTTACCTTTAGCAGGGCGCGTGCGCACACTTTGTAATCTGAGACTCCAGTGCTTACCATATGGCAGATAAAACGACTTCTCTTTTGAATATATAAGCCATCTAATTCACACGCTATATTGACAAGGGCGGTTTGGAGCTGTGAGTAGGCGTGGGATTTGTCACATATGGTTTAGGGGCCGACATATCTCTCCCTCAATGCCGTACCGGGAGGCAAGGTCGGTAGCAGAAAGCAGCGAAGGGCCAACTGCGTCCAAAAGCGATCGCACGGGCCGAAATCCCGGGATGACTCGTTTGGTACGACGCTCCAGCGCCGGTGTCTGGAGGTACTGCGTTTTTTCTCTCTTGTTCAAACATTCCGTCAGCGGATGCGCAAATGTTCTGGCTCTTCGATACCTAGCCTACCAAAAAAAAATTAACATCCTGTATTTCTTATTTTTATTTTTTTACCGGCAATTGACATTTCAGTTGATTTTATAGGCATAAACGTAACGTAAGAAGCGTGCGTGTCCGGTCTTGTCTCAGACAGAGGCGAGAGATGGTTTCATGCAGACTGGGACGCCTTAAACGCTCTGTTGTAAACATGGCGGTTCACGAGTGAAGTTGTCTCTCTGGCCTTTCTGTGGACGAATTCCAGGACCTACTGACACAATCTGGGCAAGTTTTGAAAGCTAAAACCTTCAATCGATGCGTTATTTTGCTGGTAGGACTGGGTGGCCCGACACTTATGAAAAAAACTATGAAATGAGAATCGGGAGTCTTCCCTTGTCATGGAATGGCAGAATTACCCAGAATTCTTTTTGGGCATGGGCGAGGCAACTTAACAAGCACGAGGCTGGCCCTCATCGAATGGCTGAAGCGCGGCCAGAGGAAAAGATTTCTAGCCAGATACTCAGGAGTAGGCCTGGTCTGTGCTGTTAACTTAGATTTTGGATTTCTGAACAAGTTTTTATCATAGAAAATTCGCCACAAAGTTGTGCTTTCATTTCGCTGTAATTCTCGTGTCAAAGAAACGGTATAATAATGTAAATAAGAGAATAACGATATTTATATTTGCAGAATACCTGTCCTCTTACTACGAAAGTCAAGCTCTACATTTCTATGCAATAAGCGCATTCAAAATTTCCTCGTATTACTTGATAAAAGTATGTTTTTTTTTTTGTTTCGTTTTTTTTTTTTTGGAAAGAGGGTTTTTCTGCTTATATGAAAAATACGTTTTCTCTCCCGTCCCCTTCTTATGCATGATCTTCGCGGAAATTACATTCTGTCCCTCAATGAACCTGGAACAACCAGTTATGGTCTTATTTCTCTTTTTCTTACGTATCCCCTAAGTTGCGGAATGCGCTACCTGATTTTATCCGTACCTAAGAGTTTACTGATTTTAACAGAGAATCCAGGGCCGCATTTTGTACAGCGGCTTTCTTTTTAATGAATATATCTTTAAATATTATGTATTTAGTAGGTATCTGTATATGCTATGTATTTTAGCTGTAAATGTAATGTAATTATTCGGAAATTCGAGATGAGAAATAAAGCTTAAGCCTGTATGTATGTTACCTTTAGCAGGGCGCGTGCGCACACTTTGTAATCTGAGACTCCAGTGCTTACCATATGGCAGATAAAACGACTTCTCTTTTGAATATATAAGCCATCTAATTCACACGCTATATTGACAAGGGCGGTTTGGAGCTGTGAGTAGGCGTGGGATTTGTCACATATGGTTTAGGGGCCGACATATCTCTCCCTCAATGCCGTACCGGGAGGCAAGGTCGGTAGCAGAAAGCAGCGAAGGGCCAACTGCGTCCAAAAGCGATCGCACGGGCCGAAATCCCGGAATGACTCGTTTGATACGACGCTCCAGCGCCGGTGTCTGGAGGTACTGCGTTTTTTCTCTCTTGTTCAAACATTCCGTCAGCGGATGCGCAAATGTTCTGGCTCTTCGATACCTAGCCTACCAAAAAAAAATTAACATCCTGTATTTATTTTTATTTTTTTACCGGCAATTGACATTTCAGTTGATTTTATAGGCATAAACGTAACGTAAGAAGCGTGCGTGTCCGGTCTTGTCTCAGACAGAGGCGAGAGATGGTTTCATGCAGACTGGGACGCCTTAAACGCTCTGTTGTAAACATGGCGGTTCACGAGTGAAGTTGTCTCTCTGGCCTTTCTGTGGACGAATTCCAGGACCTACTGACACAATCTGGGCAAGTTTTGAAAGCTAAAACCTTCAATCGATGCGTTATTTTGCTGGTAGGACTGGGTGGCCCGACACTTATGAAAAAAACTATGAAATGAGAATCGGGAGTCTTCCCTTGTCATGGAATGGCAGAATTACCCAGAATTCTTTTTGGGCATGGGCGAGGCAACTTAAGAAGCACGAGGCTGGCCCTCATCGAATGGCTGAAGCGCGGCCAGAGGAAAAGATTTCTAGCCAGATACCCAGGAGTAGGCCTAGTGTGTGCTGTTAACTTAGATTTTGGATTCCTGAACAAGTTTTTATCATAGAAAATTCGCCACAAAGTTGTGCTTTCATTTCGCTTTAATTCTCGTGTCAAAGAAACGGTATAATAATGTAAATAAGAGAATAACGATATTTATATTTGCAGAATACCTGTCCTCTTACTACGAAAGTCAAGCTCTACATTTCTATGCAATAAGCGCATTCAAAATTTCCTCGTATTACTTGATAAAAGTATGTTTTTTTTTGTTTCGTTTTTTTTTTTTTTTTTTTTAAAAAAGGGTTTTTTTTCTTATATTAAAAAAGCGTTTTCTCTCCCCTCCCCTTCTTTTGCATGATCTTTGCGGAAATTCCCTTTTGTCCCTCAATGAAACTGGAACAACCAGTTATGGTCTTATTTCTCTTTTTTCTTACGTATCCCCTAAGTTGCGGAATGCGCTACCTGATTTTATCCGTACCTAAGAGTTTACTGATTTTAACATAGAATCCAGGGCCGCATTTTGTACAGCGGCTTTTCTTTTTAATGAATATATCTTTAAATATTATGTATTTAGTAGGTATCTGTATATGCTATGTATTTTAGCTGTAAATGTAATGTAATTATTCGGAAATTCGAGATGAGAAATAAAGCTTAAGCCTGTATGTATGTTACCTTTAGCAGGGCGCGTGCGCACACTTTGTAATCTGAGACTCCAGTGCTTACCATATGGCAGATAAAACGACTTCTCTTTTGAATATATAAGCCATCTAATTCACACGCTATATTGACAAGGGCGGTTTGGAGCTGTGAGTAGGCGTGGGATTTGTCACATATGGTTTAGGGGCCGACATATCTCTCCCTCAATGCCGTACCGGGAGGCAAGGTCGGTAGCAGAAAGCAGCGAAGGGACAACTGCGTCCAAAAGCGATCGCACGGGCCGAAATCCCGGGATGACTCGTTTGGTACGACGCTCCAGCGCCGGTGTCTGGAGGTACTGCGTTTTTCTCTCTTGTTCAAACATTCCGTCAGCGCATGCGCAAATGTTCTGGCTCTTCGAAACCTAGCCTACCAAAAAAAAATTAACATCCTGGCTTTCTTATTTTTATTTTTTTATCGGCAATTGACATTTCAGTTGATTTTATAGGCATAAACGTAACGTAAGAAGCGTGCGTGTCCGGTCTTGTCTCAGACAAAGGCGAGAGATGGTTTCATGCAGACTGGGACGCCTTAAATGCTCTGTTGTAAACATGGCGGTTCACGAGTGAAGTTGTCTCTCTGGCCTTTCTGTGGACGAATTCCAGGACCTACTGACACAATCTGGGCAAGTTTTGAAAGCTAAAACCTTCAATCGATGCGTTATTTTGCTGGTAGGACTGGGTGGCCCGACACTTATGAAAAAAACTATGAAATGAGAATCGGGAGTCTTCCCTTGTCATGGAATGGCAGAATTACCCAGAATTCTTTTTGGGCATGGGCGAGGCAACTTAAGAAGCACGAGGCTGGCCCTCATCGAATGGCTGAAGCGCGGCCAGAGGAAAAGATTTCTAGCCAGATACTCAGGAGTAGGCCTGGTGTGTGCTGTTAACTTAGATTTTGGATTCCTGAACAAGTTTTTATCATAGAAAATTCGCCACAAAGTTGTGCTTTCATTTCGCTTTAATTCTCGTGTCAAAGAAACGGTATAATAATGTAAATAAGAGAATAACGATATTTATATTTGCAGATTACCTGTCCTCTTACTACGAAAGTCAAGCTCTACATTTCTATGCAATAAGCGCATTCAAAATTTCCTCGTATTACTTGATAAAAGTATGTTTTTTTTTGGTTTCGTTTTTTTTTTTTTTTTTTTAAAAAAGGGTTTTTCTGCTTATATGAAAAATACGTTTTCTCTCCCGTCCCTTCTTATGCATGATCTTCGCGGAAATTACATTCTGTCCCTCAATGAACCTGGAACAACCAGTTATGGTCTTATTTCTCTTTTTTCTTACGTATCCCCTAAGTTGCGGAATGCGCTACCTGATTTTATCCGTACCTATGAGTTTACTGATTTTAACAGAGAATCCAGGGCCGCATTTTGTACAGCGGCTTTTCTTTTTAATGAATATATCTTTAAATATTATGTATTTAGTAGGTATCTGTATATGCTATGTAATTTAGCTCTAAATGTAATCTAGTTATTCTGAAATTCGAAATGATAAATAAAGCTTATGCCTGTATGTATGTTACCTTTAGCAGGGCGCGTGCGCACACTTTGTAATCTGAGACTCCAGTGCTTACCATATGGCAGATAAAACGACTTCTCTTTTGAATATATAAGCCATCTAATTCACACGCTATATTGACAAGGGCGGTTTGGAGCTGTGAGTAGGCGTGGGATTTGTCACATATGGTTTAGGGGCCGACATATCTCTCCCTCAATGCCGTACCGGGAGGCAAGGTCGGTAGCAGAAAGCAGCGAAGGGCCAACTGCGTCCAAAAGCGATCGCACGGGCCGAAATCCCGGGATGACTCGTTTGGTACGACGCTCCAGCGCCGGTGTCTGGAGGTACTGCGTTTTTTCTCTCTTGTTCAAACATTCCGTCAGCGCATGCGCAAATGTTCTGGCTCTTCGAAACCTAGCCTACCAAAAAAAAATTAACATCCTGGCTTTCTTATTTTTATTTTTTTATCGGCAATTGACATTTCAGTTGATTTTATAGGCATAAACGTAACGTAAGAAGCGTGCGTGTCCGGTCTTGTCTCAGACAAAGGCGAGAGATGGTTTCATGCAGACTGGGACGCCTTAAATGCTCTGTTGTAAACATGGCGGTTCACGAGTGAAGTTGTCTCTCTGGCCTTTCTGTGGACGAATTCCAGGACCTACTGACACAATCTGGGCAAGTTTTGAAAGCTAAAACCTTCAATCGATGCGTTATTTTGCTGGTAGGACTGGGTGGCCCGACACTTATGAAAAAAACTATGAAATGAGAATCGGGAGTCTTCCCTTGTCATGGAATGGCAGAATTACCCAGAATTCGTTTTTGGCATGGGCGAGGCAACTTCAGAAGCACGAGGCTGGCCCTCATCGAATGGCTGAAGCGCGGCCAGAGGAAAAGATTTCTAGCCAGATACTCAGGAGTAGGCCTGGTATGTGCTGTTAACTTAGATTTTGGATTTCTGAACAAGTTTTTATCATAGAAAATTCGCGAAAAAGTTGTGCTTTCATTTCGCTGTAATTCTCGTGTCAAAGAAACGGTATAATAATGTAAATAAGAGAATAATGATATTTATATTTGCAGATTACCTGTCCTCTTACTACGAAAGTCAAGCTCTACATCTTTTTGCAATAAGCGCATCCAAATTTTCTCATATTATATTTTAAAAGTGTGTTGTTTATTTGGAGAAGAAGGGTTCTTCTGCTTATATGAAAAATACGCTTTCTCTCCCGTCCTCTTCTTATGCATGATCTTTGCGGACGTTACATTCTGTTCCTAAATAAACCTAGAACAGCCAGTTATGGTCTTAGTTCTCTTTTTTCTTACGTATTAGCTAAGTTGCGGAATGCGCTACCTGATTTTATCCGTACCTATGAGTTTACTGGTTTTAAAAAGCTGCTTTTCTTTTTAATGAATATATTTTTAAATATTATGTATTTAGTAGGTATTTGTATATGCTATGTATTTTAGCTGCAAATGTAATGTCTCGAAGATATTTATAGCTCCTGTAGTTATTTTGAAATTCGAGATGAAATAAAGTTTATGCGTGGATGTATGTATGTTAAGTTTAGTAGAACGCGTGCGCACACTTTGTAATCTGCGACCTTCAGTGCTTACCACATGTCAGATAAATGACTTTTCCCTTGAATAGATAAGCTATTCAATATTCTTATGTCAAATTGACAAGGGCGGTTTGGAGCTATGAGTAGGCGTGGGATTTGTCTCATATGGTTTAGGGGCCGACATATCTCTCCCTCAATGCCGTACCGGGAGGCGAGGTCGGTAGCAGAAAGCAGCGAAGGACCAACTACGTCCAAAAGCGATCGCACGGGCCGAAATCCCGGGATGACTCGTTTAGTACGACGCTTCAGCGCCATGTCTGCGTTTTTCTCTCTCGTTCAAACATTCCGTCCACGCCTGCGTAAATGTTCTGTGGCTCTCCGAGACCTACCAATTCAATTACTAGCTTGCTGGTCTTTACCAGCAATTGACATTTCAGTTCACGATTCTACAGGCATAAACGTAACGTAAGAACCGTGCGTATATTTGAGGTGATTTTAATACGCTTGCGCGCTCCTCATTTCGCAAAACAGTACTGTGATCAAAATGGTTTGAAGTACTTTTCTTCTCGTTTGTGGAAATAGTAAATTCACAAAACAACCAAGATTCGATGATATTTTAACCCTTCTTAAAATTTTTTGGCGTGAAAGGAAAACAGATAGAAAATAATAACCTTTATGGAATTGTATGAACGATATCATCTATGCTGAAAAACGTCGCGTGCTTAAGCTCTAAGCGATATTAACCGAAAAAAATTTTTTTTAAACTTTATTGGGTTTCAATTATAATACAAGAATAATCTATAAAAAGAAAAATAAACAAAAGAAAAGATAAAACACCCAAATGGACGAGCACGAACGAGACCGTGGGACCCATGCGAGGTGCCCCCCAAATTGAAAATTCGATAAGAAAATCTAAAAAGCTACACAAATCATATGAACGTGTGAACTATGAGCGGTGGCAAGCACACGATCTTACAAGTGACCAAGTGCACGGGCATTCCACGTCAAATGTTGTACGCAAAAGGCTCGATACTGCATGGAGAAGCTACTTTCAGGCACAGATTTACAAGTAAAATTCCATAACTTAACAATGCTAGCGCTGTTAAAATATGAAACTTGAAATGCAGAGGTTTTACAAATAGGGGTTTTTAAGTTTAAAGGAATTACTAAGCCTAGTACGGCCATGAATTACAAAAGAAACGAAGCCATGTACATTTAGATCTATTTGTACATACAAATATTTATAGAAAATTGTTATATCTTTAAGCTCTCTATCATAAACTAGTGGTAACAAGTCTAATCTAATAAGTTTAACCTTATAAGACATTTCTCCAATGCGAGACCCCAGTATCCATCTAGTGGCTCTTCTCTGCACGCGCTCTATCTTGTCTTGTAGGTAGCTATGACTTGGAGACCACACTTGCGTTCCATAGCAAAGTTGCAATTTAACAAGGGACAAATATAATGTCCGTCTGACTGCTACATTTAATAATAGTGGGCAAGTACGCTTTAGAAGACCAAGTAACTTATTCGCTTTCGACACAATAGCATTAATATGTTTGACCCATGAAAGAGTGCTAGTGACAATGATTCCAAGGTCGTTCTCTTCAGCCATACGAGTGACTTGCACGTTTTTAAGGGTGTAATTATAATGCATGGGTTGTTTCTTGCGTGTGACTGTCAGGACTTTACATTTAGAGATGTTAAATTGGATGTTGTTAGATCGCGTCCATTCATCCATATTTGAAAGGGTGGTTAAAGGAGATCCTTTAAGGGGGGATTTGCTCAATAGTTATTTTGGGTTACCAGTTACTGTACACTGTTTAATATATTTATTTTATGAATGCTCTTGTAACAACCAATTTTTCAACTTTACAGTACCAATAAATGTTACTATCGATTTGATTTACACTAATTTGAGAAACCAAACCAAACGAAATGAAAGTAAAAATGCGCAATACACCTTAATTTGTCAGAAATTCCCACTTTTTCGTAGCACCGAGTCCAATGGATACAGTCAATCATCACTACGGCAAAAAATCGATCCGTGTCGCAAAATAGTAATGACACCGAAATTACCGTTTTGCGAAACGTTTTTGTCGTATTTGAGGCTATCTACGCTCGCACACACCTCTGCAAGGGTGCATGGGAAGGTAAATGAAAGTACTAGATGGAGGTGATGAAGGTAGAGTGAAGACAGATGAAGGTAAATGAACGCTGATGAATGTAGATGTAGGTAGTTGAAGGTAAATGGACGTGAGTGAAGGTAAATGAAGGTAAAGGAACGTGAACGGAAGGTACATTAAGGTAAATGAATGTTAATGAAGGTATATGAACGTGAATTGTAGTGAACGTAGATGAAGATAAATGAACGTGAATATAAAAGGCAGATGAAGGTAAATGAAGGTAAGTGAAGGTAAATGAACGTGAATGAAGGTATGCTATGGTAAATAAATGTCAATGAAGGTATATGGACGTGAATGAAGGTATATGAGGGTAAGTGAAGGTAGACGAACTGTAAATGAACGTGAATAAGGCAGATGAAGGTAAATGAAAATATATGAAGGTATATGAAGGTATATTAAGGTGATTGAAGGTAGACGAAGGTAAATGAATGTTAATGAAAGTACTATGAACGTGAACGAAAGTATATGAAGGTAAGTGAAGGTAAATGAAGGTAGATGAACGTGAAGGAAGGTATATTAAGGTGAATGAAGGTAGATGATTGCGATTGAAGGTAGATGAAGGTAGATGAGGGTAAATAAGGGTAACTGAAGGTAGATGAAGGTAGATGAACGTGAATGACAGTAGATGGTGGTAGATGAACGTGAATGAAGGCAAATGTAAGTTAATGAAGGTAAATGATCGTGAATGAAGGTTTATGAAGGTATATGAAGGTGGTTGAAGGTAGATGGAGGTAGATGAAGGTAAATAAACGTGAATGAAGTTAGACGAACGTGAATGACGGTATATTAAGGCATGTGAATGTGAATGAAGGTAGATGAATGTGAATGCGGGTTGAGGACCATGAGTGAAGGTAGATGAAAGTAGATGAATGTGAAAGGAGGAAGATGAAGGTAGATCGATGAAGGTAAATGAAGGTAGAGGAAGGTAGATAAACGTGAAGGTAGATGGGAATGAAGGTGAATCAAGGTAGATGAAGGTAAATGAACGCGAATCAAGGAAAATGAAGGTAAATGAACATCAATGAAAATATATTAAGGCAAACTGATGAATATGAATGAAGGCAAATGAATGCAAATGAACGTGAATGAATGTAGATGAAGGTATATTAAGGTAAATGAACATGATTGAAGGTAGATGAAAATGAATGTAGCTGACGGTAAATGAACGTAAATGACGGTAAATGAACGTGATTGAAGGTAGATGAAGGTATATGAGAGTTAATGAATATGGTTGAAGGTAAATGATGGTAAATCAAATGACCAGCAGTGAACGTATATTAACACGGATGATGATAAATTTTTATAAATGGAGGTAAATAGATATAGATGAAGGTAAAGGTATATGGATGACTTAATATTGGGAAAGTAAATAATTTAGCGTGTCTTACGTAGTTGGGGACTCGTGGTGGGTATACCATGTGGTACATGAGATCTTTGCCAAACTGCGTTTACACACTGAAATTTTAAGTCATTGAATGGATGATATCACGTTTCCCTCGATCCATCCCTCTGAACTCCAGTCCAGCAGTTTTAAACACTCAAAGAAAACAGCCTTTCGATAAAACTAAAAGCTCAAAATTTTGCCAGGCAGGTGTTAAGAAAACACACTTTCAACATCTGAAGGAAAATAGGACGTGATTTTTTATCATAACACCACTTGAAATTGTCAAATCGGCAAAAAATCGCATGATAAACGTAACTTGAACACAAGAAAATCGCAACAAGATCGAGCGTTTGTTGCAAGTAACGCAAATGAGTCTGAGGAGCAATTGGAATTTTTTATTCATTTCAAATATTACAATATTTTAAATATCATAATATTTAAACAACAAATATATACGCAGGACTACATTATCCTAACTTAAAGAGAGGATTAAGTTCCCGACTTAAATAAGGCAACAGCCCATCCGAAAGGTCTCAGTTGTGTTTGAATCATCGAATACAAAAATTATTTACAAAAAACCGTAAGAAATCTGACAACCAATGTATAAAAGTGAATGCCTGTATAAAAAATACATTACAACGATGGGTGAATAAAAATCTCAACATCTTCAAAACCAAGCGGTGACAAAAACGACCTTTACAGACTATAAACAAATAAATAAAAACAGTTTTTTTTTTAAATAGCGATTCTTTTCTAGTCTCGAATAAAGACGTTCCTGCTGTCTTTTATTTCATCCTCTATTTTTCCGATTTCGGACACCACCTTGTTCCAGGATAAAGGAAGCAATGAACAGACTTAAACCTGTTTGGGGGAAAACAGTATTAAATGATAAAATATTTAACAAAATTATTATTCGCCGAAGGCGAGGTGAATAAATCATCGACATTCAGTATAATTAACATACTTTAGGTGATTATTTGAAAAATATGCAAACAAAACAATTGACTTATTCGTCTGTCACCTCGACAAAATGGCTTGCGGCCATTTTGAAAAAACCGCTTAGGTGATTATCGCGTAATAATCACGTCAACGGCAACCAATCAGCGCAGCGGGAGAATTTTCAATAATCACCTACGTGATGATACTAAAAGAAATTATTCATATTCATAAGTTATGGGTATCATATTGTTGGTTTTCACTCACGTGACCAACAACCATGTTTTTCAACGAAATATAATATTTTAAAATAACTGCAAAAATTCTTGCGCGCTCATTGGCTAATTTTTATTGTCAATAAGCGGACAGACATTTATGCGATAATGACGCGATATTGCTCGCGTCAGATTGAAGTTTCTCGCATTTTTGCCTCGCTTTCTTCTCGCGTTTTGACTTAATTTTTATCCCTCTGCCTTTTTGTTATTGTAAAAAACAAATTGATGTCAGTTTTTCATGCGTCTGTTCTGTTATTGATCATGAATTTCGTCATAACATTGTCAAAGTAGTCTGCGGATGACTCGACTATCGCCTCGTGGATCCACAGCTACTTTGACAATGTTATGACGCAATTCACGATCAATAACAGGACAGACGCATGAAAAACTGACATTAATTTGTTAACTTGCACAAATCCCATAATACACCTCTTTTACCCCCCAAAAATCTGCATAGGCATTATTTTCGACTTCTCTTGGGACATTTTCATGTCCCAGAAGAAATTGCAAACAATGGTTATGCAAAAGTTTTGGGGGGTAATAGAGGTCTATTATGGGGATGTGCAAGTAATGAATGCTGCGAAGGCCATTTTAATCTATTGTTTCCATGACCGCAGGGTTCATTTTTACACCAACTGCCCAATACGGTGTCGTCCCTGAAATAACCACGCAGTATGACACAGAGTGGGAGCCCATGAGTAGGAGCGAACAACAGCCCTATATTCATGTCACAGCCTTTTCACAGCCCGATTTTTTTTCTCGCAACTGCTTGAGTTGCCGCTCAAAGGCCCACGTTCACCTACAAGCATTGCGTCCCCGTGAAATAATTTTCATAGATGAAAATCCCGCCAAAGCTGAAATTTATCCAATCGGATCGCTACGATATGCAATGCGACTTTCCATAACAGAAACACCCGGTCGAAAAGTCTGTCGGTTGAAGGTGGGCCTTTAAGTATGGGGCCTACTAATTCAATGGTATTTTTGCACGGTTTACTGAATATGCGGGATAAGCAGACCACAAGTGTTATTGAAAACCAAAAAGAAAATTAGCGGTAACCACGCATTTTTAAGATTTAAAATACAAAGCTATGTATCGCGTTCTTTTCCAAATTGAAGCTTAATTATATCTAAAAAATGCTTGGTTCCCCCCCCCCCCCACCCCCCTATTTTCTTTTTGGATACCAAGAGCACTTGCTTGGTTCTGCTTCTCCTCATTGTTTTGAACCACGCAAAAATATCGCTGTATTAATAAGCACCACCCATAGGGAGTATCTCGAGATGCGCAGAACGTATGCGCAATAACAATAGTAGGCACAGTCCTTAACGACGATGATCTTTAAGTGCTTGTCACCATTTGTTTTTTAATTTCAGGAAAAAAAAACAAGAACCCTCCGCTAAAAGTAATTCTCGAAAATAAACCGGTTTTTTACACTTCCAGACATTTTTTCATGTGCTGTTTTGACTGAAGCGACGAAGTCCTGGGCTGATGACGAAGCTGAGACAATGTGTTACAGGAAGTGACAGTATAAGTTCTCTTTTGTATTACAAGATAATCTATGAAACCAATTTACACTCCACTCACATTTCGCTCACATTTCACTACCAACAAAGCGACAACTTACTCCTGCTACGTCACAGGTCCCAGTCCCCCTTTGCGCTCGATCAAATCTGGGTTCCCAGACTTGAAAGTCAATCCTCGAATAATTTTTGAAAAAATTTTATCGGCACTTTAAACTCTTGCAAAAACAGTATTGTATGGTTAAAGCTAAAGTGAAACTTTCCTTAATCGCTCCAAAACAAGGACTGGACCAAAAAATCTGGCCCTTTCTGTTGTGTGTAGGTAATTCCAAATACAATTTGCAAGTGCAATATATGATGTATTTCATATATATCTTTCAGTCATAATTACTTATCACGGGAAGTTGTGAACTCAGAAGTGACCAGCTCCCAACGTCAGTGGCTTCATAGCTCAGTTGGTTAGAGCATCGCACCGGTATCGCGAGGTCGCGGGTTCAAATCCCGTTGAAGTCCTGAAAAATTTTCAGGCTTCTCGACGCAATAGAAATTTGCACTCATCACTGCGAGACAACATGGTTTCATTTGATACAATTGTACTTGTTAATTGTAACTGATGCAGTAGCAGTAGGTCACGAGCGTGAGGATAGTAACTTTCTTCAGTGGGATAATTTCACAGGTGAGTGCCAGCACAACGGCATTTTTTCCCAATTCATTAACTTTCTTTTTCAAATCGCACGGCCGCCATATTCAGTGATCACCTAGCGCGGGGTGATTACGTCATCCTTGCGCAATCAGTAAACGTTTAGAAATCCCTCATGCTAAACAAATACAAATTCTAACTAATTTAGAGACAAATTGGTGTGAGCATAAATACGAAGTGAGTGTTCCCACCGGCTAGGATCGTCCTCGATGTCAAAGGGTCCATTGATGCCTATACGGTTATCATGTCCGCCCAAGATGCCGTGACTAAAGCTGATCTGAAAATTGATGGGGAAACGAGCAAACTTTAGTGCATTCTTACATCAGCATTTACAGTTTTTGTCTAATAAAACCCCTTTCTCTTCTGGAATATCCTTCTCATCTATAGAACTTCTCAGAACCATACCGTCTTTTTCATGGAGGAATACCACTGTCTGACATATAGCATCAGTGGTTGGACCGCAAAAACACTTTATGTACCATTCCCGCACCGTCTTGCTAAGAGATAATCGCAGTTATGAGCGCTACTTCAATATAACACCAGCGAGATGCAAGCCAGAAAATTTTCGTTCATTCCGCCGCTGCTAAAAGTAGGGCTTATGGATGCATTGATCACTTCGAGCCCGCAGCTCCAAAATATATGACTTACATTCTGTACTCCATACGTGCCCTTTATTTACAGTTAAGCTAAATCAGACAGAGTTAGGGAATCTTACTGTTAGAAAGCTCTCTATTTGCTTAATTCTCGCGCGAAATGCACACGCAAAAACACGAGTGAGATCTCATGAGCTTCCTCGCTGGCTAATACCAGTTTAAATAGCTTTACATACCTGTTCACTAAATTCATTTTCACCTAACAATGAAAGGGCTTCTAAGTGCGAGTGGAAAAGTTCCGATTTCGTCAATTTTACAGCCAGAAGAACTTCTGCAAAGCAACCACATATATGTAATCGTTTTGCGGTTTACAGAGGAAGTACAACTTGCTGTCAAGAGTGTTGAATAACCTAAAATAAAAAGCTTCAAACTTGACAGAAGATTATTAAGAGCCCAAGTCTAATAAGCACTAATCTTTTTTGCGAATGGATAAAAAAATGTAAAAAACATGCTGGAAAGCAAATCCCAGGTGGAAGAAATTTCGCTCACGTAGCAGTCAGTATTGGTGAAAACGGGAAAAATGCGAACTTCATCACTAAAAAAACCAGCAACGCAATAAAACAAAAGATTGACACCTACAAGCTAGACTTTCTCAAGTAGTTAAAAAGGAAAAACATAATTCTCTCACCGCTGATAAATCCCATGGTGCAGTCATCTGGGAGTCTTACTCGCTCGCAGCTTTCTTCGAACTTCCCATCACTGTAGAAAAAGTACAGACAGAAGCACATATAAATTCTTCTTCTCGAAAGTTTTGGTCGGATGGACTTTAACTTTAACTTTAAATAACATAATTGCCTTTAAATAAATTTAATCTGGCAATGAGTGGCAGCAATCAAATTGCAAAACCTGCCTTAAAGGCCGCCAGGCTATTCTATGATCGAATTGTACGCGGAAAGAAGGAGAACTCAAATGGGTTCACTGCGCACGCTAGCTGCCTGTATCTCAAATCGTGACCCCTGGTTCGCAAGGAGCCAGGGACGTTTTCAGAAAGAAAGACGATTTCCACCAAATTTTAATGTATCTTATAAATCATCTCTAAGTACTTACTGTCCCTACTGACTTTTAAGGAGAGTGGCAAACCAGTTTGTTCCAAAATAATCTAGAAAATCTTAAACATAAGGACCACTCTCGTCTTTGCGTAGGAGCGAGAAGCAAACAGACAGGGAAGTGCGAATAAAAAATAGCAACCAAGACTACGACAGCTCCCTGGAAGTGTATATACCTGACATAAGGGATCATTTTGTTGATAAGAGCACGACTTAAACAGAATCCAGCTCCTCCTGTTGCAAACCAAAACTTCTTTTTCTGAAATTAAATAAAAATTTTTCAGAGCACAAAACAGGCTGCATGGAGATTAAACTTAATCGCTTGTTACGAATGGTGGAGACAGCTGTTTTCCTGTTTTGTTTTTTCGTTTATTGAAATCTTTGAACTATTCATAGAAAAGTTACGCTGGCTTTGGATAAAATGTCGACTTTTGGTGAATATTAGTGTGAACCATAATCGAGCCTGCGGCCCTATGCCCCCCAATGGGGACCATAAGGATTCATGATGATGATGATTAATCGAGCCTGGATCTAACAAGCATATGACGTCACGCTCGGCAGTGGATCCGATTCCTTCTCTTGAGGACATCTTCAGAAAAGAGAACTTAGATTTGCAGATAAAATTTTAAAAAAAGAAAGTTCTCACCTTATTTTCGTCTAATCTATCCCAAGCCTAGAAAAAAAGTGACAAGTCAAAGTCAAGGACGATTAATCAGATAGATGCTGAATTTCTCAAACGCTTGGAACTTAGTCGCAACGACAACAAGAATAATTTTTCCCCTCTTTTAAGCTGATTTTTAAATTATTCTTACGTTAGGCCCTACTTGACTCGACTTGACAGAGATTAGAGGAAAATTGAGACACATGATGTCACTAAATCCTGCGTTTTTTTGTATTGCATGCAGTAATTTTGCCTTTTCGTTCACCATTAGTGATCTGTTATTAATAGTGTCGACTATTCGTAGTCTTAACGATGATTAATCAATAGTCCATGAGGCGAAGCCGAATGGGCTATTGACCCGTGGCCCCGTGGCCCTTGAGGTCGATGGGTCTAATTGTTTTAGTATCACCCAACTAGTCGGACAGAAAAGGCAATAATAAAGTTAGCAAATGCAAGTTGAAGAAATATTTATTTGGGAATAAATCGAAAGAAAGCGTAACGCTTTTCGCTACTCGAGGACTATTAATAATAGTCCTCTAGTAGCGTAGCCAATCAAAATGCAGGATTTGCATTAGTCCACTAGTTGGGTGATACTGGAAGTCGTAACTGTAGAACCATTTCTGCAAAAATGTGACGCAATGCGTTATTCGTGTGTGGAAAGATCATTGTGCAAAACGGTTTGGCCCAGTGGGTTGGCTAAAAGGAGAGAGAAAAGGATAATGAGGTGAAGAGCAGAACATAGAAGTCTGAATTGCTGACAACCAAGAGATTATAAAGGTAAGAGAAGTAATCCCTCATACTGGCCCTATTCCCATCGTAATCCCTGTTAAGTTATTTTTAGATCTCCTGCGAGATCCGGTATTCCCACGAGGGTTAACTGATAGCCAATCACATGTCCTCATTTTTACCAATGTTGACAGCTAAGCGAATTCCCACGCAATGATCGCGTCGTTCGCGATTTACCGTCAAACAGAAATGGCGGAGGATGTTGAGACAAACGCGTATGTACATTTTGTGGACGAACGTGACTTGTTGACTTCAGAGTTAAGCGATTACAATGACTTATGTTTTGAAACCTGTATCCTGGAAGGAACGAGTTATGTAACCGACAGGATTTTGTACAGAATGGCAAATGGAAGACTATAGTCGATAAGTACGATCTCTCTGACTTTAATATACGCATTCTCGGTTTCCTTTGCGGGATTAAAATATGATGACTTAATTCTTATATGGTGATAAAGTAGACAGATAGAGCTCAACTATAGTACCAAACATGAAAGGAAAACTTGAATCAAGTGTCCGATAAAATTTTTGAACTCGTGTTATCGGATTCAAGTGAATTTGCAAAGCACGTATGTTAAATATAGCTGTCTCCTTAAAAAAGATTTAACACGGTTTCGTATATGGCACAACCTTGAATGTAGTATCATTGAAAACTAGACAAGTAAGCGATTTCAGTTATAGATGTTTGAAACCTGTATCTTGAAAGGATCGAGTTTTATAAGCGACAGAATTTTGTAAACATTGGCAATTCGCAGACTACAGTCAACAAGTAATATATCGCCGACTTGGTTAACGCGTTCTTGATTTTCTTCGCGGGATTAAAATCTGACGACTTAATTCTTAGATATTCATAAATTAGACAGATATCAGAAATGAAAGGAAAACTTGAACAGACAGTGCGATAAAAATGTATGAACAAGTGGTATCGCATGGAAGTAAATTTGCAAAGCACGCATGTTATACCTGCATCTTTCAAAATTATTAAACTCGGTTTCGTACATTGGACAGTGTTGAAATTGGTGTCACTGTAAACAACACAGTTAAGCGATTTGAATTATACATCTTTGCATCTTGTATCTTGAAAGTAACGAGTTTTATAGGCGACAGAATTTTGTACACAATGAAATATCGCGGACTACAGTCACCAAGTAACATATTCCTGACTTGGTCAACGCGTTCTCGATTTTCTTAGCGGACTTAAACTATGATGACTTAATTCTATGACATTCATAAATTAGACAGCTAACGCCTTCAAACAGTACCACACATGACAGGAAAATTTTAATTGACCGCACGATAACTTTTTTAAAACCGTAAGATCGGATTGAAGTCAATTTGCAACGCACGCGTAAAATATAGCTCCCTCTTACAAATTATTTAACACGGTTTCCTACATTAGACAAACGTGAAATTGGTATCAGAGTGAATTATACAGTTAACCGATTTCCATGATATATGATTGCAAACTGTATCTTGACGGAGACGAGTTTTGTAAGCGACAGAATTTTGTAGACGATGAAAAAGTGCGCACTAAAATGGACAAGTAACGCAATGCAACCAAGGTAAACATATCTGCGTCTGACAAATTTATTTAACACGGTTTGATAGATTGGAAAATTTTCAAATTGGTATCGCTGTAAACTAGACAGTTAAGCAA
This sequence comes from Montipora capricornis, assembly GCF_036669925.1. Taxonomy (NCBI): domain Eukaryota; kingdom Metazoa; phylum Cnidaria; class Anthozoa; order Scleractinia; family Acroporidae; genus Montipora; species Montipora capricornis. The sequence goes on along the minus strand of NC_090890.1, from coordinate 42,166,944 downwards.
TTCCAAGGATGTACGTTTGAAACCTGTATCTTGCAGACAATGAATTTTATCAGGCCATGAAACTCAATTTTGAAAACGGTGAGTGGCATCGTACAGAATTTGCTGCACTTTCCCTCCTCCACGAAACTTCCACGTAACGCGCGAGGTAACATTATCCGCGGGAAAATTGATATCATCTAAAAATAACCTAAGAGGGATTACGATGGGAACAGGGCCAGTATGAGGGATTACTTCTCTTACCTTTATAATCTCTTGTGACAACTTATTGCGGCCACTACAGAGTTACCAATCTTAAGTTCAAAGGAATGAACGTGAGGGTGACGAATAATGTTACGAGCGAGAGCCGACAACAGAAGAAAAAGAAAAGATGAGAAGAGAAAAAGAAGACAATGGGTAAAGCAGGCCGCTGCTAAGGAAGTTCACCACGGTTCGGGAGCCGGCCAGGAGAAAGGTGTATGGTTTTCATCGAGGGAACTCGAAATTGCAAAAAATTGTAATATTTAAAACGTCGCTAAATTTCATTGTAAAGGCACTTAACATCAGTCAAGTAGCATTACAGTAAATAAGTTTTTACTTTATGAAGTAGGATTCGCTCTGACGAAGGGCTAACGCTCGAAACGTCAGCTTTTAGAATCTCTGTACGGTGGCCAATTTACATTATCAACTCCGTTGATAAAACCAAATTTTTGTATACTAATTGTGGTGTAGGTTGCTCAGTTCCGATTTTTGTGTCACATGCTTCGTGTTAAATTATTCATTTTTATCCTAACTTTTATTGTGTCGGTTTTGCCGAGGTTTTTTCTTTCCCGTTATTGCCCCAAACGTAGGAACACTCACGTCACACATTTGCATGCATCACGTGTTGCACTTGATCAGAAATTCCCCTTTTTACCTTGTTCACAAAGTGTTCTTTACCTCCATTTCTTTGACTAGGCTGGGTTTCCCAATGTATACATCCTTGTTCGAGTTAAAATTTCGCAGCGTCTTCACCAGTGCTGGTACATTAACGTAGTTATCGTCATCAAAATGGCAAAACCACCTTGAAGTGAAAAAATAAAATGTTTGTATTATTAATCCCTTAGCCTGAGCAGGGAGGAGTAAGATTTAAATGAGAGAGCGAGAGGGGGCGAGGCAGGCAATAGTATCTGAAAAAATCTTTACTGAATGAACGCTCCAGTTTATCGGTTACTTTTTCTACATTTTATTCATTTTTTTCTTCTAAACAGATTTACAGGAATTTTTACTTATTTGTGCTAGCTTCGATCCTACGTAGCTTGAAGATTCCCCACCGCCTTTCAAGTTATTCTGGCATAGCTACAATAGTTCATCAGGCGTTCTTAGTAATTTTACAGGGAATCCGATTTAAGATAAGGGATGAAATTTCAACCCAGGATACTTTTGAATATTGAATTCTAATCTCTTAATTCGTCTTCGAACTGATAGCATTAAGGGTAAAAATAGACAGCCTGAACTGAAATTATGTGAGGCTACAACTCACTTCGTCTTCATCTTTTGCAGGAAAAAATTAATCTCGGCCTGCATCTTGCAACAAAGTTTTGCCCTGCGTGAAAATAAAAATTGAAAAACAAACGTTTATTAAGAACTTCCCAAAAGGAAAGACAAATCACAGCATTTTTTTCCCATTTTCTCAGTTGCTAAGGTTGTGCAGTCAGGGTGTCAAATTCACTTTGTGATTCGTTTGGTTTTGTAATCGTTTAAGGACGGTGCCTACTAATTAAAGATATTTTCTTCCCGGTGTGTGATTATGCAGGAAATGTAGATCTTAAAACAAGTGTTATTGAAATCCAAAAAGAAAATTGGGGGTAACCACGCATTTTTCCAAGATAATTGATGAATAATATTTGTAAATAGCTTTAAAATGCAAAGCAATGTATGGCGTTCTTTCTCAAATTGAAGCTTAATTATCTCTCAAAAATGCATGGTTACCCCCAATTTTCTTTTTGGATACCAAGAGCACTTACTAAGATGTACTTTCTCTGGATAGTTTTAAAACGTGCAAAAATATCCCTTGGTCCCTGTATTAGTAAGCATCACCGATAGGAAATCCGAGTATCTCGAGATGCGCAGAACATACATACATATGTATGTTCTGCGCATCTCGAGAATAGATTGGAATTCAGTCCCCAAGACTGCATGAAATGGTGATGGTAACACAACAATCTATTCTACTCCATTTGGACTACATTTAAAAGCATTTAAATGCTCTGAAAGTGCACACAATTTACTTATAAGCTGGATTGAATTATTTCATCCAAAATACCTCTGATGTCCTGCCTGACATGTGGTCTTAATCAGATGCCCCCTAAAATTCCCCCCAGAACGTATGCCCAATAACAATAGTAGGCACCGTCCTTAATTAATAAGTGATTAGTTCAGTGATCTTGCACCACTTACTTTCTCAACCAATAACTGAGAAGCAAACAAATCACACCAAACACCACTTGCGGATTCACTTCAAAGTCCAGGCACTAAATGCCTTTGATGACAAAGATTTCACAACGATACTCCAGGAGAAAGAGTATCCACATGTTCAAATATTTTGATAGTATACCCTCCAACACAGATTCTACAGTTGGGTAGTCACTGCCTGGCACATTGGTCATGAACAATGTCTCTTTCCCCCTCTGCAATAAATTGCATGGGGGCTGAGTTGCAGTCAATCTCAACTGACTTGAGGGTTATTCTCATTACTCCACTTTCCTCCCTCATCAAGATTGACTCTCCGCTAATTACATCTAACTGCAGTGCTGTGTTCTGACATCAAACATGGACATATAGCTACTGCCATAGGCGAATTATGCATGCTTTTATCCTGACGTTGAGAGCTGCGACCTTTGGAATTCAGTCCCCAAGACTGCATGAAATGGTGATGGTAACACAACAAATCTATTCTACTCCATTTGGACTATATTTAAAAGCATTTAAATGCTCTGAAAGTGCACATAATTTACTTATAAGCTGGATTGAATTATTTCATCCAAAATACCTCTGATGTCCTGCCTGACATGTGGTCTTAATCAGATGCCCCCCTAAAATTCAAAAATTTTAAATATACAAGAGGTTAACAAAAGAACTTCATAAATTCCAATAGCATGTAATTTTGTCAGAGCACACATGTGGAAATCAACAAAATCGTGCGTAGCTCCATTTGGCCAATTTAAAAATTAAGAGAAGCACACGTCAGCTTATTAGCAAGACAAACAGTAACTGTAAAATTGTTTTATATAGAATCGTCAGGCCTTGTTTGAAATTATCAAGGTTTTGCAATTTGGATCTGCTACCCTATTTGGAAAAAATATTGTACCCTGTAATTTGTCCACAAATTCATCAAGAATTGTATAAAATGTTCTCACTCTGGCATATGGAAATTCCACCATAGTCTGAAAAAATGCACCAATACCACTGTTAAAGAATACTCACTTAGACTTTCATTCACTTTAGCATCTTCTAGATCTGTAAAAAAGAAAATCTGATACAAAGAAGAAAATAATTATATGGATGTAAACAACAAGACAACAGTCCCTGATCAAGCTTTTTTTATTGATAGATGCATAGTCTCCTATGCAGCCGTTCTTTGTGTAGTCACACAATTAATGCTCTTCCCCACTCATTAAGACACTGATGACACAAAGAACGGTTGCATAGGAGACTAATAGATGCACTACCTGATTTTATTTCACCACCTTTACAAGACGTCAAAATCAAATAAGGGAATCAGCTGATAAATGACTTTTTTTCCCTCAACTAGCTGCTTCAGGGAAAAAATGAAAGCAGCGAAATAATCGATGCTACAAATTCCCAATAAATAAAGATCAAATAGCTGATGCTATCCACTCCATTTGGATTTACAAATCACTTTAGGTGACCTCTCAATATTAAATCATTAAAATTTAAAAAGAGAGAAAGCTAGTGTTAAACATAATGTAAGAAACTGTGTAGGCATTATGCATTTCTTAAAAGGTTGGGCAAGAAATTACAACAGGTAGCCAGCTGAGCAAAAGTGTACAACACAGTGATAGCATGACATGTATCACAGACATAACAATATTGTCTCATATCAGTATTTCATATTTCATCTCAACTGTTAGATGATTAATGTCATGATTGTCTCCCTTCCCCTCCAAACCCACCACTCACCAAAATGTACAAACCTCGACTGCTTCAGAAAACCAATGTATTTTTAAGCTTTTGGCCCTTGAGAGTGACACTTAAAGATTTTACTCTGCTAATCACCAGAAAATTTCACAGGGCAGTGGAGTACCCCTTAGGGCGTCAATTTCAGAAACCCCAACCACTTCCCCTAGTTTTCATTCCTTCGCCACTTGGTCATGTAATTGTTAGTCTACTTACCTGATCTGGAGCATTTTGAAACCACGTCTGCCGCAAAGTATCTACTCGCGTCCTATGAAAGTCCCCAGTTGTCTTAACAGATATAAAGATATCTTTCAGTTCTGTAAATTCTGTCTCCAGGACATAATCTTTTGTAATCTCATGCCCCACCGGAGAATAAGCTGATTTATGTCCGCCTTCTTCCTGTGTGATCACCGCCGATGATAAGCTGATGGATTCATTATTTCGACCGATAAGTTGCAGTGGATTTCGAAAATTCCTTCCCGTCATTGGCAATTTTGTTGATTTCATTATAACGTTTCCCTTGTAATCAATACTGCTGCCTTTGCCGCGGGCATCATCCAATTTCACGCGACCGATCGCGATAAACTTCAAATTTTCTTCCATCTGTACATGTTCAACATTTTTATTTTGACTCTGAAGTCTTTCGCGAGATGTGATCCTGTTCGCTCCCCTCATTGTACTGCTATCATGATCAATTGGCGCCAAATTGAACTCCACATGTAGAAGCAAGGAAAATATCACCTGTGCTGCGATTGCAAAGGAGATCCAGGTCAGCAGCTTGAAGCATTTTCTCCTCGGAACGTACATCACACCGAAAGAAACAAATTGCTAAAAGCAATCCAGCTTCTCATGAAATCCCAGAGAAGATACATAACCAAAGGTACAATCCGACAAAATCATTAAGAGCCAAATGGCAATGCTATGGGCATTAATATGCTTTTTCAAACAAATCAATTAAGTCTCGTACGAGCTATTCATTAAGTCAAAGATCAAGTGAAACTCCAGATGTGGTGACGATAATTTCAACACCGCCTTTCCAACATTCAACAGCGGTCCAAACAAGTCCCGAACGAGACGATTTGTCAATTGATTTCGGTAAACAGTTACTTGATACCACTTGTCGAGCGTTTTAACTCGCAACTCTTTGGATCTGGACGAGATGTAAATTTGTGCAAATTCCTCAGAAGTCATCCAACTCTATGGTAACAGCTGAAGTCTCGGATCTAAAATTGGCATCATTATAACGGGTCTTGGTCACGATTTTGCACTTTTTGTCAAACCATATCACAGTCTTCACATTGCAGAGGTTTCACAACGGTTTTTGAAAATTTACCGCGTTTTTTGGCCAGTGAAACATCGCGGTTTCTAAAGTTATGCACAGGCTTCATGAGGCGTCACGCGTACTTACAAAAAGGTTAGCTAGAGTGGGGTTAGCAAAGGGACGGTCCTAAAAATAATTTTAGTTCATATTCATGCAACCCTTAACTCATGTTGCTCTTGCTAACATTGACAAGTGTAGGGAAACAAGAGTGAAAAGAAAATAGTCGTGCCAATCATTTGGCAAAGAAAATTTAACTGTGGATTTCTTTTGTATTGCCCACTCCACCCTAAAAGTTTATTTGACAGCTTTTCAATACAGGCACGCGCATTTGAAAGTAACACGTGTTTGTCTGTCACATTTCCTATCACAGAAATGGAGTCCTCTAATTTACAGTTAGAGGACAAATTTGGTGATGAAAAGAATCCGAAGAAACGGAAATGGAAAGACGCAAGCCTTGAAGAAGAAGATGGTGGTGGGTTGAATGTTTTTGAAACCAAATGATTTCATCTGTAGTTGAACCATAGTTAGTAGAGGGGACTATGGTTGAACTTTGAAAAAAAATTGTTCACATTTTAAAACATTTCTAATTGATCAGATGACTGCTTAAACAATCTCTCCTCCACGTTGCGAAACGTTTGTAATTGCTTTGGTGTAGGAGGTCTTTACAATTCAAAGAAGAGGTATGTTAAAGAAATTAAATAGCAAAACGAACCGGTGGTACAAATCGAAGGAGACCATTAAAACTTAATTAACACAATGCCAAAATCAATTCAACTGACCAAACAACAGGGGCGAAATATGTTGACCAACATTATTTTTGTTATGCACCAGCCACAGATCGTTGTTTTACTGATACAGAAACAACCCTAACCGTTTATAAATGCTAACATTAGGCCTAAAAACGATTAGGCCTAAAGGTAGCTTTAATTAATGTGTAGGAGGACTCTTTGTGTATTTGTAAAACGATGACCTGTGATTAACTCAAGTTGTGACCTGTGACCTGTGTTTGTACTACCCTGGGTGCCAGAGGTTCTATTTTTCTTTCACGAGGAGCGAGCGGTTAAAACGGAGTTATCGTCATCAAAATGGCAAAAGTGAAAAAACAAAAATTTATGTTTATATTAAAATCCGTCAACCTGAGTTTGTACCTGCCACAAAAGAAACCAGATGATAACTTAATGACAAAAACTTTCAGAATTAGTCTAAAGAGCAAAATGAATTAATGTTTGGACCAAAACAGTGCCCTAAAAGTTATCCATCCCAACAAAAACACAGTACAAACATTTTATGATACGAAAGTGTTTTGTGATGTATGTTTAGCAAAAGGGGCAAATTATGCATGGACACTGCAATAGTTATTATGGAGAGCACTTTACAACCATGAAGGCAGACCCAGTCCCACTCTGTCAAGGCTTGCATTACAAGTCCCGTGAATAATCTCTGCCAATGAAAGAAAATCATTACTGTCCCCACACTCGGAACAATGCAGAGTTACAAAAGCAAAACACCACGGCCATGTCCCTGTTATTTCCCCGCTTCGTCCAGGGGTTCAGACTATGTTGCCCTATATACTTAACTGATTTGATTTGTTATTGGGTGAAAGGTTGAAACTGCCCCTCTGGTTTCCCATAAATTATCATCATTCTCGTCCATTCTATTCCATTTTCCGAGCTCTTTCCCTGTTATCTACTCTTTGCTGTAGTACAATGCACCAAACCCTATAGGTTGTCATGATGGTATCTCATGTGATTCAGCTCTAACTCTGCTCCGAACAAAGTTGTCCAGGATGCTCAATTAATTTTTGGATAACTCCCCCTCCCCCCCCCCCCCCTCCTCTTCCTAGTATCTGTGGGTGTAACAGATGAAAATGACACAATATTTCTGTGTATCATTGCAGGAAGATAGAGAGTACATTTGGTCGTCTGTTACCACTGAGTAGTGGTAAGGTGGTAGAGTTTTAATTTTCATTTCTTTTTGTGGGGAGCAAATTATATAATTTTTTTTTTTTTTTAGCCAATCCAAGTTATTGTGTGGCATTAAATTTTGGGGTCTTGACAAATGGCGAGTCACACAAATCTTGCATTTAAGTCGAAGCACCCAATTCAAATAGTGCTGACAAAATGAATGCAACTTTCTGAAAACAAGAAAAACTAGTTTATGGGAGAAAAATACTGGTCTCTCTCAATTTCTTGCATGGAAAATTATTAGTTCTACTAAAAAAAGATGCCAACTTGCAAAAATAACTCTGACAAAAATGTTGTGCCTCACAGTAAATTCTATACAACCAACATTATTATCAGTTTTGGTCACGTCACATTTACATGAAAACAAACTCTTATTTGGCTTGAAACATCATCTCAAACCCTATAGATATACATATATATATATATATATATATGGACACCAGAAACTAAAATCACCTCAAAATATTATTTCCTGTAGACTGGAATCTTGGAGATAAAATTCAAATGTTGTCAATGGATATGAAGCAGAGGTATGTATTCAACTTGGCCATTATTCATATAAAATTTAGAATGCATGGAAGTATTCACTTGGATTCAGTGCAGTCTACGAGTTCAAATCGCTAAAACTGCTGTACTACCATTTTGTTACAATTTTGTTACATTGTTTTATTATACTGTTCAGATCTACATTCATTAATTGGAATCAAAATATATTAGATCTTTAATGCAAATGTACATTGTACGGTGCATCACTACAGGGGCAAAAGCTAAGATGTTCACTTGGACGAATGGTGCACAATCAAAGGCCCCAATACCTTAGTCAAGTGCCATTCAAGAGCAAATCATAGCAACCATATCCAAATAACTCAATAGAGAACCTGTTCACAGACCACATTTTATTTTATTGCTTGAACACCTGTGGCCTATTGCTAAAAAATGGTTAGGCAACCATAAAATCCTAAATTTTTGCAGATGTTTTGGATATATAATTTTTTACTATCATTATGTTAAGTTTCCTATTATGTCATCAGATATGGAAAGGAATTGTCTGAGGTGTCTTTTCGGCTTTTGGGCCTGATGAAGCAAGTGTCACAACTGTTTAAAGAGCTACATGGAGGTGATTGTAACTGTTCAACTGTCTGGCGTTAGCTGGAGTATAATTATCCATACTGGCATGCTTAGAGGTGAAAAGGTTGAAGAGGAAGTTTTTTAATGGATAGAGAAGTGATACGGGTAGCACAGGAGACTTGGTGATTTATTGAGTATCCATGAAACTCCCAAAATAAATGTTACCCCCAGTACGGGTCACCTATTAGACCTTTCAGATGAAAGCCACTTTGTACTTGAGATCAGTTTTTTCATAGTCACCATAGCTCTGTCACCAATATCTCAGGCAAGGTTGGTCGACACCAAAATGAATCTTTAGGATCTAAGAGGTTACGGTGGCCCACAAGGGATATGCTACAAATTAAATAAAGTTGCTGCAAATTAAATTAAAATGCTTCAAATTTAAAATAGTTGCTGCAAATTAAAAAGCAGAAAATATGTGCATGCACATTGCAATAATTCTTTTGTAAATGGTTTGAACCCAGGAGTCATATCATAAAGTAAAGTACGATCGTCCGGGTGAGTGTAGTCCTGAGAAGGACTGTTTGAGATGACATTGACTGACGTTTCGACAACCTGAGCGGAAGTCATCTTCAGAGTCAAGATGACTTCCGCTCAGGTTGTCGAAACGTCAGTCAATGTCATCTCAAACAGTCCTTCTCAGGACTACACTCACCGGACGATCGTACTTTACTTTATAATAATTCTTTTGCGAAACTCATGCCATAACATCGTGTCACACTCTTCCAAGGCTCAGCATTCCTCGTTCCTTTAAACGTGCATCCTTGACTTCTGTTTCCTCAAAATGTTTTGAACCGTCTTGTGGAACAGAACGGGTTTCAGCATCTTTGAAGGGCATCACGCACTATACAATAATTTGCAATACACATATCCCACATGTAGATATTTTTAACCAGACTCTCTTGAGACACATCTTGTTCCACTGTTCTCATTCATTTTTTAATTTGTTTGTTCATTCATTTAAATTTATTTCGTTTTCATCTTTCACCTTTGGTAATTTGTCTCTCTTGTACCATTCTGTTCAAGAGATACCGTAACAATGTCCTTGTTCAGCAGTTACAGAGCTCCAGCTATTATGTGGTATTCAGTGGCAAGGGAAGTAAAATATTTGACTCCTTGTTCAAATGAAAGTGCGCCTGGTCATACCACCCTGTGATGTACATGTACACGTAAGCCGTTTAACTTGAATAATTTCAGATCACTTGCTATTTTCCTTTTATTTCTTCAGGGAGAAAATTTTTAAAGGACATCACGATGGACATTTTCCTCAAGGTGCATGTGTTGGTGTATTATTCAGTATTGAGAGAACTTCTTTTCAGCCAGTGTGCCCGAAGTTTTATTCCCTGGCTCCATGTAATCTGTTGATTAAGTTTTGTTGTCTTCTTTTTTCCCCTCTCATAAAAAAGACAACATAATTAATTTTAGAGCAATGATTATTATTATTGTCCATTATTCATTATCACTGCAATCAAGAAGTTTTGCTGAATTTAAAGAGTTAATTTAATAATTTGCGTTGTAGAGCTGTTGTAAAACACTCAAAAATTGGCTGATAATGCCGTCAAAACTACCAGAATGCAAAAGTGTTTCCAAAAAAATCGTTAATTAATTTGTTTGTTTTGATAGGATGTGAAAACAAGGCCATCATTACCCATACCAATTCAGTATGTAGAAATTGGTCTTTGGAAACAAGTCATGCAGATTAACCAACAGATTTGCCACCAAATGGAGGAAATGGACAAAATGGATTTAGGATCTTCTGATAAGAAAAAAGTGTGAATCTTCATGTTCCTAGAGTGTTCTACTTGCTCTCATAACTTATGCATATGTTGTGGTTCAGAATGCAACGAAGGTTAAATAATATTTAACAATTTCAACTTTGGTTGACTGAGATTGTCACTTTTTTTATGTTTCGTTTTTATGTTTTATTTGGAACCCCACAACACAAAAATCTTTTCTGTTCAACTGGCTTAACTGAAAGTCATTCCAGGAAGTACATGTACGCTGTTGCAAACTCATACAGAAATTTATTTCTAAACAGGATGGTTATCGGTACCTTCTTTTGTTACTCAGTAAGTTTTACCAAACTTAAATGTTTTTTTTTCATCTGCACACGTAGGAAAATGTAGCTGAACCAACAGAAGACCAAACAGATGTAAACA
>NC_090890.1:42128717-42146217 GCF_036669925.1 Montipora capricornis | reverse complement strand
TCGATGGGTTGACGAGTACGGGAGAAGAGATCTCTGTCATGAGTCCAAACTCGCTCTGATCCAACCGCCGTCGGCAACCTTGGACGGCACCCTTCAAACCGCATGCCCCATAATATGTTTGCTGACTGTGACTTGAGCCAACTGTGTACCTAGGCATTCCTTTACAGTAATTCCGCTGCTGTTAAGTCAGCCCACACAACATTAAGTATGACGTGAGGATTCGGTCGCTAAGTAACCGCCGTGCATGCTCAACACAGTGAATTTCGACCCACGGCAGAGGTCTCTTCTCCAGTACTCGTCAACCCAGCGAACGCAAAAGAAAAGAGACCTTTGCTAGCAGGGAAGCTATTGCGTTGATGGTGGATTGAAATGAAAGTTCAATATTTGTCAATTGATTCTGATGTGGAATTGTGACCGTGGGAACATTTTATCCAGGAATATTTGTCTCAAATTGGCGGGTTCCTGAGAATAGAGTGTCCAACCTTGGGATTTTATTATACCGTTGACAACTGAGAAATTAAAAAATGGCTCAAATCGCGTCGGATTTGGAAAATAACCCACCCACAATGGCAATAAGGTTAGGTTTTTTAATTGAGAATTTTTTCATATAATTATCTTCTTAAGCCTTTTATCGGGATTCCTATAAAAATCCTTATACTTTTGTCGGCCACGCTCACACCGAGCTTGGGGCGCCCGTGAAATAACTGATATGTTCCGAATGTCGCCAGTAAAACAGAGGTGAGGGTGTGTCCTGACGAAGTTTAGGGGCTATGGTATGTGTTGTTCATTCGAGGACACAAAAACTATGGAAAACTTCAAAGTTGACTATTTAAAAAGTAATATTTAAGTGCCATGTGTCATAAATAAAAGAACCCTTTCTTGCTTAACGTTGCCGTGTAACGTACCTGAACTTGTAATGAACTCAAGCGTCCATGTGGATGAAAAGAAACGATTTTTTTTAATCCATGAAATTCACTCCAGAAAAACTGCAGTGAAGGAGTATTCTGGACAGCGAGCATTTGGCAAAATTAGCATCTTATTTTTCAACAGCTATCACGTGACATCATAACACTCGCGACTGCCAATCAACCTCTGTTTGGCACATTAATGACAAGAGATGATGAACATCGTTATTATCCAATAATCTAAGTAAAAATATACTGCACAAAGTGGGGTTGTGTGCAAAAACATTTCATTGTTTGTTAATCACTTAAAGACGGATCCATATATACTCTCAGCTTTAAGTGTACCATCCTAATCACTTCTTCACCATTCTGCACTGAGTGAGTGTCTCAATGTTTCTATGTTATTAATCAGATATATGGTTAACCATAAAAGTAGAAAAGCAAGCCTGGAAACTGGCCTGAAGTCATATTGGTCCCATTAGTAGGGATGTCAGTGCAATTGCTAGTAGTAAATCTTACTCCTGCAGTCTGAAATTTTTTTTTCCCTGCATCACCATACCAAGATCGTGGCCCCTTGATGTTTGAAATAATTTTGTATGTCTTCCCAGGCTCTAAATTCAGGAGAGAGTTGAGCAAAACATCAAATCCGTAATAGGCATAGTCCATGTCTTTTTCACAGGAATAAGCCCCAGTTATCTGTGCCAGAGATGAGCCACTTGTCGCATCAGTACTTTCCATGGAAACTATGTACTCACCACCCTCATAGCCGAAATGCTGTACTCCCACAAGACTGATAGCCTTGTCTACACGAAGGCAGAGAGAATCTGAACACCCACCATAAGCCCACGAACCATTGGTTCCAGCCTCTTTAAAGAGGGTGAATCGCCGACATCGTTTTGCAACGCCAAGCCTTGAAGACTGTGAAAAAGATAAAGGGGATGTCAGTACTTGATTGTAATGCTTCATCATGTCACCAACTTCTTGAACGTTCAATATGTTGGAGTCAATTACAAAAGAAGCAAACTCCTTTTCTGACATCAAGGGAAATCTTATTTCTTTTAGGATTTCCTCTCCAATGATTCTTCTCTTTGCCTGACCATCCGGGGATAACCCTTGCTCCTCGCATCTGTGCTTGGCCCAGCGATCAACAGCCTTGAACAATTCTTCTTCCTTGATATACAACCTGTCCCTCTTTACAACAGATTTCAATAGGGATCCCTCGACCGTAACAAAATCATCTGACATCACAGCTTCGGCTGTCTTGAGCTCGATCACTCCCCAGCATAGATTTTCCAAATCTTTATCTTCAAACTTCTCAGCGTATGGGAGAATGGAGAAAACGTTGGATGGGCCCAGGTTATCTCGAATAAATTCGCCGCACTTATCAGCAAGTGAAGGTAATAAGTATTTCCTCGCCAAGTACAGCACATGCATTACATTACTTCCGGTTAGCTGTACTTCATCGCTGTACAAGAAACGAAAAAACTCCAGTACACTCTCGTACTCACAGTCAGGCAGTTCAATAGAGCTTCTAGTGTCCGCCATTTGACCATAGAACATGGCATAGAACACAGGGCTGCTTATTGCAAGCACAAATTTGTGAGCTGGAATCACCTTGCTTTCGATTTCACTTTTGTCATTCGACACGGGAACAATGAACTTTACATCGCTCAGTAACTCCTTGTTGAAAACAAATTTCGTTCTTTGGCTAATAGATGAGCTTTTTGTTTGCCAGTTTTCTTCAACGCTAGTAGCCATTGTGCTTTGCAGGTGTCCTTTTACACCAAGTATTTGGAAAACAGACTGGAAATGGGAAGGCCCTGGGAGCTAGTCCACTGTGACACCCAAGGGTCACGAAAATATGCAAATAATTAGGGCTCTCATCTAAGGGCAATCTTTGGCATCAAAAGGGTACCATCGGAGGCCGGAGGTTGCATTCGCAGGCTTTTTTTAAATTATCTTGCTCTCCCAAGAAATGCGCTTTTTGGCTAAACAGTAAGTTCCATTGCATGGCACCGCTCTTACCTGCGTTAAACCTGATCAACAGTTCTCTTTCTGGCTTTCTTTTAATCTGTTCAATCTTTTCCTCTTCATGTGTTCACTTTGCTGTTCAGTCCACCTAGCCACTTAAACAAAACTCCAACAAGTTCTTTTAACAAGTTTATGAATGTAGTTAAGCATATTTTGACAGGAAAACACCATTAGAGTTATTGCGGTTAAAATTAACATAAACATCTCCATCACCAACACCATAAAAAAGCACCACGAGTGAGCATTACATCCGGATCAAACCTCAGAGAAAATAATTCCGCCTTTACATAGTACGGATACCACTTGACACTATTAATCATCAGTAGCATTTTGATCATTATGCTTTTTGTTAGCATTGACAACAACAAGTCCATGCGCATGCGTTGGTGTTGATGCACATGACTGCGATGATTGCCTCTTCCTTGAAACTCGAGTTGCAAATTGATGAAAAAGGAATCAGGAGCACCAATCTCGCTAATTAAAGCGATTCGACGGATGACACTGAAAAAGCAAATCTGTTAAAACATTATTTTTACAAGGTTGCAAAAAATTCAGTATTGACCCTGCCGACGAAATCCAGCCATTGCAAGTTCATAATGAGAGCACTGACTCGCGAACGCCGACCAATATCATAATTAGGCGGAAGGAAATTGTGGATAAGATCAGTAAGTGCCATGAGACTGGAAGAAATGTTAGCACGTCTTTTAAAGTTGGCTGGTCAATCAATAGTTCCATCCCTCCAGGAGATATTTGAACATAGTGCTAAGGCTTGAAAGCCACCGGTTCGATGGATAAGAGGTACAGTTATTGCAAGGAAGTTAGGAAAAGAGAACATTATACAGACCACTTTTTATGCTCACCATTCCAAGTAAGTTAACACGCGGTCAGCGAAAAGTCACTCCACAACAGAAAATGGGCGAACTAAGATGAGCAAGTCAACAGAGCAGCTTGATATACACGAAACTGAAAAGTGGAGGGTTAGTAGCAGAAAGAAAAAGTTATTGGTGTGAATACCATTTGTTGACTTAACCGCGAAGCATTTTACACTGTTTGCATAACACATTGTTACACCGATTAGCCTAGAAAACCGAGACATATAACTTTGGTTAAGGCATTGTGTTACACAATGAAGGCTCACGCAGGGGCACCCAACGTCAGTTTTCGAAAAATATCTGTTCGGAAGACGATTTGAGATCTAGAATTTTCGGAACATTTGTTGTAAAATTTCTTGCTTGCCTGCCTGTCCTAGGATTTTCGAACATCTCAAAAATGGTATAATTGCCCATTTTTAACGAATTTTTAACCCAAAAAGGTCACCTAGAATTTTCGGGAGCTTTTTTCTGGCTGAGAGTTTCGAAAAGGTAAGTTTTGATCCCTATAATTTTCGGATCACTAGACTTTCAGCTAGGATATCCGAACAGATGAAAACTTTTTAGGGGATAAAAATATACCTATATCTACCGTTTAAATACTAAAATACGTTTAAAAATGCTATGTTCAAGTGGTTTTGAAGTATATTCTCGTTGGGTGCCACTGGCTCACGGTCAGCAGAAGCGATTCAGACACTCATCTTATGTCGCATGGCGTGCGGGCGCAAGGGTCATTCAGACCTTGTACCCACACTATTTTCGCCTTTTTGAAAAGACCCTCTCAATGTAGTTGGCTCTGCGAAATCTTAGTATTTGTATACAAAAGACGCAACAATTTTCTGTGTTGAAGAATCAATGGACGTATTGACAAATTCAGTAAATTATTTTCTATCAAAACTCAAGATATTGTGCGACGGGAATTTACTTGCAACACCCCCAGATACGTGCAAGGCAATGATCATGAAACGGCAACCATTTACTGGACCCATTCAAGTTCTTTGCCTTAATTAGCACCAACATTATAATCTGGACAACCTCGGAACGACCTCTGAAGTTCAAGTGCAGTTCCGTAACCAGGGGGGGTGCGAACCCCTCCCCCCCTCCCCAACAGGCCCCAAAGGTCCACATTTTAATACTCAATATCCAAGTTAAGGAGTGCAGTCGGTTAAACTAAAGTTTAACACTTAACAGTGATATTTCAACAAAATCGAAGAATGTAAAATGGAAAAAGCAGTAATGTATTCACTGGGAAACTAAAACCAGCTGCACTCTAGTAGCCCGAGGCATTCAGAACATTTCAATGAGCGTGCAGATGTCCGATCTTATCTGAGGGTGCGTTTTTTGGGAAAATCCAAAAACGGATTTCTGATCTCGGATCAACAGATTCTTCAGCGTCAAAAAACGCAAAATCCGAAAAAGGATTATTTTCCATGGCAACCCAAACAAACAAACCCAGTGGTTAAGTTTGTTTTGGAGAAATTCTTAAATGAAAATGCCACTAGTCAAAAAATACCTTAGCGATCGATAAAAATAAATGACGAAAAACATGGTTTTTTCGCTGTAAGAAAGGGGCTAACAATATTATTGCTGTCAAGAAACTTTTAGTGTAATTTCTGGTGTGAAATTTGCAGGAAACCTAACTATTTTCGACCTATTTATGTCTTCGATTGTACGGTAAAAATGGCGCAAGAAAAACACTTGGGCTAAACTGTCACGTACGGTATAGTTGTTGTGTATCATTTTTGCCTGGGAAACCGCTTGTCAAAGATACATTTTTCAAATCCTTTCCCAAAAAACGCTCCTCGATTGTAGATACTTTCCTACCGTGTACTTTGCCGCTACAATTTCTCATGTATTGCTACTTTCCTAAATAAACGGATCAGACAATCAAAAACACATTTCGGTAGTTTGGGCCACTTTGGCCTCGTCAGCCCCCCCTCCACATAAAAACCTGCTTACGGGCCTGAAGTGGACTACAAAATAGTAAAATCACATAGCAAATGTAGTGAAATCCTTTTAGACAATACTCGTTACCTGATGGTGTCAAAAAACAATTTACACTTAACGTATGGTCCCGAGGGAAACAGATAGTTTTTTTTCCCGAGAGTCCTTATGTTCCCCTCGACTTCGTCTCCCGCGGGAAACATCAGTTCTCGAGGGAAAACAAAGCTAACTAGTTTCCCGAGGGACTAATTATTAAGTACTTTGTTATAATTTAGACTTTTCTTTCAACAATCGTAGCAAAACATCCGGAGTGGGCAACAACTGCGGAATTGTATCCCGGTCAGGATATATTCGTACTACCGGGAGTTCGAATTCCCAGCTTTTGAACATTCGCTTGTATAGAACTGCTGCTGGGCATTAAACATTTCATTGTTAAACAGTGGACACCTGGAATTATATATCTTAGCCAAAACTTGAGTCTGTGTTCTCTATTAAATCTCACCTTAGCCTAAGTATTGTTGGCGAAAGGAAAAATTAATAAGCGGCAAATGGGGAGGGGCGATCTGAAATATGCATTTCATAGCCTGCGAATACGGGCATTACTAAACCACAAAACAGCGAAACGAAACACTAAAACACCATGTATGACCCCACAATACATTTAATACTAACCGACAAAAGTTGGATTTGAGATTAAATATCGTTGTAGGCCTAATTAGGCATAAAATGTTATTGCTCCTAATTCACTGAGATTAAGATTAGGATTCAGATTAAGACTGAGATTAGGAGCAATAACTTTTTAGGCCTAAATAGACCTAAAACGTTGTTTAGTCTCAAATCTAACCTTTGTCGGTTAGTATTCAATGTATGATGGGATCATACATGGTGTTTTGGTGCTTAGTTTCGCTGTTTCGTTGTTTAGTAATGTCCCGCGAATACAGCATCGTCTAATCGCTAACCACCGCTTGAGCCAGCCCGAGCGGCAGTTAACAATGAGAGGCAGCTGTATTCGCAGGCTAGGTATTTCACAGCGCCCCACCGCATTCTCCCGGTGGCTTATGCCTCTCCCGCCAATAATACCGCCATCTACACAGGCTAATCTCACCTTAGATCACTGTTGATTAAGAAATTTTAACCATCAACGATTAACTATTTTTGTCTTTACTTAATGTTATTATTTATGTCTACACACTAATTGTCTTTGGTATCTTAATTAGCATATTGTCACTGAAAACCCCATGAGGGGAGTGTCAATAAAGTTCTGTATATTGGTATTGGTAATGACAGTCTGATCATTTCTAGGTTAATAATCAGAGGTATGGTTAACCAAAATAATGGAAAAGGAAGCCTGGAAACTGGCCTACTGTCGCACTGGTCCCATTATTATAAACATGATCTGACTTGCTTACAGTAAACCCTACTCCTGCAGTCTCAAAAACTACTCTCCCTTGTTCACCATACCATGACTCTGGCCCCTCGATGTTTGAAATAATTTTGTATGTGTTCCCTGGCTCTAAAATCACCGGAGAGGTGAACAAAACATCAAATCCATAATAGGCATGATCCATGTCTTTTTCACATGAATAAGTTCCAGATGTTTTTACCTGAGATGAGCCACGTGTCACATCAGTAACTTCAGTGGAAACTGTGTACTCACCACCCTTACAGCCGAAGTGCTGTACTCCCAAAAGATTGATAGCCTTGTCTACACGAAGGCAGAGACAATCTGGGCCCGAAAGTGGGCCTATAACATAAGACCACGGACCTTCATGATTTGTTCCAGGCTGTTTGAAGTGCGTGAATCGCCGACATCGTTTTGCAACATCAACCCTTGGAGACTGTGCAAATGGCAAAGGAGATGTCAGTACTTTACTGTAGTGCTTCATCATGTCACCAACTTCTTGAACGTTCAATATGTTGGAGTCAATTACAAAAGAAGCAAATTCCATTTGTGACATCAAGGAAAATCTTTTTTCTTTTAGGATCTCCTCTCCAATGATTCGTCTCTTTGCCTGACCATCCGCAGCTAACCCTTGCTTCTCACATTTGTCCTTGGCCCAGCGATCAACAGCCTTAAACAATTCCACTTCCTTGATATTCAACCTGTCCCTCTTTACCACAGATTTCAATTGGGATCTCTCGACTGTAACAAAATCATTTGACGTCACAGCTTCGGCTGCATTGAGCTCGATCACTTCCCAGCATCGATTTTCCAACTCTTTATCTTCAAACTTCTCGGCGTGTGGGAGAATGGAGAAAACGTTGGATGGCCCCAGGTTATCTCCAAGAAATTTGCTACACTTATCTGCGAGCGAAGGCACTAAGTATTTCTTCGCCAAGTACAGCACACGCATGACATTACTTCCGGTTATCTGTACTTCATCGCTGTACAAGAAACGTAAAAACTCCAGTACACTCTCGTATTCACAGTCAGGCAGTTCAATAGAGTCCCTAGCGTCCGCCATTTGACCATAAAACATGGCATAGAACACAGGGCTGCTTATTGCAAGCACAAATTTGTGAGCTGGAATCTCCTTACTTTCGATTTCACTTTTGTCACTCGACACGGGAACAATGAACTTCACATCGCTCAGTAATTCCTTGTTGAAAACAAATTTCGTTCTTTGGCTGATAGATGAGCATTTTGTCTGCCAGTTTTCTTCAACGCTAGCCATTGCACTTTGCATGTATTTCTTCTTTACCCTGAGTACAGTTTTTGGAAACACACTGGAAATGGGTAGGGGCTGGGAACTGATAGCTTGAAGCTTGTCGACTTGTCAGTCGACTTAGCCTTCCGGCGCCCTCATCTAAAGGCCAGGTGGCTCAGCGAGAAGGAAAGGTACGAAACGCGGTTGTATTCGCTGATTTTTTAAAATTATCTTGCTTTTTCCGAAGAAATGAATTTTCTCGATAAACAGAAAGTTCCATGGCATGTGGCCACTCTTATCTACCACCGTTAAGCCTGATCAACCGAGTACTCTTTCGGGCTCTCTTTCCATCTGTTCAATCTTTTCCACTACATCTCATGATCTGGTCAGTTTGCTATTCCACCTAAGCCATCAACCTAACCAGAACAGAACTCCAACAAGTTTATGAATGTAGTTAAGCATATTTTGACAGGAGAGCACCATTCGAGTTATTGCGGTTTAGTAAACATTAACATAAACATCTCCATCACCAACACTATCAAAATCATTATATGTGAGCTATACATCCGGATCAATTTCGTAGAAAATAATTCCGCCGATTGAATAGATTTTTACATTGTACGGACGCCACTTGACACTATTAATCATCCGTAGCATTTTGATCATTGTGCTTTTTGTTAGCATTGACAACAACAAGTCCATGCGTTGGTGTTGGTGTTGGTGTTGGTGCACATGCTTGCCTCGTCCAAATCTCGTTCCCAGAGCATCCGTTACCCTTGTCTAGCGGAATGGGCGCCAAAACCAGAACCAGAAAACTCTGGTTCCGGTTGAATAACTGCGCGTGCGTGAGACGGTTGGAAATCAAAAAGAAACTGGAGTTCACCTTGCCATGAAAGCGCTTCCTTTTCACTCGCGAGACAGTGCATATGAGTATAAACGCATCTCCTCGAAACGTCACCATACCATTCCAAGTCAGTTAACACGCGGCCAGGCAAAAGTTACTCGACAACAGGAATTGGGGTATAAGAAGGGCAAGTCAACAGAGCAGCTTGATATACATGTTACAGTTAAATTTAAATTCAGGTTAACTTTAATTTCAACCTAGGTCATTTTATTTTAAACTAGGTTTAAAGGAAACATCAACAAAAACCCATCAATTATCAATAATAATTACACTTATATTGCGCAGATTACATGAATATATGATCACCTGCGGGTGATCATATATCAGCAAGTATCAGCAAGTACGTATAATATATTGGTAGGGAAATTGGTCCTAGAGGTGAGTGGATGAACTGAGTGTAGCTTAAATTTTTTTTCATGAGTATTTTTCATGAGGATTTTAAATGGTTAGCATTAAGGGCCGGGTTAGGCATACTGTGCATGATAACCGATTCTACTTCTCTTTCTGAGAGGTTTTAGGACTGAATTGACCTTGTCTCCATTCAATCCCTTAGCATAACATCTCTTAAAGCTTAGAAGGACATTGTTCATTGATGAATCTCCTTAGGAGGGCAGGGGGCAACAATATTGAATTATCTTCTAAGGAATAAAAGAACTGAAACATACATGATGTACTGTTGATTTTTAGTTTGCTTAGTTATTTGCTCTATCTTTTACTTACTTTGAATTCGTAATAATCAAAAGCAAGTAAAAACAGCACATTTGGATGAAGGGGCATTTCCTTTTCCATTTTATTTCTTTTCAGCGCCACATAATCCTGAAGTTCGAACTTGTTCTTTTTCTCCTTCCCTCGCTGGTGTATGATAGATGCAAAAGGCAGACTGTTCGACTGCTGCCTACAAATAGTGCTGATAAACAGTATTTAAGTCTCAGGACTCATTCAGTTTGAGCGGTTAGCTTTCAATAACTGTGATTTAGCATAGTGACAAGCCTTGGATAACACCAGCCATTAAAATTGTTAATTACAGACCGACAGAAAGCCCTTCACAGTCTAGACCGGCCCCTGTAGAGGTCACTAAGGCATAATGTACAACAAGAAATTGCAGAAAGGAAGAAAGCATACTATAAAAACAAAGTCCAACATTTAAGGAAAGACGACTGCCGCAGGTGGTGAGGTACTGTTAATGAATCTTTATGGTATATTTAATTCATTTCCTGGTGAATGATCACTTTACACTTTTCCATACGAATTACCACTTCACTCGACCGTTTGAGGCCTTAAGCACAGTTGAAATCTAAAACTCAATACTCAACTTGACACTCGAAGCGATCCGACGATCGTGTTGAAAAACACTCTTTGGACTTGAACTTGTATCCAGAACAATTCACTAGGCCTTAACTATTGATCCAGACGATCCTTTTGAACGCAACCGCTTTAATCACTCGAAAAACAGTGAACTTAACAAGGACTACAAAACGCTAGTCAACCGACGAAGATTACACAATCGAAGAGGAATTTGCAGGCGAGGTTGCCTGGCTTTTCATCGTATCAAGAAAAGCAAATAGGTATTGTTATAGTTGATCGTTTTTGACCGTGTATGGTCAAAAACGATTTAGGCTAAAACAAAGACTTTAAACACGCGAGGGAAATTCAAAATTGCCGATTACTATTCACGCGGGAGACTTGAATCTTCGGCGAGACCGAATTATGAGCAATTTGCACCCTGGGGGAGGGACAGAGTTATAATTGGGACGACGAAACCAACAACGATGGGGTGAGCGGTGAGAGAAAGTTTTGTTTGCGAAGCATACTCCGACCGAGTTGATCGAATATCAACGCAGAAAGGTAAGAAAATCACGGCTTCAACAATCGCACTAGTTCAGTTCTCATGGCGTGTAATGGGCTTCGTTCTGCGCAAGCAAAAGTTTTGCAAAGCATTTTAATAATCAACTTCTTCAACAATTGGACTGGCCGAGTTCTCGCGCTTTTAACGCGCTTCATTCGCAGAGAGATTCATTCAAATTTCGCGCCGTAGAAATAATTGTTACTCAAATAAATTGTTTTTTATTCTTTTCTCAAGCGCGGGTGAAGCTAAAATGAAACTAGCGAAGCAGCAATGATTTATTAGGCATTTCATACCGAATTAGAGCGTTTAAACTCTATAGACATTTTAACGAAACAAAACGTCGTCCATTTTTTTCTTTCAAAACATTGGAGTCTGTAAATTGAGACGAAAAGAGTGAACAATCGATTGAAAAAGTCGCACCTCCCTTGTAAGTGCCCGACCGCACTGCCGGTTTAAAATTCAAAGCAAAGCAAACAATAGACGGATGAAGTCTCACCTTCATGGTCACTTAACACAAAATGATCATGAATACGGTGAACGGCTCGTGTTCCTTGAAAAAGTGAAATTGTAAAGCGCAGTCTCAGCGAAGATGAGAAATTTTAAAAACATTAAAGACTTAAAACCTCCAAAGACACTCGTGTGCGCTTTCAGCAGAATGCCACGTTCACCGAAAAAAAAGGTTTATTTCTTCAATTACAATAGGTAAAATACAATACAACAATAGACTGCAAAATTTACACTTCCTTGCACACACACAACGCCAATAAAAACTACAAAAATTCAACCTAGGAAAGAAGCCTTCACACAGCTGAAAAAGTCGCCAACTCTCACGCTTCAAAGATGTTCTTGAAAAATCAAAGGACACCGTATAATCAGATCACTTTATCCAACAACTTTATGCATACCCATAGAGGACTAGACTGGCATTCAGTTGCTCTCTCTGACGTTTATGAGGCGGAGATAAGACGCCTTCGCGTTGAGAATGATACACTAAAAATTCATTACAACTCTGTCGCCGTGAAACTCCAAGCTCTATCACAAGAAAAACAGCAAAATGCGGCAAACGTCCAGGCAAATCAAACACTTTACAACAGCCAAAAAAATTCTGGCAGCTGTCTAAGTCAGCAAGGAATTACATGAAAAGAAAAATTCTGCAGTCGATCATCGAGTCGACGAAAGGAAAAAGAAAAAAAAAGGTTTAAAATGGGTTAACAGATTTGCAGAGATATTTTGATCTGTTAAATTCGGCTTAGCCAGTTCAAACACATGTGAAAGTCAGCGTAAGCGTCAAGATTCGAGTTCTGATGACTCCACCTTTAATAATTACTA
The DNA here is from genome assembly GCF_036669925.1 of Montipora capricornis. Lineage (NCBI taxonomy): Eukaryota > Metazoa > Cnidaria > Anthozoa > Scleractinia > Acroporidae > Montipora > Montipora capricornis. The sequence goes on along the minus strand of NC_090890.1, from coordinate 42,133,741 downwards.
CGAGTTCATACGAATTTTTGGCTGAATAAAGACGCTATATTAACAGAAGCAACAACACGAATGATGTAGTAAGGGCGGATTCGATAATGACAATGATTGTCATTAAAACGAGGATTTTACATACCAATCTAAAATTAGAACGTAAGTAAAACATGGTTTTGTCCATAGTCATCAGCTGTCACGATATGTTCAAGTTAATTCGCTAGAGTATCTATTTCCAACACATCGATCAAAACTCAGACTAGTCCTTCGTTTATACGTGACTTTCTTCCCGCCACACGTAATATATGCTTATTTATGTCAAATCTATTTTTAACATACTGTTAACAGACTGACCGGCAGGTCCGAGAAAGCATCGTCTTACTCGCTGGAATGTGATGCTAAAGTCCTGAATGAGGACATTCCACCTTTGGATGCCACTAAAATACCAGCTTTCTTGCCGACCGAGACTTGTGTTCCAACTATCCAACCTCATGAAGTTTGCAGGAAGCTCTTAGCAGTTCAGCCTTTCACAGCCCAGGGACCTGGCAATGTGCCATGTCGTATTCTGAAAGAATTCGCCTATGAATTAGCGGAGCCTGTCACCACAATTTTTAACGCATCCATTGTTTCTGGAATTGCTCCTGCTATTTGGAAAGATTCAAACATCTCAGCAATCCCAAAGATCCAGTCTCCTACAAATGAAGGTGATTTTAGACCTATATCCCTAACGCCCTGTCTGTGTAAGGTTTTAGAGGACTTTGTGGTCAAGTGGATGATTGACGATATCAGGAATAAGATTGACCCTAACCAGTTTGGCTGCTTAAAAGGTACATTCATCGCGCTTTACCTCCTCAGCATGATGCACATCTGGTTGTCCTATCTAGATTCACCTAATAAACACCTCCGCCTTTGCTTCTCGGATTTTTCGAACGCCTTTGACCTTATTGGTCACAACGTACTGATTAGAAAACTGGTAGATTTAATAGGTGTTCGAGGATGTCTGTCTGAATACGTTCCAGTTCAATTGTAAGGTACTTGGGTAAAGAGTCACGAAATACAGGAACGGCGTAATCAAGCACAGATCGTATACAAGTGGTATAAAAGAGGCTCAGTTCGTTACAAGGTACTTTGGCTCTTTTTAGCTGGATTAAAAAGTACAGTCTCTTTGAAGCTTTTTTAATGACCTCTTCAATGTGGTGGTTCCAGGATAGATCACTTGAAATAATATATTTGAGTGAGACCAATCTTCTACTTGATCCGCGATAAATTGAGCACGCACTACTTGTTTTGCCTTTTAAGATGACTTCTGATATTGTTGTGTCGTCCACAAACATCCATACACTGTCACCGCCAAGAATAAGATCATTGATCATAATAACAAATAACCACGGCCTTAATTTTGTTCCTTATTGGGGAACTCCCGATGGAACAGAGCCCCACTCAGAGAAGCAGTTTTCGGACAGGTTTTTTCTTTGCAAGCGGTTGATAAGAAAGTTAATGATCCAATTGATGATACTTTTGGGGAAATCTAAATTGCAGAGTTTGCTGACGAGAAGACTTTGATCTATAAGGTCAAAGGCTTTTCGATAGTCAAAAAGAATTGCCCTGACAGTAGCTCCATTTCCATCAGTGCTTGTGGCCCAATTGTGTATCATACTCAGTGAGGCAGTATTTGTAGAAGATTTAGGTACTGCTCCATACTGGTTAGTATCATGAACTTTCAAAGCAGCTGGTTTAACAAAGTCACACTCGATAATTTCCTCGGCAACTTTGGACATGCAAGGTATTAGTGAGATGGGGCGCAGATCTTTCTTAAGGTCTTCTACAGGTTGTTTCTTGGGGAGTGGCGTAACATCAGCGCATTTCCATATGTTAGGTAATTGTTGTTCTTGGAACGACTTGTTGATGATGGTGGTAACAGGTAAGGGGAGACGGTCTGTATGTTCCTTTCCGTCCTAGAGTATTGTTGCGTGGTTTGGCATAACGCCCTTCCCGCCTATGTGTCTAGTGAAATAGAGCGGGTCCAAATCCGAGCTTTAAGGATAATATACCCTCGATCCTCATACCAGAAAGCCTTACAACTTGCTAAAATCGCTAGACTTGAAGATAGGCGCAATGAACTCTGTATGAGGGCTTTTGATAAAATTACCAAAGGCGGACCCTTGTCAAAACATCTAACCTCGATAAGGTCTAGTGCCTATGACTATTCCTTAGAAACTCTAACTCTTGGAGGTCCTTTAAATGTAAAACCGAGCGTTTTAGGCGAAGCTTTATCCCAAATACTGTCCTAATGGCAACCGCAACATCGTTTAAAATTAATTGTTAAATGTTAAATTTTTAAAATTAAATTTTTAGTATAAATTTTCCAGTAGTTATGATTGAAATTTATGTAAATCTTGTAGGTTTTCTAATTTTTAATTATTTTGTAAACCCAGGCCCAATAAGGTTTTTTGTAATTTTCCGAACCGGAGACGAGTTCTGTTCTTTGATTAAACTGCAAAGATTATCTTTTGTTGTTCTGTTTGCCCGTGCCAACATCTTTTTTTCACAGTGCGAACGCTGAGTTTGCGGCGAAAATCGGTTTGTTATCATGACTAGAAATGATGCCTTTTTCCTGGTGTATTTTGCATAGCGACGTATATAAACTTGGTACAATATTTGACTACTTGTCCTTCAGAATCAAGAGCCCACCTCTTGCAAACAATTTTTGCTTTTGTTGCACTGGAGAATCAGAGTGCCTTTTTACTGTGTGGATGAGCTGATAATTTGGTGGTTGTCGTGAAGGCTTGGAAATGTTGTGGAAGCTCGAGGTAGTAAGTAAGAACAGTAAGGGGGAAGGAAAGGGAGAGACGGTAAATGGAAGAACAACGGAAGACAAGGGAGGTGGGGAAGGGTGTTTCCTTTTTTACCCCCCCACCCCCCCTAAAAATCCAAGCCCCATTTCTTTTTTCTTACACTCCCAAAAAACAGATAAGACCCTTTTTTTAGACCGTTCATAATAACCTAGGATGAAAAAATTTGTTTTACCCAAATAAATTAAAATAACCTGAATTTTAATTCATTCTATAAGATACACAAACTGAAAAGTGGAGGGTAGCAATAGAAAGAAAGTTATTGTGTGAATACCATTTGTTGATTTTATCAAAGCATGTTACACTGTCCGGATAAAGTATTGTTACACCGATTGTCCTAGACTCGGAAAACAAAGGAGACATAGCTTTGGATAAGGCAATATTTTACACAACGAAGGCTCAGGGTCAACGGAAGCGATTCATACAATCCGCTTATCTCGCATGGCGTGCGGGCGCAAGGGTTACTCAGTCCTTGGACCCAAACTATATTTCCGCCTGTTTCAAACGACTTTTCAAAGGTAGTCAGCTCTGCGAAATTTGATTTGTATACGGAAGACACATCAATTTTCTGTGTTGCAGAATCGATGGGCGCATTCACAAATTGCAATGACTAATTTTCTTCCAAAACTCAAGATATCGTGCGGCAGGAATTTACTGGTACCGCCCCCAGATTAGAGCAAGGCAATGAATACCATTTACTGGACCCATCCACGTCCTTTGCCTTGGCGACATTATGAACATGACAACCTTGCAACGACCATTTAGACTTGAATACAAGTGGACAACAAAATGTTCAAATCACTTAGCAAATGTAGTGAAACCCTTTGCGTCTAAAATAAGTTTAGACAATACTTGTTGCCTGCATGATGGTGTCAAAAAACAAATCATTTTATTTTATAACAAATTGCATAGATTTCTTTCTTTGTGGGGTAACTTATTTTAAGGAGGATCGCCCTCCCTTATACACCACTTATTGATTTACTCAGTGTTTGTTTTAGTGATAAGTGCATTGTAAGCTTCATGCAGTTCATCTTTGCACTTCTGTATGAAGTTTTACTAATTTATTTTGTAATTCTCTCCTTTTTTCTTCTTTTTGCATTTGCGAAACTGCCGTGTTCAATAATAATAATAACTTTTTTTAAAAAAGCAACCTTGGAAATTTACACGCAAGTGCTGGAGCCGACATTGGAAACAGTTTACCATAGAAGAGTAGTCCTCAAGATGTCTTAAGATAGTTTGGAACAAAATAAAAGGCAAGTTTTTAAGGGTATAAATGGTTGCACCGTCACCGAATTAAACAATGATTAAGACCCCGTTTACACGGGTCCGGACAAATTTGTGCACGGACAAAAACTCGCACGGTTCCACCTTGCGTTCACAGGGGACCGGTGGAACCGGACGAATTTTTGAACGGCTAAGTGTGCAAGTTTGGAACCTGAAACAAGCAGGTCAACGTTTTGACCGGCACGGTTCCAATATGCGTACGGACTCGTGAAAACACCCGAACCGTGCAAGGTTTGGGCACAGTTAGCGCGGTTAAGGCATGGAATGTACTAACGTTTTTTTCTTGCTAAGCAAAAATGTTTCAAGGCCGCAATTTGTTACTTTTGTAAAGTTACATTTCGCTCTGTTTAAAATAAAATTTGAAACAAAACAAATTAACAAAAGCACGATATAGATATGAGGAGACGAGCGACAGTTGCATGCATCGGTTTTTTAGCCGGATTAGCTGGGCAAAACTACTGCAGTACACGTTGCTACAAATGGCCATTGTCTCCGATTTTCATCGATCGAGGCAACGTCCACATTTGACTGAATTTCTTGGTATGCATGTACAGCTCACAAAACAACCCGTCGTGGAAAAAGTCACAGACCAGAAAGCCATGTTTAATTTGCCGCGTACTGCACCTCACTTGCATACGCTTAACCAATCACAGCAGAGATTTTAAAAAGCCATTCATATGCCACGACTGGTCTCAAAATTTGCACGGACCCATGTAAACACCATTGCGATCTGTAATAGAATTTTCACGGTTCCAAGTTAACAGGCGGTCCAGGCGAAAAATTCGTCCGGGCCAAAATTTGTCTGGATCCGTGTAAGCGTAGCCTAAAAGGCTCAATATTTGCAAGGAGAAACTCAAGCTGCTTAATACTTCCAATATAAGAGACAAATTATACAAAGAGCTCCAT
>NC_090890.1:42116217-42123717 GCF_036669925.1 Montipora capricornis | reverse complement strand
AAGTGCAAGCCCGTAACCAGGGGGGTGCGAAAAAGATGCTTTTTTCGCTGTAGGAAAGGTGCTAACAATATTCTTGCTGTCAAGAAACTTGTAGTGTAATTTCCGGTGTGAAATTTGCAGGAAACCTAACTATTTTCGACCTATTATGTCTTCGATCGTATGGTAGAAATCGTGCGGGAAAAGCATTTGGGCTGAACTGTCACGTACGGTAGCTGTTGTGTACCATTTTTGCATGGGTCACCGCTTGTCAAAAATACTTTTTTCAAATCTTTTCCCAAAAAAACGCTGAAGTGATGGATCTCAAAAATCCGGATTTCGATTTAATCCGAAGTATCCTCCTCGATTCTCGATACTTTCCTACTGTGTACTTTGCCGCTACAACTTTTCATGTATTGCTACTTTCCTAAATAAACGGATCAGACAATCAAAAACACATTTCGGTAGTTTGGGCCTCTAACCCTAATTCTAACCCTAACCCTAACCCTAAACCCCAAACTTGGGTCTGTGTTCTCTTTTAAATCTCACCTTAGCCTAAGTATTGTTGGCGAAAGGAAAAATTAACAAGCGGCAAATGGGGAGGGGCGCTCTGAAATATGTATTTCATAGCCTGCGAATACGGGCATTACTAAACCACGAAACAGCGAAATGAAACACTAAAACACCATGTGTGACCCCACAATACATTTAATACTAACGGACAAATGTTGGGTTTGAGATTAAATATCGTTGTAGGCCTAATTAGGCATAAAATGTTATTGCTCCTAATTCACTGAGATTAAGATTAGGATTCAGATTAAGACTGAGATTAGGAGCAATAACTTTTTAGGCCTAAATAGACCTAAAACGTTGTTTAATCTCAAATCTAACCTTTGTCGGTTAGTATTCAATGTATGGTGGGATCATACATGGTGTTTTGGTGCTTAGTTTCGCTGTTTCGTTGTTTAGTAATGTCCCGCGAATACAGCATCGTCTAATCGCTAACCACCGCTTGAGCCAGCCCGAGCGGCAGTTAACAATGAGAGGCAGCTGTATTCGCAGGCTAGGTATTTCACAGCGCCCCACCGCATTCTCCCGGTGGCTTATGCCTCTCCCGCCAATAATACCGCCATCTACACAGGCTAATCTCACCTTAGATCACTGTTGATTAAGAAATTTTAACCATCAACGATTAACTATTTTTGTCTTTACTTAATGTTATTATTTATGTCTACACACTAATTGTCTTTGGTATCTTAATTAGCATATTGTCACTGAAAACCCCATGAGGGGAGTGTCAATAAAGTTCTGTATACATGTATTGGTAATGACAGTCTGATCATTTCTAGGTTATTAATCAGAGGTATGGTTAACCAAAATAATGGAAAAGGAAGCCTGGAAACTGGCCTGTTGTCTCATTGGTCCCATTATTAGGCTGATCTGACTTGCTAATCGTAAATCCTACTCCTGCAGTCTCAAAAAATACTTTCCCTTGTTCACCATACCATGATTGTGGCCCCTTGATGTTTGAAATAATTTTGTATATTTTCCCCGGCTCTAAAATCACGGGAGAGTTGAACAAAACTTTAAAGCCATAATAGGCATGATCCATGTCTTTTTCACATGAATAAGTTCCAGACGCTTTTACCTGTGATGAGCCACGTGTCACATCAGTAACTTCTGTGGAAACTGTGTACTCACCACCCTTACAGCCGAAGTGCTGTACTCCCAAAAGATTGATAGCCTTGTCTACACGAAGGCAGAGACAATCTGTGCCCGAATCTGGGCCTCTAACATAAGACCACGGACCGTCATGATTTGTTCCAGGCTGTTTGAAGTGCGTGAATCGCCGACATCGTTTTTCAACGACAAGCCTTGAAGACTGTGCAAATGGCAAAGGGGATGTCAGTACTTTACTGTAGTGCTTCATCATGTCACCAACTTCTTGAACGTTCAATATGTTGGAGTCAATTACAAAAGAAGCAAATTCCATTTGTGACATCAAGGAAAATCTTTTTTCTTTTAGGATCTCCTCTCCAATGATTCGTCTCTTTGCCTGACCATCCGCAGCTAACCCTTGCTTCTCACATTTGTCCTTGGCCCAGCGATCAACAGCCTTAAACAATTCCACTTCCTTAATATTCAACCTGTCCCTCTTTACCACAGATTTCAATTGGGAGCCTTCGACTGTAACAAAATCATTTGACGTCACAGCTTCGGCTGCATTGAGCTCGATCACTTCCCAGCATCGATTTTCCAACTCTTTATCTTCAAACTTCTCGGCGTGTGGGAGAATGGAGAAAACGTTGGATGGCCCCAGGTTATCTCCAAGAAATTTGCTACACTTATCTGCGAGCGAAGGCACTAAGTATTTCTTCGCCAAGTACAGCACACGCATGACATTACTTCCGGTTATCTGTACTTCATCGCTGTACAAGAAACGAAAAAACTCCAGTACACTCTCGTACTCACAGTTAGGCAGTTCAATAGCGTACCTAGAGTCCGCCCTTGGACCATAGAACATGGCATAGAACACAGGGCTGCTTATTGCAAGCACAAATTTGTGAGCTGGAATCACCTTGCTTTCGATTTCACTTTTGTCATTCGACACGGGAACAATGAACTTCACATCGCTGAGTATCTCCTTGTTGAAAACAAATTTCGTTCTTTGGCTGATAGATGAGTTTTTTGTCTGCCAGTTTTCTTCAACGCTAGCCATTGTACTTTGCATGTATTTCTTCTTTACCCTGAGTGCAGTATTTTGGAAACACACTGGAAGTGGGAACTGATAGCTTGAAGCTAGTCGACTGAGCCTTCCAGCGCCCTGATCTAAGGGCCAGGTGGCTCAGCGAGAAGGAATAGTGCGAAACGCGGCTGTATTCACGGATTTTTAAAATTATCATGCTTTCCGAAGAAATGAGTTTTCTCGATAAACAGCAAGTTCCATCGCATGGCGCCACTCTTATCTACAACCGTTAGTACTCTTTCGGGCTTTCTTTCCATCTGTTCAATCTTTTCCACTACATCTCATGCACGTGTACCCAGTGCACCTCCCCTTGAACCGCCCTTGAGATGTTTATGTTAATGTTAACTGCAATAACTCGAATGGTGCTCTCCTATTGAAATATGCTTAATTACATTCATAAACTTGTTGGAGGTCTGTTCTGATTAGGTAGATGGCTTAGGTGGAACACAGCAAACTGACCAGATCACCCCCCTCGGTTACCAAAAAAAAATGTGCTTTTTCGTATTTAGTGTGATTGACTCAGACAGCAATTCTAAATGTGAAGGAAAAGAACATTCATCAGGTAAACAAGCAATTATAATATTAACTTAACATTCTTAAGATGTGCGCGATGATGATAGATTTTTATTTGCCTCATCATTTACAGATTTATCATACTACAGCCCTAACCCTCTTAAAAGCATGTATTATACATTGTCTAACATTTGAGCTTCCTGTGCATTTCCGTCTGACATGTGCACCCCCTAGCCAAAATCCTAGATCCGCCCTTGCATCTCCATCACCAGCACTTCGAAGAAAATAATTCCGCCAGCACTTCGAAGAAAATAATTCCGCCGATTGAATTGATTTTTACATTATACGGACGCCACTTGACACTATTAATCATCAGTAGCATTTTGATCATTATGCATTTTGACTCCACTACCCAATCAGACACAACGTACTCGACTAACTCAATCACAACACAACGGTGTAGATACATGGGTATGTAGGACAGCAAGCGCCGCAAGCCGGTTTATTTTCCATGCCATATGCATACAAACTCCGCTCCAGCATAACACGTTAACATACTTGATGGTACTGACCTCCTATAAAAACTTGTTAAAGGTAAAGTGCACTAGGCACCTGCCGGATACGAAAACCCAAAACCCTTCGGGAATGAGGGAACGTATTCTCCAAACCCTATGCAAGTGCCACTACCCCATGGAGGATAAGGGGAAAAGTTAACTATAAAAGTAGGCGAAGAAAGCTGAACCTAGACTGATACAAATCCCTAACGGCTCACTATTTGTACGACACATTACCCATAATCCCCACCAGACAACCGGATCCATTTCTGCCAATTTCGCAGGCTAAAACTGTCAGAAATTGCATTTTTTGTTAGCATTGACAACAACAAGTCCATGCACATGCGTTGGTGCTGGTGCACATGCTTGCTTCATCCAAATCTAGTTCCTAGAGCATCCGTTTACCCTTGTCCAGCGGAATGGGCGCCAAAACCAGAACCAGAAAACTCTGGTTTCGGTTGAATAACTGCGCTTGCGTGAGGGGAGACGGTTGGTGGAAATCAATTGAGGAAATCAACAAAAACACTGGAGTTCACCTTGCCATGAAAGCGCGCACTTTTCACCCGCGAGACAGTGCACATGAGTATAAACGCATCTCCTAATAAACTCGAAACGTTTAAACTGCGGAGAATAAAAAATAACCAAATTTCAGTATCTGGTGTCACGCAAGTGACAGTTGCTGTATTTTCAAAAACAAAAACTTTACGGAACTGGTAAGTTGTACAAATATTTATTTGTAGATCATCTTCAACTTCGTGTAGATAAAAATCAGAAGAAGAAATCCATCTTTTTTAAAATGGCATCAAATGAAACCGTCTTTCAACACCCAATCAAATATGGCCCTTTTTTTGGATTCGACCAGGGCCTTTCTTTCCCGACCGCTGGTCAAGGGATAGATGACTCTGGGAGCGAGATCGTCCTTCAAACTGGAAGTTACTGACAAAGGAACCAGGAACACCAAATACAAATTGACAATCTCGCTAATTAAAGCTATTTGACGGAACTCTCATAATGGATGACACTGAAAAGGTAGGTCTCCTTAAACATTATTTTTACAAGGTTTCAAAAAAAAAGAAATGCAGCAATGGCCCTGCCGACGAAATCCAGCCATTGCAAATTCATAATGAGAGCACTGACTCGCAAACGCCGACCGATATAATAACATGATGAGGCGAAAGGAAATTGCATGAAGATAAGATCAACTGGACAAATGTCAGCACGTCTTTTAACATTGGTTGGTCAATCAATAATTCCATGCCTCCAGAGAATATTTGAACATAGTGCTAAGGCTTGTAAGCCACCATTTCGGTGGACAAAAGGTAGAGATAATGCAACATTAAAAACGGAAGCTAGGAAGAAAGAACATGATACAGACCCCTTTCCATGCTCACCATACCATTCCAAGTAAGTTAACACGCGGTCAGGCAAAAGTTACTCGACAACAGAAATTGGGGTATATTTATGTCGCATGGCGTGCGGGCGCAAGGATCATTCAGTCCTTGGACCCACACTATTTCCGCCTGTTTCAAACGACCTTTCAAAGGTAGTCGGATCTGCGAAATCTGATTTGTATACAGAAGAAACATCAATTTTCTGTGTTGCAGAATCGATATGAGCGCATTCACAAATTCAATGAATCATTTTCTACCAAAACTCAAGATAGTGTGCGAGAGGAATTTTCTGGTACCGCCCCCAGATTAGAGCAAGGCAATGAATATCATTTACTGGACCCATCCATGTCCTTTGCCTTTGCGACAACATTATAAACAGGACAACCTCGGAACGACCTCTTGGACTGGAGTACAAGTGGACAACAAAATGGTCAAATCACTTGGCAAATGTAGTGAAATCCTTTGCGTCTGAAATAAGTTTAGACAATACTCGTTGCCTGATATTGTGTCAAAAAACAAATCATTTTATTTCCATAACAGAATGCGTTGCCCTATACGGATACCACAATAAAATCGTGGTCGAGAACAAACGGACACTTAATGTCACTTCACTAATTGCAAAATATCATATCTTCTCGACTAGTTCATGTGACGGAAAGCTAACGTTTGAGAGCATTTTAATCCGCTTTAAACACAAATTAAATATTTATAACAAATTGCATAGATTTCTTTCTTTGTGGGGTAAGTTATTTTAAGGAGGATCGTCCTACCTTATACACCACTTATTGATTTACTCAGTTTTTGTTTTAGTGATAAGTGCATTGTAAGCTTCATGCAGTTCATCTTTGCACTCCTGTATTACTAATTTATTTTGTAATTCTCTTCTTTTTTCTTCTTTTTGCATTTGCGAAACTGCCGTGTTCAATAATAATAACTTTTTTAAAAAACACGCAAGTGCTGGAGCCGACATTGGAAACAGTTTACCATAGAAGAGTAGTCCTCAAGATGTCTTAAGATAGTTTGGAACAAAATAAAAGACAAGTTTTTAAAGGTATAAATGGTTGCACTGTCACCGAATTAAACAATGATTAAGACCCCGTTTACACTGATCCGGACAAACTTGTGCACGGACAAAAACTTGCACGGTTCTTCGTTGCGTTCACACGGGACCGGTGGAACTGGACGAATTTTTGAACGGCTAAGTGTGCAAGTTTAAGACCTAAAAAAAGCAGGTTAACTTTTTGACCGGCACGGTTCCAGTATGCGTACAGACTCGTGAAAACACCCGAACCGTGCAAGGTTTGGGCACAGTTAGCGCGGTTAAGGCATGGAATGTACTAACGTTTTTTTCTTGCTAAGCAAAAATGTTTCAAGGCCGCAATTTGTTACTTTTGTAAAGTTACATTTCGCTCTGTTTAAAATCAAATTTGAAACTAACAAAAGCACGATATAGTTATGAGGAGACGAGCGACAGTTGCATGCATCGGTTTCAGTTTAGCCGGATTAGCTGAGCTACTGCAGTACACGTTGCTAGAAATGGCCATTGTCTCCGATTTTCATCGATCGAGGCAACGTCCACATTTGACTGAATTTCCTGGTATGCATGTACAGCTCACAAAACAACCCGTCGTGGAAAAAGTCACAGACCAGAAAGCCATATTTGATTTGCCGCGTACTGCACCTCACTACAACGTGATTGGCTAAAAGCATAAGCTTAACCAATCACAGCAGAGATTTTAAAAAAGCCATTCATATGCCGCGACTGGTCTCACTGGTCTCATCGACCCATGTATTTTAAAACACCATTGCGATCTGTAATAGAATTTTCACAGTTCAAAGTAAACAGGCGGTCCAGGTACAAAATTCGTCCGGGCCAAAATTTGTCTGGACCCGTGTAAGCGTAGCCTAAAAGGTTCAATATTTTCAGGGAGAAACTCAAGCTGCGAAATTATTAATACTTCCAATATAAGAGACAAATTATACAAAGAGCTCCATCCAATACACAGGATTTATACAAACTTTTTGGCTTTATCAACGGAGTTGATAATGTAAATTGACCACCGTACAGGGATTTCTAGTTTGGAACACCCCTATCCAGTGGGGAATAAACTCCCCCATCAGCTCTGCAGATTAATTTTATCGTCTTAAAAAAAGTTTACAGTAGTTTATTTCAAGCCGCCTTTGCATCGAAACGAGCGCGTCGCAGAATGTGAAAAATTGATGAGCTCGTCTTTTTCCATCCCATCTTCCTTTGCGCTATGACTAACGTGACATTTTGAAAGACATCTCGGTGACGAAGCAGTGGTCAACCCTCGTTGGC
>NC_090890.1:42091217-42111217 GCF_036669925.1 Montipora capricornis | reverse complement strand
CTTTTGCTTACTTTGAATTCGTAATAATCAAAAAGCAAGTAAAAACATCACATTTGGATGAAGGGGCGTTTCCTTTTCCATTTTATTTCTTTTCAGCGCCACATAATCCTGAAGTTCGAACTTCTTCTTTTTCTCCTTCCCTCGCTGGTGTATCATGATAAATGCAAAAGGCAGACTGCTCGCTGCCTACAAATAGCGCTGATAAGCAGTATTTAAGGCTAAGCACCCATTTCAAATAGTGCTGATAAACAGTATAAGTCTCAGGACCCATTCAGTTTGAACGGTTAGCTTTCAATAACTGTGATTTACCATATTGACAAGCCTTGGAGAACACCAGCCATTAAATTGTTAATTACAGACCGATAGAAATCCCTTCGCAGTCTAAACCTTCCCCTGTGGTGGTCACTAAGACATAAAGTACAACAAGAAATTGCAGAAAGAAAGAAAGCATACTATAAAAACAAAGTCCAGCATTTAAGGAAAGACGACTGCCGCAGGTGGTGGGGTACTGTTAACAGACTGACCGGCAGGTCCGAGAAAGCATCGTCTTACTCGCTGGAATGTGATGCTAAAGTCCTGAATGAGGACATTCCACCTTTGGATGCCACTAAAATACCAGCTTTCTTGCCGACCGAGACTTGTGTTCCAACTATCCAACCTCATGAAGTTTGCAGGAAGCTCTTAGCAGTTCAGCCTTTCACAGCCCAGGGACCTGGCAATGTGCCATGTCGTATTCTGAAAGAATTCGCCTATGAATTAGCGGAGCCTGTCACCACAAATTTTAACGCATCTATTGTTTCTAGAATTGTTCCTGCTATTTGGAAAGATTCAAAGATCCAGTCTCCTACAAATGAAGGTGATTTTAGACCTATATCCCTAACGCCCTGTCTGTGTAAGGTTTTAGAGGACTTTGTGGTCAAGTGGATGATTGACGATATCAGGAATAGGATTGACCCTAACCAGTTTGGCTGCTTAAAAGGTACATTTACCGCGCTTTGCCTCCTCAGCATGATGCACACCTGGTTGTCCTATCCAGATTCACCTAATAAACACCTCCGTCTTTGCTTATTGGATTTTTCGAAAGCCTTTGACCTTATTGGTCACAACGTACTGATTAGAAAACTGGTAGATTTAGGTGTTCGAGGATGTCTGTCTGAATACGTTCCAATTCAATTGTAAGGTACTTGGGTAAAGAGTCACGAGATACAGGAACGGCGTAATCAAGCACAGATCGTATACAAATGGTATAAAAGAGCCTCAGTTCGTTACAAGGTACTTTGGCTCTTTTTAGCTGGATTAAAAAGTACAGTCTCTTTGAAGCTTTTTTAATGACCTCTTCAATGTGGTGGTTCCAGGATAAATCACTTGAAATAATATATTTGAGTGAGACCAATCTTCTACTTGATCCGCGATAAATTGAGCACGCACTACTTGTTTTGCCTTTTAAGATGACTTCTGATATTGTTGTGTCGTCCACAAACTTCCATACACTGTCACCGCCGAGAATAAGATCATTGATCATAATAACAAATAACCACGGCCCTAATTTTGTTCCTTGGGGAACTCCCGATGGAACAGAGCCCCACTCAGAGTAGCAGTTTTCGGGCAGCTTTGTTCTTTGCAAGCGGTTGCTAAGAAAGTTAATGATCCAATTAATGACACTTTTGGGGTTTCCAAATTGCAGAGTTTGCTGACGAGAAGACTGTGATCTATAAGGTCAAAGGCTTTTTGATAGTCAAAAAGAATTGCCCTGACAGTATTTCCATTTCCATCAGTGCTTGTGGCCCAATTGTGTATCATACTCAGTAAGGCAGTAGTTGTAGAAGACTTAGGTACTGCTCCGTACTGGTTAGTATGATCATGAACGTTCAAAGCAGCTGGTTTAACGAAGTCACACACGATAATTTCCTCGGCAACTTTGGACATCCAAGGTATTAGTGAGATGGGGCGGACATCATTCTTAAGGTCTTCTACAGGATGTTTCTCAACCTCGTTCCCAGGGTCTCTCTTCTCTGCCTCCATTGTTGTTGAGACAGAGAAGAGAGACCCTGGGAACGAGGTAGGTTGTTTCTTGGGGAGTGGCGTAACATAAGCGCATTTCCATATGTTAGGTAATTGTTGTTCTTGCAACGACGTGTTGATGATGTTGGTAACAGGTAAGGCGAGAAGGTTTGCATGTTCCTTTCCGTCCTAGAGTATAGTTGCGTGGTTTGGCATAACGCCCTTCCCGCCTATCTGTCTAGTGAAATAGAGTGGGTCCAAATGCGAGCTTTATGGATAATATACCCTCGATCCTCATACCAGGGAGCTTTACAACTTGCTAAAATCGCTAGACTTGAAGATAGGCGCAATGAACTCTGTATGAGGGCTTTTGATAAAATTACCAAAGGCGGACCCTTGTCAAAACATCTAACCTCGATAAGGTCTATTGCCCATGACTATTCCCTTAGAAACTGTACCGCTTGGACGTCTTTTAAACGCAAAACCGAGCGTTTTAGGCGAAGCTTTTTCCCTAATACTGTCCTAATGGCAACCGCAACATCTTTTCAAATTAATTGTTAAGTGTCAAATTTTAAAAATTAAATTCTTAGTATAAATTTTCTAGTAGTTATGATTGAAATTTATGTAAATCTTGTAGGTTTTCTAATTTTTAATTATTTTGTAAACCCAGGCCCAATAAGGTTTTTTGTAATTTTCCGAACCGGAGACGAGTTCTGTTCTTTGATTAAACTGCAAAGATTATCTTTTGTTGTTCTGTTTGCCCGTGCCAACATCTTTTTTTCACAGTGCGAACGCTGAGTTTGCGGCGAAAATCGGTTTGTTATCATGACTAGAAATGATGCCTTTTTCCTGGTGTATTTTGCAAAGCGTCGTAAATAAACTTCGTACAATATTTGACGATTTGTCCTTCAGAATCAAGAGCCCACCTCTTGCATACAATTTTTGCTTTTGTTGCACTGGAGAGTCAGAGTGCCTTTTAACTGTGTGGATGAGCTGATAATTTGGTGGTTGTCGTGAAGGCTTGGAAATGTTGTGGAAGCTCGAGGTAGTAAGTAAGGACAGTAAGGGGGAAGGAAAGGGAGAGACGGTAAGTGGAAGAAGAACAGAAGGCAAGGAAAGGGTAGAGAAGGGTGTTTTCTTTTTTATCCCCCCCCCCCCCCCCTCTAAAAATCCAAGCCCCCCAAAAAACAGGTAAAACTCTTTTTTTAGAGAGTTCATAATAACCTAGATTTAACAAATTGGTCCTAGGTTGAAATTAAATTAACCTGAATTTTAATTCATTCTGTAAGATAAACAGACTGAAAAGTGGAAAATGTTATTGGTGTGAATACCATTTGTTGACTTTACCAAAGCATGTTACACTGCCCGGATAAAACATTGTTACACCGATTGTCCTAAACTCGGAAAACAAAGGAGACATAGCTTTGTTTAAGGCATTATCTTACAAAAAGAAGACTCAGGGTCAACAGAAGCGATTCATACAATCCGCTTATGTCGCATGGCGTGCGGGCGCAAGGATCACTCAGTCCTTCCGCCTGTTGCAAACGACCTTTCAAAGGTAGTCGTCTCTGCGAAATCTGATTTGTATAAGAAGAAACATCAATTTTCTGTGTTGCAGAATCGATGGGCGCATTTACAAATTCAATGACTAATTTTCTTCCAAAACTCAAGATATTGTGGGAGAGGAATTTTCTGGTACCGCCCCCAGATTAGAGCAAGGCAGTGAATACCATTTACTGGACCCATCCACGTCCTTTGCCTTGGTGACAACATTATAAACAGGACAAGCTTGCAACGACCTCTTGGACTGAAGTACTACAAGTGGACAACAAAATGTTCAAATCACTTAGCAAATGTAGTGAAATCCTTCGCGTCTGAACTACGTTTAGACAATACTCGTTACCTGATGGTGTCAAAAAACAATTTACACTTAAAGTATGGTTCCGAGGGAAACAGTTTTTTTTCCCGAGAGTCCTTATGTTCCCCTCGACTTCGTCTCGGGAAACATCAGGACTCGAGGGACTATACATTAAGTCCTTTGTTATATATTTAGACTTTTCTTTCAACAATCGTAGCAAAACATCCAGAGTGGGCAACAACTGCGGAATTGTATCCCAGTCAGGATATATTCGTACTATCGGGAGTTCGAATTCCCAGCTTTTGAAAATTCGCTTGTATAGAACTGCTGCTGGGCATTAAACATTTCATTGTTATTTAAACACTGGACACCTGGAATTATCTTAGCCAAAACTTGAGTCTGTGTTGAATGAATGAATGAACTTTATTTAAGTGTCAGAGTATTTAGCTAAATATAAGCTAATTGTGGACACTAAAAGAACATTCCAATACAAATATAAATTAAAATAGGAACACCACGAGTGTTAAAAGCTAATTTAAAATTTAAAAACTAATTTAAAATTTACAATCTTTTAAATCACCTTAGCCTAAGTATTGTTGGCGAAAGGAAAAATTAACAAGCGGCAAATGGGGAGGGGCGTTCTGAAATATGCATTTCATAGCCTGCGAATACGGGCATTACTAAACCACAAAACAGCGAAACGAAACACTAAAACACCATGTATGACCCCACAATACATTTAATACTAACCGACAAAAGTTGGATTTGAGATTATATATCGTTGTAGGCCTAATTAGGCATAAAATGTTATTGCTCCTAATTCATTGAGATTAAGATTAGGATTCAGATTAAGACTGAGATTATGGGCAACAACTTTTTAGGCCTTCAATGTATGGTGGGGTAATACATAGTGTTTTGGTGCTTCTTTTCGCCGTTTCATTGTTTAGTAATGTCCCGCGAATACAGCTGCTTCTCGTCACTAATCGCCGCTTGGGCCAGCCCAGGCGGCAGTTAGCAATGAGAGGCGGCTGTAATCGTAGGCTAGGTAGTTCACAGCGCCCCACAGCATTCTCCCGGCGGCTTATGCCTCTCCCGGCAATACTAGCGCCAGCTACACAGGCTAATCTCACCTTAGATCACTGTTGATTAACCCTTCAACTCCCAATAGTGCCACTTATAGATTTTACTCTGTCTAACGCCAGACGATTTTACTCGTCAATGGGGAACCCCACGGGGCTGAAAGGGTTAACAACAGCTGGATTCACTCAAAAACTATGTCCCCATTAAGAAATTTTAACCATAAACGATTAACTATTTTTGTCTTTACTCAATGTTATTATTTATGTCTACACACTACTTGCCTTTGGTATCTTAATTAGCATATTGTCACTGAAAACCCCATGAGGGGAGTGTCAAAAAAGTTCTGTATATCGGTAATGACAGTGATCAGTTCTAGGTTATTAATCAGAGGTATGGTTAACCAGAATAATGGAAAAGGAAGCTTGGAAACTGGCCTGTTGTCTCACTGGTCCCATTATTAGGCTTATCTGAAGTGCAAATCGTAAATCCCACTCCTGCAGTCTCAAAAACTACTTTCCCTTGTTGACCGTACCATGATTGTGGCCCCTTGATGTTTGAAATAATTTTGTATGTGTTCCCTGGCTCTAAAATCACGGGAGAGTTGAACAAAACATCAAATCCATAATAGGCATGATCCATGTCTTTTTTACAGGAATATGTTCCAGATCTTTTCACCTGAGATGAACCACGTGTCACATCAGTAATTTCTGTGGCAACTGTATACTCACCACCCTCACAGCCGAAGTGCTGTACTCCCAAAAGATTGATAGCCTTATCTACACTAAGGCACAGAGAATCTGGGCCTCTAACATAAGACCACCAACCCGCATTTGTTCCAGGCTGTTTGAAGTGTGTAAATCGCCGACATCGAGTTGTAACAACGCCAAGCCTTGGAGACTGTGCAAATGGCAAAGGAGATGTCAGTACTTGATTGTAGTGCTTCACCATGTCACAAATTTCCTGAACGTTCAATATGTTGGAGTCAATTACAAAAGAAGCAAACTCCTTTTCTGACATCAAGGGAAATCTTATTTCTTTTAGGATTTCGTCTCCAATGATTCTTCTCTTTGCCTGACCATCCGTAGCTAACCCTTGCTCGTTACATTTCCGCTTAGCCCAGCGATCAACAGCCTTGAACAATTCTGCTTCCTTGATATTCAACCTATCCCTCTTTACAACAGACTTCAGTAGGGATCTCTCGACCGTAACAAAATAATCTGACGTCACAGCTTCGGCTGCCTTAAACTCGATCAATTCCCAGCATCGATTTTCCAACTCTTTATCTTCAAACTTCTCGGCGTGTGGGAGAATGGAGAAAACGTTGGATGCCCCCAGGTTATCTCGAAGAAATTTGTTACACTTTTCCGCAAGTGAAGGCACTAAGTATTTCTTCGCCAAGTACAGCACACGTATTACATTACTTCCGGTTAGCTGTACTTCATCGCTGTACAAGAAACGTAAAAACTCCAGTACACTCTCGTACTCACAGTCAGGCAGTTCAATAGAGCTTCTAGCGCTTGCCATTTGACCATAGAACATAGCGTAGAACACAGGGCTGCTTATTGCAAGCACAAATTTGTGAGCTGGAATCACCTTGCTTTCGATTTCACTTCCGTCATTCGACACGGGAACAATGAACTTTACATCGCTCAGTAACTCCTTGTTGAAAACAAATTTCGTTCTTTGGCTAATAGATGAGCTTTTTGTTTGCCAGTTTTCTTCAACGCTAGTAGCCATTGTGCTTTGCAGGTGTCCTTTTACACCAAGTATTTGGAAAACAGACTGGAAATGGATCAAACCTCAGAGAAAATAATTCCGTCGATTGAATTGATTTTTACATTGTACGGATAAGACTTGACACTATTAATCATCAGTAGCATTTTGATCATTATGCTTTTTGTTAGCATTGACAACAAGTCCATGCGCATGCATTGGTGTTGGCGCACATGCTTGCCTCGTCCTTGAAACTCGAAGTTGCATGCAAATTGCTGAAAAAGGAATCAGGAAAACCAAATACAAATTAACAATTTCGCTAATTAAAGCGATTCGACGGGGCGCGGTGGCCTCATATTTAGAGTGCTGGACTCCGGATCGAGTGGTCCGTGTTCGGGTCCTGGCTGAGGACATAGTGTAGTGTTCTTGGGCAAGACACTTTACTCTCACGGTGCCTCTCTCCACACCCAGATGTATAAATGGGTACCGGCGAAATGCTGGGGATAACCCTGCGATGGACTAGCATCCCATCCAGGGGGGAGTAGAAATACTCCTAGCCGCTTCATGCTAATGAAACCGAAGATAAGTGCCGACCTGATGGGCCTTCTGGCTCGTAAGCAGAGACTTTTTTAAAGCGATTCGACGGATGACACTGAAAAAGCCAATCTGCTTAAACATTTTTTTTTTTACAAGGTTGCTGACGAAATCCAGCCATTGCAAGTTCATAATGAGAGCACTGACACGCAAACGCCGACAAATATAATAATGAGGCGAAAGAAAATTGCATGAAGATAAGATCAACAAGTGCTATTAAACTGGACAAATGTCAGCACCTCTTTTAACATTGGCTGGTCAATCAATAGTTCCATCCCTCCAGAGATGTGCAGGGATGGCGCAGGGATGGCGCAGGGATGGCGCAGCGGTGAGAGCACTCGCCTTCCACCAATGTGCCCGGGTTCGATTCCCGGACTCGGCGTCATATGTGGGTTGAGTTTGTTGGTTCTCTACTCTGCACCGAGAGGTTTTCTCCGGGTACTCCGGTTTCCCCTCTCCTCAAAAACCAACATTTGACTTGACTTACTTTCATTGTTAATTTCAGTTTACAGTGTCCCCAATTAGCGCTCCAGCGCTAGGACAACTAGCCACTGAAATAAAGTTCCTTTCCTTTCCTTTCCCTCCAGAGAATATTTGAACATAGTGCTAAGGCTTGTAAGCCACCAGTTCGGTGGACAAAAGGTAGAGTTAATGCAACATTAAAAAAGGAAGCTAGGAAGAGGGAACATGATACAGACCACTTTACATGCTCACCATTCCAAGTAAGTTAACACGCAGTCAGGCAAAAGTTACTCGACAACAGGAATTGGGGGTATAAGAAGGGCAAGTCAACAGAGCAGCAGCAGCAGCAGCGAAGCCCCGACTCTGACCTCCACCCCAGAAGCCAAGGATCAATTCTACGCGGCTCTGCAGGAAACACTATCCGAAATCCCAAGTTCCGAGGGCATATATCTGCTAGGCGATTTCAACGCTCGCGTTGGGACCGACTGGCAAGTATGGCCTACCTGCCTCGGGCAGGTATATTGGAGACGACGTTTTAAGTGACACTAAACATGCATCTGGTTTACAAGAGGAAATTCCGATGAAAAATAAATTCTTCACATACGAACAAGCGATGATTTCGTTGAAACATCGACCATTTGGTGGGTAAAATTCGTAACGAAAACAATACGTAATTGTACCAGCGATATTCTGTGTAAAGTTAATAAATGCGTGGAATTGACTTCGAATCGATTGCCACATTTTTACGTACGAAGATACTGAAATTTATTATAGGCATAACACCTACCACGGTTAAAATTTGAAACAAAAAGTCAATTAAAATCGCGCGCGAGCGTCAAGCAACTGCACTTACAGATTTCTTACCATCGCGCGCGACATGATTCCTGTAGCGCGCGACGCAATTCGTGTCGCGCACGAGGGTGGTAACTTACATTTGAGCGGTACTAGCTGTACTTCATCGCTGTACAAAAAACGTAAAAACTCCAGTACACTCTCGTACTCACAGTCTGGCAGTTCAATAGAGTCCCTAGTGTCCGCCATTTGACCGTTGAACATGGCATAGAACACAGGGCTGCTTATTGTGAGCTGGAATCACCTTCAGTGTCACATTACTTTCGATTTGACTTTCGTCATTCGACACGGCAACAATAAACTTTACATCGCTGAGTAACTCCTTGTTCTGGCTGATAGACGAGCTTTTTTTTTGCCAGTTTTCTTCAACGCCAGCCATTGTACTTCTGTGGTCTTTTTCACACTATTAATTAATTAATTAAACTGAAAATGGGAATGCCGCGTGCCTACTGATCACCTAGGCAGCTAAGCAACCCGGCCGTGTTAACCGAGGGCCAGGTGGCTCAGAGGCCTAACGACCGCCCCATGGAGTACCCCTATGTATGGAGTACTGTAAAAGCCCACATAAGAACCTAGAATTTTTGAGGTCAGGCTGAACAGGTTCTTATATTTTTTGGGTAGTTTTTCACAATTCAGGCTGATTGCGTTCTTATTAGGTTCTTATTTTTCAGAGGTTGTCCTAGGACGCTTTCCATTTGACAGAACCGACCGGCCAGACCAGGCATTTGGAAGGACTAACTCAACAACGCCTTAAATTAACACGTTTTGAGGATGATATATACTCCTCCAGAAGAATGCGAAGGATTGCCTTGCAAGTGTTCCTTCAAATTGTTGCATTTTTTTGCAAACTGACGGGTCTGGCCAGCCAGTCCTGACAAAAGAAAAGCGCCCCTAATGAAACAATTGGCAGAAATATTGAACTACTAAATACACAATGGTTTGAGCACTTGTATTTGCAACAACAAGAATGCTTACCTTGCTTGCTAAACAATAACATACACAATAACTTTTTGTCAGAAGGTTCTCACAATTAAAAACCAGAATTTTGACCATCAAAATTGGAGTGATTTTTGTGTAGAAGAACGTTTTTTTTTTTTGCCGGGCTGAACAAGTTCTTCTATTTTTGGATATTTAAATGTCAAAATTCAGCCTGTAGGTTCTTAAATCATAGGACAAAAATCGTATCGTGACAGAGCGTTAAACATAAGAACTTACTCGGCTGCAGAATGGTCCAAAATAGAACGGCTGTCTACAAGTTAAGAAATGGTATATGATACCCTGTGGTGTCGTCCTCTCTTCCAAAGACAGAATTGGCGTAAAAATGCAAAAGAGGTGGCCGCAAGATAAGTTAAACTTAAAGTCCGGAAAAAAAACACGCTTGTGCTTAAGTTCCCGAGTCCGTGTCTTACTTAGGGCCGATTTACACAGTGCGATTTTGGCGCATGCGACAAACTTACGACAGGCCTACGACATGACTTACGATTGTCGCAGCGTTTTAAAACATGTTTTAAAATGCTAAGACATTTTCTCTGGCGTACACGACAATCGTAAACGAGTTGTAAGCCTGTCGTAAGCTTGTCGGTTCTCATATGTGGCTTTTTACTGTACCAAAATGGAGTACCCCTAAAATAGTACCCCTAAAATACTTTTCGAAGTTGAACTTCCAAGTAAAGGCTGTTCGATTAATGAAGCAAAAATTTCAATCCTTTTAAAACCCGCCTCTCTTCAGTGCCTCTTCTTCAAGAAAGCATGTTTACTATTCTGGGTAGTGGCCAGTGCGCGGCTTATCTCTTTTTTTTAATGGCGGCCTACCAGTACGAGACCTGCAACTGTGGGCCATAAAAGGTTTGAACTCATCCTTCTTATACCTCTAAACTATTTTTAGGGGTACTCCATTTGGCCTCTCCATAGGCTAGGGGCCCACTCCAAATCTTAAAGCTAACCTTGGTAAAATCGGGGCAAACGTCGCATAGCTTTCTCTTACAAAACTGTTTTTTGTTCGATCCGAGGTGAGCGATACGAGTTGCTCCAGTCCGACTTTTGTACCTGCCTCTTTGAACAGCGATGACTTTTATTGAGAAAATTCATGACTTGAGAGAGCCTGTGGCCTGCGCTCACCAGCACTGAAAGGACCTGCAATCTATTTACTGGGTTGCCATATGGCAATCCAGTCATAATATTAGTTGAATTTCTCCATTTTATTTTTCAAACATGGCATGTCAGGGTTGTCAGGGTTGAGGACAAAACAAGGGGTTAGGGTGATTTCTCGAAGCCTTTTTTTTTTTTTTACATCTATCCGAGGTGAGCAATCTGAGTTGATCTGGTTTGACTTTAGTACATGCCTTCATTCAAAGCAGTCAATACCTTGAGTGTTGGTGACGGATTTAACCTACAGGCTGCCATTGCGCTTGGTCAATTTCACCAGTTCAGACTAGCTGATTTCTGGTTCTAAGGTCACTAACTTCAGGCATCTAAAAGTCACGAAAAACGACCATGGATACGGTGGAAAAAGGAAAATGATTGAGTTCCCAGTCACTGCTGAAAAATAATGTTTTGGTGTCTCCTTAATGTTCTTGTTTGTATTTTCTCCCCGGAAATCTTCAGCTCACAGGGTAGACTGTAACACAGCAGGTTCCAGTGAAATTAAGTCCAAAAAAATGGTCAGTGAACATGGAATCCTTTGCACTATACCTTCACCATGCTGTTTGACAGTTTCATCACTAACCCTTTTTTAAAAATTACTTGTCATCTCTTGGCTATACAACATTGTACGTTACTTGTATGCTTTGCCTACCAGAAGATACCAATTTGAACCCTGATAAAGTCTGTGGCAAAAATACAAAACAAAAACAGCTCTTTACATTATGCCCATTTTATTCTTTGGCTCAAGAGAGGGAGGCCCTCTAACAGACAGCATTATTTTTTGTAATATCCCAGTCATTCATATCCCAAGTTTTTCTGCTTCCTTGGCCTCAAAGAATGTATAGGATAGTGTAATTGTGTCCACTTTTGCCATGGCTGGATCTTCGGTGAATTCAGGATCAATGTAGAAAAATACTGGCATATCAACCTGATGAGATTATCATAAACACTATTAAAAACTGGTTACAAAAATTGTTTAAATCTGCTTCCTGAAGGCATAACTCAGCCATTACAAGGCAATTCCAGGGCAAAAATTGATTTTACCTGCTCACGAGGGTTGAGTCTTTGTTCTTCAAAGCAGAAACACTGTAAACAGAAGAAAACATAATGAGCCTAAGTAATCAGAGCAATGTCTTGAGTCCTGAATGACTTGATCCTGACAGCATAGATGTTGGTACCAAAGGAAGCCGATGGTGTGTCCTTTATGCCCTTACATTAGTGCTTTACTTTGATCAAAGGCATTGACACCTGAACCGCCCTGGACCGCCTCCATTGACAAGTAAAATTGTCTGGTGTCAGACAGAGTAAAATCTATTAAGTGCCACTCTCAGGGGTAAATATGTTAAAGACAAATCAATAATATTATTCCAGCCTAAATGTTTTAGTGAGCAAAAAAGGCTGATTTGTTTTAAATTAAATTCAGTTGCAATGTATCAGAATTCTGACAGTAAAAGGGTAGATCTTATATACTGTACAGGGCCACATTTGAAGTGGTCATAAAAAAAGTAAACAAATTTCTGGTTTCTAAAAAAACTGTGGCGCTGCGTTGGTAGGAAAGTGAAACATGAAAATTTGGTTTTATCAAATGAGTTGACAAAGGTCGAATTACCACCATGAAAGATTTAGAAAGCTTTCCAAATCTTTCACGCTGGTGATTTCACCTTTATCAACTCGTTTGATAAAACCAAATTGTTATAAAGAAGTGGCTTGGTAGCCCAGCAGTGGGAATATTAAATAAAAGAATGAGATAAAAAGCGTATCATTACTACATAAATTTCAATGGTTTTGCAGCTCAACAACTTATCAGTCAAAACAAGACATAAAAGAATGAGGAAGGTATTTTTTGGGTTCCTCTTCAGTGACTGACAAGCCAGTCAGCCACTAATAAGCTTCCCCCTTTTTTATTTGGCTGATGAGCCAACAAGCTTAACTTATATCTCAGGCACCTCAAGCATCTCAGGGCTAGCAATGTATTTTATACTGTAGCCCGAGAAATATCAGAGACATAAAACATATCATTTCCCGTCTTACTTGTATTTTGTTGAAATACTGTCCTGCCTCAAAAGGAATTACATTATATGTAGAAATTCCAGTAATAGCTTGATCAGTTGGATTTGTAGCAGTATAAAATGCCAAAGCTGTCTCACCAGGCACAATCTTGAAGAAAAAGTACACAAGTTAAATAAATTTCTAAACATACTGGTAAATCATAACCAGTACTTATAATTTATAAGTAATTACTACAAATAATTATATCAATCAAAGTAGAAAATAATCCAGAAATAATAAATAACATTATTAGTCATGCTTAATGCAAAACAGCAACAGTGACTGGGCTGGTGATGTCAACCCTTAACACTGACTTAAAAAGCATGGCTTATATTCTTATTGCTACATTAACCTTGACAGCTGTCTGTTGAGGCTTAAAATTCCATCGCATGGCACCACTCTTATCTGCGTTAAACCTGATCAACAGCTCTCTTTCTGGCTTTCTTTGCATCTGCTCAATCTTCTCCCCTGCATCTTCTCTCTTTACTGTTCCACCTAAGCCGGTTGCCTAAACAGAAGCCAACCAAATTAATTTAACAGGTTTGTGAATGTAGTGAAGCATATACAGTCAACTCTCCGCTAATGGACACTCTCGTAAGCGGACAGCTCTACGTACAGATGCTTTTTTCAATTCCCCATTTTACCTTCCAGTCAAACTCCGTATTTACACATTCCCGTAAGCGGACACTCTCTCGTAAACGGACATGGACACTCAAAAAAAATTTAAATTTTTCTTTTGTTTACGCTCTCTCTTAAGCGGACACCCCACGTATAATAATAATGACTCTTGGCGATGAAATTTGTCTTTAATTTGCAATTCAAACAAAACTATCACCTTTGACAGAGCAACAGAACAGTGGGGATGGTTTTGTCAAATTTCCATTTGTCTGCCGGGAAGCAAGCTGTCTGTTCATTTGACATAAACAAGAGTCTATCATGTATTTGTAGTGGCACGTTATGGGAATAATTCTTATAAGCAGACAGCTATACTAACAGATGCTTTGTCCAATTCCTGATGGTATCCCCTTATGAGAGAGTTGACTGCACCAGTAGTAGCATGTAGTAGTTTCAACATAAGAGCAGCACAAGAGGCATCATTAACATCAACATCATCATAATCATCAGTGACCATGTTAATCACCATGTATGTGAGCTTAATGCATCGACCAGAAGGCGGTAACATGATAACCAGCCCTGAAGAGATTCTTTGTTGTTAGAAGCGTCATTTTCAAAGCTTATACTATCAGTCACAAGAAATTGCTAAATTGAGAAAGATGATAAGCTTAGTAGCTATTTGCAGAATGATTGGACTTAATGCCCCTCTGGTCTGGAAAATTAATCCTTCAAAGACCCTACCAGTTTCAACACTCCTGTCTAATGCCCTCCTCATCAGGGGTGATCCACAGTTATTTCAAGAGTCCTTTTGACATTTTTTGGGGGATGTTCTCAGATCGCTGTGAAGAGTGTACTACTAGGTTCAAATTACGTAATCCTCTCACCCCACCCGTAATGAAAATGCACTCCTTCGTCCCTACTGGCTGTTGCCTACCATTGGATCGAGAATATGGAAACTGGTGACAGATGTTGCTAATTATTACTCACCTGGCAGAAGAGACGATAAAGAGGAACGGCAAGATAGGAAAATCCCATAACTGTTATCGCTAAAGCTACGACATAAATAGCTGTCGTTCTATTGCGTTCATTAAAAGCTGAAGAGCTGCTGTAAACGGAACGATTCCCATAAAAACACCGTGTTACGTCATCAGACGATAGTAGCACTATCGGAGCGCTAGCTTTTCTCTCTTGTCGGCACAATCTCTTTGATAAATCAAACTTTCTGAAGCACCCAGAGCAGATAGTCCTTCCCTGTGAGCCAAAACAGACGTTAAGTGAAGTTTCCCTACGCAAAAGGCTTGATAAAGACGATGGTTTCCAAAACGATAATCGTAAACTCCATGGACGCAAACCGGAGGATGAAGTCCTATGCGATGCTATTTGCGCAAGCGACCAAGACATGATCGGCTTTTTCTCCTCTTATCAAAGTAAATCTTCAAAAATATTTACTTTTGGTTTAGACAAACAACCGAAACTACAACTACATGAAATACAATAAAAATTCGACATTTATCCAGCCGACCAACGAAAATGGACCCTGTCCTCCATTTACTTCAAAACACCGGACAGGAAGACTGGGGCAAATACAATTCTTTTTCAGGGAGGGGAGAAAGGGGACTCTGCTACACACTTGCAAGGAAGTCGGGAAAATCGCAACGATCAAAATGAGCCCCAGAATCGGCAAGAATTTCTGACGTTGATCAATAATAAAGCAGATGCTATATCCAAAATGATGGAATTACCTGTTGATAAATAACCTCGTCTAGGAGAGTAAATTTTTGATCAACCGCAAGAGTTGGGCGATTGTGATTTTTGTGTTGAATTTGCACATTTCTTGTCAATTTTTAAAACACTTGAAAGAAAAAAAACAAACTGATAAAAACAAAAACCCAGTGTCTTGCCATCATTTTGACACAGATATATCCTGTGAGTAAACATGCAAGGTAACTTGATCACGGCACCCGCTGAATTCGGTGTCACTTTCGATTTTGCGATTTACTTGTGCAGCCAAAAGTACAATAGAAAATTGAACGTAGCGAAAATATCCCAATGTTGAGAAAGTTGAGTTGTATTGTGTGACGGTAGTTTTCTTTAACAATTTGTGATTCCTTAAATTGTATTTAAATCGGAAATTAGTGGTTTATCGTCAGAACCGACTGACAAGTTGATTAGGTGTTCATACATCGGTAAAAGTATGTTTACGCCGCGTTTTCCGGTCGGCGTCTTGTTCTAAAAATGATTCATTGTGTTAGGATGTTTTTTTTTTTGCAAAAGTTCTGTTCGTTGTCAGATAGTTGAGCTGTGTGAGAAGAAAGGTTGAAGGCGAGCGACATCAGTTAAATAAAAGTTGAAGTTTGCGAAGAACGGCCTGTTGAGTCTTGGCATTCATGAAACCAAAATGTTTTTCGCTGATGGTAACTTTTTATACTCTAGGCCCAAAATTTAAGTTGTGTTCATGTCGCAAATTTCGTTGCTGATGGCAAAATAACTTCCTTCTGCTCTTCCTAAAACCTGTGTACAGCTGTATCAAAATTTATTTACTTTTGCATCAACATTTGCTTTGCATAAAGCAGTCTAACAAAATCTGTACCTCGCTTAGTTTGCATTTTTGAGCGTTAAAATAGAATTTTCGGTCCTACGTTTCAGAGAGCAAGTCGTATATTTTTGGGTCTCCCATTCAAATACTAACCCCGCCGGACAGGGATTAGGGTGCTTTCGATTGGGAAATCCGAATTTAGATCTTAAAATTCGGATCTTTGGATTTCCAATCAAACACAAAATCCGAAAACGGATTTCGTGATGGGTTTTGTTCATTGAAATCCTTACCCAACATGGATTTCCAATTAGTGAATCCGCAACAAAATCCGTTTCCAGATTTTGTGTTCGATTGGAAATCTGAAGATCAGATTTTAAGATCTAAATCCGGATTTCCCAATTGAAAGCACCTCTAACTTCAGTGAACTTTTGTCTTAGAAAGCTGTCAGACACTCAGAGTGCACACTTAACCTTGTGGTAAAAAAGAACTTGTAAGGGAACTTGAAAATGATCAACATGTCAGCCTCGAAGCCAATGTTTCTGATTCCCTTTTATTTTCTTCAATCTTTCTGGGTTAATTATTTTACTAGTAGCCACATGTCTTCTAACGTCATACAGTAAAAAATAGGCACGCATTACGTACGTGTGGTGGTGCAGTGACACAGCACTGTATTCCATAATTATTGTCAACTGAGCTGCGCTTTGTCCTCCAGGAGATTCAAGTTATCTTTGTGTAATATGTAGCTCTAATAGTACACGATATTGTTTTGGTACTGTATATCATTATAGTGCCTGCCCATGGTAGATGTCCTAGGTAAATAGCCCCCCTGAGTTTAAGCACAACACCTATTTACACATTTTTCTTTCACAAATTAAACTTCCAAAAAATTCCCACAGTATTTTTATAGTGGTATTAATGTGGTCATACATTGTACACTTTATGCCTGATGAAACAAACTAAGTTTCAAAATATTTGTACATCCATGGTTAGCAATTTCTAGAGACTCATGATCATTTCTCTCTTTCAACAAAAGAAAAAGAAAAATCTTCTCCAAAAATAACTGTTGGGTATTATAAACCATGGCAATACCTTGGTTTCTTTTCCAACCATTTTCTACTAGCAGCTGTGCTGCTGTTTCTGTGTCATTGGAGTCAACCACAAGAAGTTCTAATTATGCCTCAAAAAAATTTGCTAAGAAATCTCTTCCAAAGCACTGCACATTATTTCATCTTTTCTGCTGAACTCATCATCTTCATTGTGGTTTTTAGATTCATCAACCTGATGGGGAAAGAAATTCGATAAATTTTACAAACATAATATACTATTACTACCCAGAGAATAGAATGGGGACCAAAGACTACTACTTAACATTTTTTAAAAAGTGACTAAAAAAAATTTGAACAAAAAAGGATAATTAGAGTTACTTATTATTGCTGGCATTATTAATAAAGAAAGATTATGATCTTGAGAAAAGGTCTCTCCCTGTTTAGATTTTTTTTAAAAATCAAGTTTGGAATTCTAATACCACAGCATAATGTACCTCCATTTGTTCAAATGAGCCATCTTGTTGTCTAGTGGCCATCTGCAGGGATGATGAACATGACTGAAGAATTGCAACAACTCTGTCCAAGTGCCTGTACCAAGACAATTAATTTTCATTAACCCATTGACTCCTTAGCCTGCAAACGCAGACGTATTTCCAGCGGTCGTTTCTCTCCCCCAAAAAGTAGCTACGGTACTTTTCGGGGGAGAGAAAATTGACTCCTAGGAGTGAGACAAAATCTACTTGTCAATGGAGGGGGGGGGGGGGCTGGGGGGAAGGGTGCAGTTCTAAAGAATGCTTTGTTTATGGTGGAAGTGCACTTAGCTATAACGCTAGTTTACAGGCACTTCCCCGTTAACAATGTGAAAGTAACAAGAATATTCAAACTTAACAGAAACATTATTAAGAACCCCAACTGGCAGGAGGCAGCCAGTTGGCTATTTACAAAGGGTGGTAGAGTTGAATCCAGGACAACTGGAAACAAATCCAAACCAGAAGTCAGAACGGGATTTGAACCCGTAGCAGCCACATGCAAACCCAACGCCCTAACCACTAAACCACGCTGCAGTCATGTTCTGAAGTCAATGGGTTTTAAACCACACAAGAACTCCAAGAACTTACTTGTACAGTTTGTCAGCAGTTTCAAGTCGCTGTTGTTTCTGCCTTTCCATCATAACTCTCAGTGTCTCCCGTGCCTGAAATATGAAAAATAACCAGATTTATTGAGTAAAGTGTATGCTGTGGAAAGTAATGATGTTTCCTTAGACTTTACTTGAGGTAGTAACTTGAAAAATCAAGTTTCTGCACAAATATTACTGGGGAAGCTTTAAGATGTTTCCCAAAATTTAATTTTAGCAAGTTCTTTGGTTCTCAGTAGTTCCATTCCATGTTTCTTTGATCCCCAAAAATGTGTCCTGTGCTATTCCAATTGGAGGAGATAACTGATAGTAAGGAACCCCTAGGGATTTTGTACTCTGTGGACATCTACATCTACAACAATAATATTTTATTATTGGCAATTAAATAATCTATAGATGCTCAGCAACACATCTTTCAGCAACTTCTTGATCAGACACTTGCGAACCAAGAGCTTACCTGATGTGGCCTTAGTTCATTGATCAAGTGATGAATATTAATAAACAACAAATTCAAATCTTCTAGTTTTTTCTCCCTCTGAAAAGAAACAAGAAGAAAAAAAAGCAACATGGTTAAATGACAAATATTGCAATATGAAACACACAGCTTGTTTTGATGGCACAAATGATAAGTAAGCGTTGGGCCATGCGACAAATGTACATGGTTGGGTGCTCCAACCTTCTTTAGTGTGATAAGATACAAGAAAAAAAAGTGGTACGATTCAAAAAGTATGTGTCATGGATTTCATAGCGTGGATCAACAAATAACTACAAGAAACCTGAAACTTAGTGTATCCCTTGGTTACCAAGTGTTGTGCTGTAAATTAGGGTCTCCTTTCCCCAACCACTCAATTACCAGCCACAAGAACCTTAAATTTTTATTATTGAAGTGGAAAAACCAAGGAGGTGTAACTGAAAGTAAGACACCATGAAATGAGATTGCTAATGTTTTAGGTTACCCTTAGAAACCCTTACCCTAAGTCTAACCCTAACCCTAAATACATATTCTGAACATTTTTACTGGAGCTCTGGTTCTTGTTGCTTACCTTGGGTGATGAAGGAGACTTGATGAGAATATCAAGCAACTCCAGAAAGTTGATGACAATTGAATGGTTTAACTTCTTCAGTTCTTTTATTCTATCTGAAAATGGTGGATTATTAAACCTTAGCTTTAGAAGGAGAAAGGAAAAATAAAATTGCTAAATTACTTTTCATGCAGTCACCTATGTAGTCTGCTTTCCTTGGGAACATGGAGTGCACCAAACTCAAAAGCATATAGCAGGGAGCCACTGCATATGTTGTGGTTGAAAGATTTTTCCTGGTTTAATTAACCCTTTCACCCCAAGACAGGACTAAACCCCCCATACTTGGTATTTTACTCAGTCTAATCCCAGACGATTTTATTTGTCAACGGGAAACCCCCAAGAGTCAATGGGTTAAAATTTTTAAAGTCAGTCGCATTTTGATTTGCCTTTGTTTCAGATCATGAAAATGAATAATTAATAGACAAAGAAATATGAAAATTGAAGTGGTTTGAAACATTTTAAATGAGATTTTACTGCCCCATCAGTAAAATACGGTTAATGGAACGTAACTATACTAAAAGGGGCTATTCATGTCGCGTTAGTTATCTTCGTGTTCTTTGTAGTCGGTCGTTCAAGGTCATAAAATCAATGGTTTTGTTGTAAATAAAATGAGGACATAGTGACTTTGTTCCTAGATATCAGTTTATAACGCACACTAGCATTGGCCAAATCTGTTAAGGCCTCATTCATAACTGTTAAAGAGCACATGTAATACCTACCTGCTCATAGAAGAAGCTGTACAACTGGCTTCTTTAATAGACAGAGTCTAGCTATAAAAGCCTCAGTTAGCCGTCCAAGGTTCACTTGGCAGTTTGTCTTCTATAGTAAACCAACT
>NC_090890.1:42081217-42086217 GCF_036669925.1 Montipora capricornis | reverse complement strand
AACAGTTCCAGAAGTAGGGAGTTCAAGTCCATGTTCGGGTGAGTAAAAAAGGAAGTCTTGAGTATACTGTGTAAAGTCTGTCATAGAGGGAGTGGGCATAAGGGTATGCAAGGCGGGGGGCTACCTGGAAAATAAGGGGGGATAGAGGTGATGGGGAAGATGAGGGAGGGGTAGGAAAGTAGAAGAAAAGAAAAAAATAACTTATTGTTTTTTAGACCCCCTGAAAACCACGCCCCTGTTTTTTAACTACACCCCAAAAAAAGGAAAATCCCTTTTTTAGACAGTTGATAAAAATAAACCAGTACAATTAAAATTGTACCAGTTCAATATATTTTGTACCAGTTCAATATATTCTGTACCAGTTCAGAAAAAATTGTACCAAAGGAACAAATTGAACTACAACATAGCCACCCCTGAACTGGCGACGCGACAGCTGAAACAATCGCAGAAAAATCGCGAGAAATTCAACTCATTCAATTTCTCGCGATTTTTTTTCTGCGATTTTTTCAGCTAGCGCGTCGCCAGTTCGAGGGTGGCTACACTTGCAATTTTCATCGCGCGCTGGCGACGTCACAAAATTTGAAAAAATCGCTCGTGTAGCCGAGGCTTATTTCTCCGATGGGATAACTTGATTTGTGTATGATTCTCATTTACCTCAAACGACGCTCCAAACATCGAATACGCTCCATTCAAAGGTGGGGGTGGTTCAGGGATTGCTTTGTTTTCAACATTTTCATCCGTATATAGCTTGTAATATTGTGTTGGAGGTAGAGGAAATGGACATACTCCTTCAGCCGCCATATTGGAGTTATGATTAAACGACCGAAATGACTGATGGACATGACTGACTCCCAGTACCTCGCGTCTTCATTACGTTTTCTCTGTTTCTGTCTCTTCGAGCTCTAAGTCATTTTTTGGCACTTTGCAATGATTACGATGTAAGCAGTGATATAACCAATAGTATTTCAAGTGTCGGTCCAGTATTACGAACACAAGTTATTCACTAACTTGGGATATATAATTTCCGTTGAAATAATTTACATACAAAAATTTCAGTGTGTTGATTGGCTGAGAGCACGTCAGTTAATCTCAAACAGTGCAGAAAAGTGAAATTGGTGCAGCAAAGGTGAAATTTGTGCATGTAGATTAATAATAAGAATATGTGCTCATGCAATTTTGCAAATTTACTCATCATTATTTATTCCAATTGCACTCGAAATCATGCAATTACCTATATTAATTACAAAATTAATATGTATAATTTAAGGGTACACTGGCATCTAATGAAATGAATGGTACTCCATTTGTGAGAGTGATAGTACAGCAGTGTCTGTCTGCCACATTGCAAGTTCACCCACCAGGCGATGATGTAGAAGCTCAGTCAGTAGAAGTGAGTCACAGACTTGTTTTTAGTGTTATCACTCACAACGTAAAGCATAAAAATCATCTCATTAAGGCCCCTCATGACAGTAAAGGTAAAGGTGCTTATTTTATGAGGGTAACACTTGACAGTCCACTAGAGTTACTGATAAACTTGTGGCCCTTGGTATGCACCTTTCACCCCCTTCCTCTGTCAATGCTCCGTTTTACCGGTATTCAAAGCTACAACTACACGGAACAGAGGAAAGCCAAAACAGACGTCGATCAAATGATGGGGATCGAACTGGTGACCCTCTAGCTCAGAAGGCTGCGCACTAACGAATGAGTTACACCTGCCTCAGTGGTCATTACAGCAGTATAAACAAAGATAATCTTATGATATTATACTCCTGGGCCCCATGTCGTTTGCACGCATTTTGTAAAATTGACCTAGGATGCCTAAAAAACGACCTGTGGGCTGTCCAGGAGCTGAATTAACCCACTAATGTATCAGCAAATATGTACTTCCTTTAGTACTAAAATAACTAAACCTTTGCTATTTGTTGAAGCTGCAATCAGGCTTCATTTGTCTTTCTAATTATCTGAAACAACACCATTGGAGCCCAAAACACTCAAGAAGATTTTTAAAAAATTTAAATATTATTTTATCAGTAACTCAGGCAAATGTTTCTTTTATGTCTGGGTCACTGCTACATACCATATCTTGCTAAATTATCTTTTAGGCAGAAAGACACCTTTTGACATCACAATAAATCAAAAATATATACATATATTTAACAGTGGTGTGCTGAAAGGCAGCACTCTTTTTCATTTTTACCAGTTTGTCTATCAGTATAAAAGGTAATTTAATGAAAAGAAAAAAGGAGTATAATTTCTTTCAGATTTCCAGGGGTATTGTGGTTTATGTTTGCTTTCTCAAGGGATCAACTCCTGAACTTGTTGCTAAAGTTGGTAAGTTATCATGGTTGAAATAATATGATAAACTCAGAGTTGCTATGTACAGCCATCCCAAAGTTATATCTAAAAGCTGACACTGAAGTCAGGGACTGCATAGAGGGGAGGGGCGAGTAGAGCTTATAATAATTATTATTATAGCCATTCCATTTTTTTGGGCTTTAGTTACTTTGAGGGCTCCAGATGAAAAATATTAATGATCCATTGGGGAACACTGTGCTACAATGTATATTTGTCTTGGCCAGAATTTTAAAATTTAAAATGTCTTAAAAATAGTAACTGTATAGTCTTTGGAGAACTGGTAGGGCAGATTTAAAGTGAGCACTTTAATACCTTGGATGAAAACTCTGTGTGATGCAAGATTGAATCTAGTTCAGTTTGACTTGGAGGCTCGATCAACATAATGACATTCATATTCATGAATCTAGAGATGTGGTCTTATTTCTTTGTTTGTCGACCTTTAAGAATGTTGATTCAGTTCGTTGGAATTGCCAGTTTGTCAAGACCCATTTGAATCCCATTCATGCAAGTGCTTAATTTGCTCACTACCTTTTAGCATATTTCTTTTGAAAAAAATGAAACTTTCAATGTATTTTCCTTCAGTGAAATCTCTTTTGAATGTTAAGTTGAGTGAGTCTGCAGACAAACCAGGAAATGTATCTATTCTGGAGCTTCCAGGAGATGTTCTTATTGTTCCTCAGGTGAATAGGGCTCTTATTGTTTTCAGTCCTTCCTATTATCTCTTACCTGCTATTTTTCCCAGTGTTTATGGTTGCTCCAAAATGCAATATTTAATGGTACATGTAGTAAAATATTTCCAATGCTCTATACTTGAAGTTGAATTGCCTGACAGTCATGAATGTGAGTTGTGTCAGTTTTCACCGAGAAGATGTAAACCATGCATGCAGGGGTCTCTTTTCTTGTACAAGGGTAACAGTGTTTGACTGAAAATCAAGGCAGAGTAGCAGGCGGTGAGAGAAAAATTTCTGACAACATAGACGGTGGTATGCCACCAGTGACCGGCTTCTAATGAAACCTCAGTGCATGGTGTTGCTGTTTCACACCCAGGTCGTTTTAGAATTATTAGTGAACCTTGGGAGCTTTCAGTGTTTCTTAGGACACCTATTTTGTTAGTAGCCCCACAAGAGTTCTATTTTCATCCTATTTTTTGAATAGTTTTATTTTCTTCCTAGCTTTTGTGAAAGAAAAATTCTTGTTATCCTTTTTTTTTTTTCATTTATGCTACTCGACACCTGGCTAGAAAAAACCCAGTCATACAAGAGATTGAAGTCTCACCAGCATACACTACAAGCCATCCAGCCAGCAATTAGGAAGTAGCGATATTTTTACAAAAATAAAAGATCTTCTTTAAGCATATCAAGGCACAATAATATGTAGGGGCAGACTTGGCATATTACAGCTTATTAATTAATGCTGATGTCCTCTTTCCTTGTGGAGTGCATATTATATACAAATCAACTATAATAATATTACAATAAATAGCTCTAAATAAAAATGAAGAGTAACCTCCACTCAACACCCATTTGGACCATCTTAATTTTATTTACTGTAGGCAACACTTGGAGGAAAGATGAAAGGGAAGAGGGTACAGTATCATTCAAACATATCAAAAGATGAAGGAAGAATATTTTACGAAAAATTTATTACTCTTTGTGAGGTATAATCATGGTAGATAGTAATTATTATATTATTCTACTCTCACATCTATGACTGCAAATCCTGAGTTCACAGATTTGTGAATTACCGGTGACTCATTATAAATTTTAGTCCAGTTAATATTTCAAATAACACAATATTCTAGAGGGAATTCTAGCTATCAACCCATTTAAAAAAGATTACAAATTACTCCTTAATTTTGGCACAAAATTTCAGTGTTAATTTATGATAATTATTTCACATGTGAAATTACAATGTTGCTATGGCAAGTTTTTCCTACAGTGCCAAAATAGCATCCAGGTTTGAAAATAACCTCCATCTGATGAACATAATTTGTCACCCATGATGTTAATAGTTAATCATTGGTATACTCATGAAATTAGGGAATAATTTCGCTTGTCACCATTTGATTACCCATACTAATTTTATGAAAAAACTGTCTTTGAAGGATACATGTCGGGTCGGGTCAGGTCACCTTACCCTAACACTAAACAGTAAAATTAGTGGTTGTATGCCATAATGAGCTTGTTCACAATTAGGCCTAATGCAACATGGTCAAGAGAGAAGAGACAGTGCGTTGCAAGCACTTACTTTAATCCCCATAATAGCTATGTCAAGATAAACAAAAAAAATACATGACTTTTTTCAATTCAACTCAGAGGAGTGACATGAAAAACCCTCCCTGGCAAACCCCAACAAGCCTTGAGTTAAGTACTAGTATTTTAAAGCAAAGATTAAAACTTAATCACCACCTCATTGATCTGATTACTGGTAACGTTTTTTTCACATTCATTTGATGGTAACTTGGTTGTTTTGACTTCTTTAGGAAGCTGTCCATTCTAACTCAGCAACTAAAACTGTGAAACATGGTAGGTTATTCGCTCTTCTATTTTCCCCAACCCTCCCAGGGAAAAGGCAGACAAGACAGACATTCTATCAATAAAACCATAAGTTGTAGATCTTCCTTAAGGTTATAGTTTCTTCCCTAT
>NC_090890.1:42063717-42078717 GCF_036669925.1 Montipora capricornis | reverse complement strand
CCTTACGTTGACGCGTAGCCAGCACATAAGAAATTGCCTCGTTCTATGATCCAGGTTACACGACCAAAAAAATTACGAAGACTGGTACCCTTAACCTTAATTTTGATGCGTAGCCAGGCATAGACGCGTAGCCAGCACATAAGAAATTGCATCGTACTATGATCCTGGTTACACGACAAAACAATACGAACACTAGTACCCTTAGCTTTAATTTGACGCGTAGCCACGCGTAGACGAGTAGCCAGCACATAAGAAATTGCCTCGTTCAATGATCCAGCCACCGAAGAAACTTGACGCGTAGACGCGAGGCCCTTCCTCCCCGCCTAAATTTGAACGGGGTATTCTGCAATTGCTCCGATAATTTCCCTTCAAAATAAAAGCGACGGTAAGCCTTTTGAACACTTCAACGACGTCTTCGAAAACACTCTGTTGCAGCTTTTAGGATACATAGCGTACTAGCGAAAGGAGAGTTTACGACGTTCGAAAGAAAAATAGAGAAGACGACAGAATAATCAACGATATTACTTACAACGGCCATCTTTCTTCTCTTTGCTCGTCGGATACAGGTTCCCGCGTCGGTTCCCGCGTTTTTTACCCGCTTATCTGCCTCGATTTTAAGAGAACCACAAAATCTGGGGCTTGATCCCGATTCCCGAAGCGGGAATTATTTCGCACTCTTAGTTCTCAGGGCCCGTCGCGCTTACCCGCCGTTTCGATATGGCTGGCGGCCGATCATGACGTCCATATAGCATTTTAAAGTTGTTCTGCAGCCAATGTTTCGGAGGGATGTGTTATCGTTGTATCGTCGTATACTTCGAATATCCCAAAAATGGGAAGCCGTAATGCCAGCAGATACTGAGAATGAGCGACATTACATAAGAGAAGAGGCCAGAAAGTTGTTTCAGAGAAATAAAGCGGTAAGTTATTACCCCCGGGGAATTACCCTAACAATGAGAGATTTCATTCATAAGTTTGAGGTTAGATAAACGTTATGTAACGCTTCTTATGGTCAAATTGCGTCCCCTCAAGGCCGGTTGTCTCAAGCAAAAAGATCCCACATAGAGGTCACATCGTTACTGGTACTTCTGTGCACCGTAAGAAAAAGTTCCCACCCCTCCCTTGTTGTCATCAAATAATTCCCCACTCCTGGAAAGATTAAGGACAATGTTCAGACATTCCGGTTGGAAGTCGTATGGAGCTGTCTGTTTTGGTTGTCATACTAGTGGGTTTTCATTGGATTGATCCTTTCTCATCAAAACGATAACAGAGAAGTTATAGCAATGGAAACATCTATGAACTGTCCAAAAAGACATCCACAATCTTTTGGCATTGGTTAGTGGCATCTGCCCAATAAGATGCAAGAATGTTGACAGTGAAAATTTCCCAGTTATGATTGCAGACATTACGGATTGTGTTTATTGTAGGTGGTCTCATCCGCTATGTTGGTCACTATATCAGTTGAGTGTCAGCCGACAGCCGACTGATATGGTGACCGAGAGTTGGTTGATAGTCTGTTGACACTTAGTCAATGGCTGGTCGACAGTCGGTCGGTGGTTGGTTGATATAGAGACTGACTATCTGTCGTCATTGTGCAGACGCATGTAGATCGAGTATTGGTCAAATGTCGGTGGAATATCAGTCAAGTGTCAGTGATATATCAGTCAACTGTCCCGAGAATATCAGTCTTGTGTCTCCCAATATGTTGGTGGACAGTTGGTAGACTTGGTTGACACTCTGTCGATGGCTGAATAGTTGGTCGGTGGTCAGTTGTTCCAACCCTCCTGATTTGATTGGGAGTCTGCTGATTTGATGTGTTGCCACTCTCCCAATTTTTATCAGGTTTTTTAGTGCTCTGAGTGTAAAAGGTTACGTATTCCACTTTCTAATGCAGTAATGTCTCGCACAGTCTCTCTGTGCAGACTCATAAGGCCAGCAGTCTTGCTATTATGGTACACTTTAATAACCCTACTTAAAATACCAACCATTATGAGACTCCAGTGGTATGAATAAAGACCTTATATATACCACAAATGCAGGAAATGCCACTTGAGAGAAACTAAATGTGCAAAATTTCCTGGTAGGGGAGGCCCCCAGACCTCCCTACAGGCTCATGCCTTCAGCACAAAAAATACTGCCTATTTTCCTTCAAAAGAGGTTGGAATGTCTGTGACTGCTACTCTAGCAGTAAGGGAAGGTAGGCCTGAAAAAATTTAGAAATGACTTTATCACAGTAAAGAAATTTGAAAGCTGCTATTTTGAGCTTTCTCCCTTTGTCAATTTGCTCTGATGAAGGGCTTTTCCTCCAAAACATCTGCTTTCAAATTTCGTGACTGTGATCAATTTACATGTACCATGTCAACCCGGTTGATAAACCCATTTCTTTCTTTCGTTACCCCATCTACGCAACACCAGTTTCTTCTAGAAACAAAACTCCTGAAAATTTAGGCTTGATTGGGTATTTGTGACACTGGTGAGATCATAATATGTAGTCTTTAACACAACATGCAAAAATGTGACATGGTTGCTCCCCCCCCCCCCCCCCAATCCCCACCCTGGAATCCTTATCTCATGTTCAGTTGCTATTTGCAGATAACCAACCCAGAGGAGGTCAAGCTGCACATACATGAGGCAAATTCAAGAATTGATATGGGTATGCAGACTAATTAAATCATGTTCATAGCAAATTTTTCTAATGAAATGTTTACAAGCCTACATTTGATCCATTTATCATTCTTAATTTCAGCTCTTCATTATAGATCACCTTACCCTAGACTGGTAAGTCTGTTTTAAAAACTGAACATAGGCCATTTTTTAAAACTAGCGATTTCATTTTCACAAACACATATTAAAGTGCTTGTTGAGAATCCATACTGAAACAGTTGCAAGGGAGAAAAAAAAACAATAATAATACATGCACAGATGAGGATATAGGATCCCAAGATGTCAATAATTCTGGCATTCATTCATCCATAGTCAACCACACTGGCCCAACATTATTATTATCAATAATGATAGTAGTTTAGGAAATCCCTCTCAAGACCTAACCGGTTTTCAGTTCTTGCTGTAGTCCCTTTTTTCGATGGTTGATGTATTGAGCAGATGCCAGATAATGAGAAAGAAATTAACTGTGTTGCAGATGCATATGCCACCTTCTGCTGTTCCCAAGACAAGCAAAAGGCAACGCAAAACTCAAGACCGTATCAGAAAGCAAGCCAAACCAGTTTACATGCTGTCTGATGAAGACGTTGATAAATGAGTCTTCAAAAGAAATACAGACAGTGATGGTTGCTCTCAGTGTGAAACACCATCCTGTTTGCACAATAGTGTACATTGTTTGCACACTATGTACTTGAGTGTACTCATGGATAACATGGCCTGAAGCAAAGAACAGAACAGTCTGGTTCCAATTTGCACTGTTCCTCTGTGTCAACAGCTAAATTTCGCTGGCTCAATGGCACAATCATCTGGATGCTGAGAATACATCAAGCATTATCCTACAAACAAACCATTTCAAGCCTAACCCCAACGTTCTTGATAAATTAAGAAAATATAAGAAATTCCATATGGTTGATTTCAAAAATTAAATAATTAAAGCAGAAACTTAACATTATTTTTAGTAACACAATTCATGCTTGGAATCTGTGATGCTTTGTTTTTATCTCTGCTAGAGAGTACATTCCAGTATATTCATTGTTTAAGTAACTGGCCATTATTACCGGAAGATCATTAGTGATACACTTGTCTTAGTTTGAAAGTGACAATAATATTATTTCAAGCTTATGAACCCCATAACCTCCACACACAGTGGTGTGAAAGATGCCCTACTAAAAATAATAATAATAATCATTAAATAATCATTATTATTATCATGAATTTCCTTCTTCTTCTTCTTCTTCTTCTTCTTCTTCTTCTTCTTCTTCTTCTTCTTCTTCTTCGTCTTCTTCTTCTTCTTCCTTCTTCTTCTTCTTCTTCTTCCTTCTTCTTCTTCCTCTTCCTTCTTCTTCTTCTTCTTCTTCTTCTTCTTCTTCTTATTATTATTATTATTATTATTATTATTATTATTATTATTATTTTATTATTATTATTATTATTATTGAGTCAACCACAAAAACTCAAATGGTGAAAATGTTGAATACCTCTTTTACCTGGAAGATACATTACAGCATATTCAGGCTTCCACTTGTTAAAATATAATAGAGACCCACTCCTGACTTCCTGCATGACTTTGTAGGACTTTCTCCCACATAATACTCTCAATGCAGGAAGACCAGCTTTGTTTAGGGGGCTATTACCAGTAAAGAATGCCAACATACTTACTGCCAAAGCATAAACTGACCTTCCCCTTCATGATTAGTGTTACCTATAGGCAATTATATAATAACCCAAGTTATTCACGGATTTTGATTGGTTCTTGCCTATGATCTATTAGAGGACAGACGTACGATTGATGTCACCATCAGCTTTTATGCGAATAAAGTTTAATTCTTTATTATATAAAACAAATAGATTCCATGTAGCCGTGGGTCTGTTCAGTAATAGATCACAGAAGACGTCAAAATGTGGTAAGAACATCAGAGACACACTCGGCTATCGCCTGGCCACTTTTTTGTTCTTACCACATTTTGACGTCATCTGTGATCTATTACTGAACAGACCCACGGCTACATGGAATCTATTTGTTAATTGACATGATTAACTAACCCATTCACACCCAAAGCGCCCCCAATTAACAAATCATCTGCCGTTGGACAGACAAGAATCTATATCTCTCGCTCTCAAGAGAGGAAGGGTCAAGGGGCACATTTTGAGTGAACCTGGATGTTGCTGAGTTCATTGTTTTACAGTCAAGCCATGTCATGCATGACCAGTATCCACAAGACTGAAATGAGTATTCGAATTCCCCTTTAAAACTTCCGAGATTTGAATGAAATCTTGAAGATTTTTCTGAAAGTTGCTAGGAAAAATGCACAATAACTGAACAATAATTCATCAAATGCTGGAAATAGCTTTCACTTTTAAAACTCCTTTTATTTTATAACAAGACAAAAGTTCACAGGTAACTATTTTTGATGTTTCAAAGGAAATATCCAAGGGGACTCCCATATGAAACAGACGGGGATGCTCGTCGTCTCGCTTAGGGGTGTAAATTTTGGATTTACACGATTAATTCTGGACGCCCAGATTAGTCTCCTTTAGGGGTCACAAAAAGCTAGAGCTACGCCCAGATGGTCTCCTTTAGGGGTTAAATTCAAAATTTCAGTCAAGCATCCCCGTCTGTTCCATATGGGAGTCCCCCTCCCCCCCCCCCCCCCCCCGGCTTTATTTAAGGACGTTTGCGCATATGCATCACAGACAACGAAGGTAAACATGATGCTAAAGGCAAAAAACTTTGCCACAAGAATGAAATGTGAAAGCGTGTGGCACCATGGGATAGCTGTGGACCCAGGTCTTCTCGGAAGTGTCACGCAATGACGTGACAGTGTGAATATACCATCGCTTTGAGAACTTCGCAGCGATTTTACTCTCTTGAATGCTCCATGATCCCTATTTTTCTTTCCGGAGATCACTTCCATTTCTGATTTTGTCCATTTTAACAAAAAACAAAAAGATGTGTGCATGAGAAGTTACAAATATTTTGCCTTTTATGACTGAAGTTTTCTTTCTTAAACAAATATGTATTTGTATGTATGGTCTATTTCACCTCAGAAAAAGACATCAGCTGCAAAGGTTAATTTAGTTATATTAGTTAAGTTGAATAATTGAGTATGTTTACCTGATCTAAATTTCACCAATGTAGCTTTTTTATTGCTGACAGTTGTAAGCTAAGATCGTCTTAAAGTAACGCAATCTTCTAAAAGTGCACCTCATGATCTCGAAAACGAGCTCGCTGCCCCCCTTTTGGCAAAAGTAGATCATTACCTTTCTGCGTGGCAAGTTTTAAAAAAATCTGTATGTGGGAACATTTTGTGCGTGAACATCCTTAAGTGCCTATAGTCGTTCTAGCGCTGGAACACTAATTGGGGACATTGTAAACTGAATTAACAAAAAATGCAAATCAAGTCAAATATTGGTTTTTGAGGAGAGGGGAAACCTGGAGTACCTGGAGAAAACCTCTGAGTGCAGAGTAGAGAACCAACAAACTCAACCCACATAAGACATCGAGTCTGGGAATCAAACCCAGGCCACATTGGTGGGAGGTCATCCCTGAACCCCACCACCCCACCCCTAGGTTGATTGGTTTGCAAATTTGAAAATTCTCTATAGATTGACAACAATAAATTCTTTTTATCATATTCATGAGTTTGTATCCCCTTGTTTCCCAGCTGTAACTGACTGTACCTCTGTTCTGAAAAATTGCTTTTAATTATTTATTTGTTTCCTCTTTTACATGAAAAAATAAATATTACAATCTTTAAACAGTTGTTGAACTTACTTTTTGCCACACACAACTACGGATTACTTAAAACTTGAATATGAAAAGTGTTTGTGTGAAAATGACATTCCTGTAAATTAGCTATGGCTTGAGATTTCATTGTTTCAAAACAAATGTAAAATTTA
Organism: Montipora capricornis; assembly: GCF_036669925.1. Classification (NCBI taxonomy): domain Eukaryota; kingdom Metazoa; phylum Cnidaria; class Anthozoa; order Scleractinia; family Acroporidae; genus Montipora; species Montipora capricornis. The sequence goes on along the minus strand of NC_090890.1, from coordinate 42,072,159 downwards.
TTTAAAATATGTCTTACTCTGGGTTTTTACATTTTACTCTAGTTACATAAATACAAGGATGAATGCTGTTGCATAACATTTTTAAGACTAAATAAAATTAAAAGATCCCTCTGTACAAGCTCACACACACTATAAAACTAAGCCCTGATCTTATTAACAAAATGTTGACGGTTACAAACTCTAAGATAAACTTCCCTGTAAACAATACTTTGTCATGGTTAACAGACATATTTTCAGCAACTAAACTAGGGATGAAATTGGTGTCAACCAAGTCTGTAGCTCGTACATGTTTTTATTTGATTTGAAAACCTCAGCATTGTGTTAAAGAAAAACAACTGAAAGGTAAAACTTAATTTCAGGGAAGGTTAATCTCTAGAACAGCAGACCACAGAGCTTGTGGAACCTAGCAAAAATTTGAAGTCTTAAAATATTAAATTAATGATTATGCAGGTTCCATGGTCAGCAGTTCAACTGTTAATAATACATTCCACATGCCTCTAAAATGCATTTCTATTGTCAAAATTGTTTTATAAAAAACATTCCTTGAACATCATAGATTTTAAAAAACCTCGCATATTGATATTAAATTTCCGCCCCAACTTTATGGTTGGTTTTCTCCTGCATATGTTTTTCATAGTCCCTCACATCTTCTATGTTCATGTCTGAAACAGTAAACAAAGCTTTGAGCTGACCCATTCACCTGACTGACAGAGCGGGTAACAAATCGCAATGAAAATATTGTTGTTTTTGTCAAAAATAAAGATTTCCATATGCAATTGCTAATCAAGTCTCATAACTACTTAATTATCAATTTTAATCTTTGATCATTGAAGTTTAAAATAATTTAATTATTATTACTGATCGAGTAGCACAAACACAAAAGACCCAAATAAATTTCTGATAATGAGATTGAATTTGTGATACCCTTGCTTCAGCTTAAACAGATGAAGTCTTGCGCAAAATATTTCAAAGGGAGATACTGTAGGTTTTGATTTAATTTCTATTGTAAATTACAATTTTTTCATGTTTTATTATATTCTTGTGAATTATTATTTTTGTTTGAAGGGGCTATGTCACATTTTAGGGTGTTTAGGGAAAATAATTATTTAATCACTAGACTAGTTTAAAACTTGCAAGTGGTAATGATGATTCTGAGCAAGAATGACCTTTATCCGGTGGTTATTGCAATGTTTTATTCTACTTTTTAGGCATTTTGGGTGTCCTGAAATTACATCACTTTTGCGTGACATAGCCCCTTTAACCATGCACACTTTTGCAACGAGCCTTCATTGGCTCACTGGTGTCACATGTTTAAATAAAGGTCTTTTTTATGTTACTACTCACCAATCCAGTCATCAACCCATGCAAATGCTTGTCTGTGACCAAGAAGTAAAACATCTTGAATAATCTAACAACAACATTAAAAAATTACAGCACACCATTTCACAGGTCATTATCAGTTTCATCCTCTACTTGGATAAAAATGTACAGTTGACCCCCAGAATTGCAAATGTTGAAATTCTTGGTAACAAAACCTTAAGATAAGGTAATTTGAACTCACAGAAACTAAAACCAGTTTAGATTTTCTTTCACAGCTGAGTACCAGTGGTAGATTCAAAGGGGACCCAACCTCTAAGACTCTAGATCTAATCTCAGTTTGTCAAAATGTGAATTGCAAAATCCACCAAAAGATGACAAATTCAAAGCCAGTAAATTATTGAGTTGTATCCCTGAGATAGTGATTTGTCCTGTGGATGACACTTGTGCATCCTTCCAACAACTGTGGACTGGATCTGTCACTGCTAAATGTAAGCTCAGAAGTATTATGACACTCTTATAATGCAAGAACATAAAATTAATGACCTTCACAAGCAAGGCGCAGCATTGCAACTCACCCTGTGAACGAAAGATTCTACTCTTGAGGCTAAAGCCCAGACATCAAAACTAACACATACTAGCTTATACGAGCACATGATTGGCTGTGTATTATCCTGAAATGAAATAATTAAAATAAAGTCAAGCGATTTTAAGTGTTAAGCACCAAATCAGAATTTTCATACCTGAAGCTGATTCACTTACTTTCCAACCCTCCTCAAGAGGACCTCGTCCTGTCTTCTTTGATTTAAAATACCTACAATCCTTTTAAGCAAATTAACAAAAATGTATTGATGTAACCCATTCTTAATGTTTCAAGCTCTCAAAAGGAGCTTTCATATGCTTTCAGCGGTTACCAATTTTGTGCAAATAAATGGATGGTTGTTGGTTGCTTTCAGTTCAAACGACTGAGGTTATGGTTGGCCTTTACTTTTATCATCTTTTTTAACCAGAACACTTCACTAGAAGGCGGCATCTCCAAGTTAAATATAATTTGTTGTCATACAAATATTGTTTTTTGTTTGCATTGGCCTAGGGATGGGGCACAAAAGCTTTATGATGGGGAACCAGATGTTTGGCTGACAACTATATTCCACTGTTGCACTCATGATGTTGGCAGATGTAGAGGATGTTACATGGCCATGCAGGGATACAAATTTTATGTTCAAGGGCTGATCTAGCACCTCACACAAGTGAGCACAGCAAACAAGACGTCCAAGTTAAAAACAATTTACTTGTTTAAACTATTCATTTTCAAAATGGCAAAGAAGTGGTAGCCAACAGCTAAAACATGCATGTTTTGTACCATGAAACAAGACGATATGAATGTTATGAAAAACAAAATTAATGATCATGATAACGTCAAATTGAGCCATAAAAATGGTAGAGAACACTAAATTATATTACAGCACAAAAGTAATGAAGGGGAAGAGTGCTTTTTTAGTGGCTAATTGTGTTAGCTACTATGATAACACATCCTCATGTGAACGATACCACTGTGTGTGGTGAAGGTATGATATAATTTTTAGTAAGGAGTAAACTCCTAGTATTTCATCAGTATCTATGTAACAAAAACTGTTCTATAACTATATTGGTAAGTTAACAATAATGCTGACCTCTTCTGGAATATAATGTTTCTCTGCGACTTCATCATATGCAATATCAACATCCACAACTTCCCTAGATTCAAGCATCTCACCACTTAAATCAAAACACTGAAAGCACAGTTGAAAAAAGTCAGAACCTTATGTTAATTAGACTTAATTGAATGGGACGTCTTTGAGTGGATGTAGGATGCAGAGGTTGTTAAACAATATAAGCAAAGCTTCAAGTATTATAACTTGGTAGCTGATTTTTGTGATTCTAGGGTTAAGTTGGCTAAAAACTTGAAGGTTGCCATGACATTTAATCTGGTTTAGAATCGACCCTGGATCCAATTTGACCCAGATATTACTGACAAGACCATGTTGTTCATAGCTCCAGGGTCATTGCAAAACACATCTAATAACCACTCAGTAGGATTATAACAAAATCAGACACAAATTTGGATAATTACCACTTATCCTAATTTAAGGATAATTTATGGGGCAGATACCCAATTGTAGTATAAGCCAAACACTAAAATAGAAAATGGTTTGAACCCAGGAGTTACAAACCTCAATGGAATTTGATTCTCTGGGTGAAAATAGTCCGGAGAAGGACTGGGAGTCTGTTGGCAGAGACTGACGTTTTGACAACCTGAGCAGAAGTCATCTTGAGAGTCAAGTGAGGGTTTAAAATTCAAACAAATATAGTGATGCTCTGGTCTGTTGTGTAATTGGTAGTGGGAAACACAATGTGATTCCTGGTGAGGACGATGAGTGGTGATTAGTGCATTACAATCTGGTTTTGTAAGTGAAGGTCGCAGTGGATTTGTAAGAGGAGAGAAAACAGTTGTGTGTAGTAAGAGGGAGGTAGAGCTTGTCAACCTAATTTAACGACTTTACAATACTAACCCATGTCAAAGACAAAGATGACCCCAAGAATAGACCGGGTTCAGTATACAAGATCACATGCTGCAATTGCCAGGCCACTGACATTGGTGAAACCAGCAAGTCACCCAAATTAACACACATCTTACATAACACAAACAAGCATGCAACTAAAAGTGGTGATCTCAATAACAACATTGCTTAACACCATTCAAGAACAGAACACACTATCGACTGGGACTGTGCTAAGTGCTTTTAACCTACTGTACAACTGTTACAAGCACCTTACACATGAAAGCTGGTATACAAACTTAGAACAAACTACATTAATTAAACAGTTGCCAACCTCTACCTGCACAACAATTACTTAACAGATAACCTTTAAAAACTGCAAGACAACTTTTTCATCTCAGCTTACAAACCTACTGCAACCTTCACTTAGTTACAAACCGGATCGTAATGCACAAATCACCACTCACCATCCTCACAACCAATCACATGTTTCCCATTACCAATCACAACACAGACCAGAGTATAACTACATTCATTTGAATTTCCAACCATCACTTGACTCTGAAGATCACTTCCGCTAAGGTTGTCGAATGTCAGTCACTACTAACAGTCCAGTTCTCAGGACTCCTTTCCCGACATGATCAAATTTCATGGAGATAAGCCAAACACGTCCTACATCTTGTGAGCCTATTACTATCACAGAAAATTTTATCAGAGTAAACCTACCAACTAGAAAATGACATACAGGTTCCTTGATTCCCTATAATATTAAAGTGCTACTATGACCTAAAAAAATATCAATTCTTCTTTTTCTTTGGATTTCAAAACTATGGTATGTTAACTAAGCACTAAGTGAGTGACCCAAGTCTTGATTTCAAAATATGCCTTTATGTTATCTGAGATTTTCCTATTTAAGGACGGTGCCTACTAATTCAAAGGTATTTTTGCCCCGATTTGTGACTATGCAGGAAAGGTAGCTCTTAACAACTGTTATTAAAATCCAAAAAGAAGATTGGGGGTAACCACCCATTTTTCAAAGATAATTCATGAACAACATTTGTACAAAGCTTTAAAATACAAAGCAATGCATGGCTTTCTTTCTTAAATTGAAGCTCAATTATCTCTTAAGAATGCATGGTTACCCCCAATTTTCTTTTTGGATACCAAGAGTACTTACGAAGATCTACTTTATCTGCATAGTTTTAAACCGCGCAAAAATATCCCTGCATTAGTAAGCATCGGCGATAGGAAATCCGATTATCTGGAGATGCGCAGAACGTATGCGCAAATTAACAATAGTAGGCACCGTCCTTAATGGTCCACCATTTCTAATTTCAAAATCTTGAGAGAGCTCAGATCAAAGAGAAATATTTTCTCATTTAATGATATGTCAAAAGCTCACTAGTTTAAAATACAATGCATGTGTTTCAGGCTTTCAGACTTTTAAACTCATAATAAGCTGCATATTTACATGCTGAAATTTTAAGCTAGTGTGTAAATGACGTAATTTTTCCCACGTTTTAACATGAGTAATGGTGGACCATGAAATCTAAAACTTACACCCAAAGTAAACAGCCTTTTGATAAAAATCAAAGCTCAAAATTTCACCAGTCAGGTGTTAATTAAGCAAACACACTTTCAAAATCTGAAGAAAAAAAGAAAGTGTTTTTTTTTTTTAATCATAGTACCACTTTAAATACACTATACTAACTCAGAGAGGCTGGATAAAATAATTGAATACATACATTTTCTTTACCGCCATTGTCATTAAAATACTTGGTTCGTATCCTTATTGAAAATCTTGGAAGAAAAGAACACTGGAATGGAAAACAAGATTAAAGTAATAAATTAAATTCATGAGACATATATTATAAGTATTGTCATCTGGTTAAAAAAGGTTAAATGATACTAACAATTTTTCTGTACTTACACAATATTCTGCAGGCACAAGAGATGAAAGAAATAGAAACAAACATATATTAGAGCCAAAGTATAAGGGATAAGGTTCTTATAATAATTATACCCAAACAACTGTACATGTATTATCCTCACTATTATTAATATTATGGTTTCAATGGTACATGCTGGCCAATTTGCCTCAAGATCAACAAAATGGTAATGACAATCTTGAGGAAATCAAGACTTGGTTTCAATGGTACATGCTGGCCAATTTGCCTCAAGATCCACAAAATGGTAATGACGACCTTGAGGTTGACTAATCTTTAAAATTTTTTGGTTAAGAATCTGATAATTTTGAGCTGATGATGGTTCACTACATTCAAAATAGCTGATTAATGCTCAAGCTCAAATATGAGCCACTAAAGGTGGAACGTCTGGATGTGGATTTACACTGAACAGAAGTAAACAGAGTAATGTGTGTAGTACTTACAAAAACAATGACAGGCAAAAAATACATTAGCAACCAAAACTTATAAAAATAAAATAGGAAAACTAAAAGTCTATCATAACTTGGCACAGTCTTGTTTGAATAATAATCTAATAAATTCATCGTGATGAAATGAAAGCCTGACCTGTAATTGTGTAAGGATAATAATTCCACGCTTTTTCTTCTACATAAAATATTTTTGGGATGTATGAGCGCATCCATGATGGTAGACGGCTGTCAAAATAAAGCAAAGATGATTAATTAAGTTTATTCATAACAATAGCATAGTTTTTCCCTCAATATTATTTGAGTGCCAAATTGTTCCTGTTAACAGGGCCTCTCAATCACTGCATATTATGTGTAAAGTAATTCATACCTCGGAGACACACATTATGTCAAACTAAAGACTCAAAGAATTCATTGTACTGTACCTTGATAAATAAACCCTTTTTTCTGTGAACTGTCCTTTACCATACTTTTCATCTTCACATGGCTCATTCTTCACCACATGGACTCCCTCGCCTTGTTCACTCTGTTCATGGCTGTGTTTGCTTATCATGTACAGCTGCCCTATGCGATACTAATGAATAAAAATAACAATACTGTGGCCCTCTCCCAGGCACTGACAAATACTGATATTAATAGTAAGGAGATTAGAAAATTAGCTCCTGGCAACATTTGTTTGATCCAGGTAAATATAAGTTATGTGTAACTTCCATAAGAGTCATTAATTATTTAAAATAAAAACATGAAAAGGGAAATTAAGAAAAACAGTAATGAAAAAATTTAATGAAAAATTAAATTTGTGCATGCGAAGGAAAAGTCAGAGCCAGACACTAAAAGAAAGAGTTAGCTCTTCATTATAGTGAATCAATAATAATCTTACGAAGGGCTGGGGTTCGAAAAGTCAGCTGACAAATCTATTTTACAGTGGTTAACATTTATGTTTATGAATTAAAGTTGCTCTACCCCTTGCCAATGCTTACGTCATTTCAACCACAAGTCATTTGAACACCCACATGGTGAATCATTCATCTACACTTAAGTCGTTTCAGCCACAAGTCATTTCACCCACATGGTGATTCGCCTACACTTAAGTTGTTTGACACCCACACAAATTACATCAATTCGCCAACACATGTTGTAATTATATGTAAATGACTACAAGTAAATGCACTTATCAGCCACCACCCTAGGGGGATGACCCTGGGAAATCCCCAGGCATTTGCACAACGATGTTTACAAATCCACCATCCAAAACAATAATTCTCCACAAAAAGGGACCATTGTCCCTTTCCCTGGGGATACAAGAGTATGCTATATTTTTTGAGCAACAGTGCATGGTTTTCAGGTAAAGCCTTAATTTAAAAGTTACAAAGTGTAGTGTTTCAAGGCACTTCCAAAACAATGACATAAAGCTGACACTCACTTGCCATCTTGAAATCTGTACCGTAGTTTACACCCAGTCTTTGCAGAAACAACAGTCGTTCATTTTCAAGATCACAGAAGTGCAGTCGCTGTTACAAATGTCAGAGGTCTTTTCCTGGGGATCCAGCCGAGAAAGTACAAAAGCAATGCAATCCCCCTTCCAAGCTTAAAATAGGCAACAAAAGTGAAGAAATTCCGCACCATGCCTGTATATATGCATATCCCTGGGGTCAATCCCTGCAAATTGGCCACCGATAAGTGCATAAGACTAATAACTGCTATAGGAAATGAAAAAAGACTCTAGGTTGATGTGACTTAACTTTTGAGAATAATAATTTTCATTCACAAAACTCACAAGTTTTATCAAGAGACCATTTTACAATATGGTAGCTAAGTTACCTGGCCTACCTAAGAATGGAAGCAAGGCTGCCACCCACCCTGCTTTGATACAAACATTTTTGCTTTTCTAATGTCAATGTAAACTAATTAGAATTAAACCAAAACACGCTAAAAGCAGTGAGGTCTATATCAATACAAGGTCACCCGCAGCCTCGCAGCTATTCATAGGCTTAAGGACACTGAACAAACAACTGTAAAATGGCCTGTACTAAAACAAATAACAGAAATGACTTTTGGGTACTGTGGGTCTGGCCTGTAACTATCAAAAGGTCTGTGGTGCAAATGATTTACAATTCGATTTATTCATGCAAAGAAAATGCTTTTCATTTTGTTGGATTGTTGTACAAGCACATCTTGTACAAGGTTCAAAAA
>NC_090890.1:42011217-42043717 GCF_036669925.1 Montipora capricornis | reverse complement strand
TTGGATAGAATTGTTTAAGTTCTTCACAGAGCGAATTGTTCGTCATATTTCTCCAAGTCTTTCTGAAAACTTTTAATGCTTCCAGTGATGTGTGCTGACTGGTGCCACAACTTTTTTTTTCCTGCTCTGCCATTTGACGGGTACTTGACTGAAATTTGCATAGCTTACAGGCGGGATTATTATACTCAAGAATTAATATTTTATAACTCTCGATTACTGTCAAAATTACGTGATATTCTGGGCTGACTCGTTGGCAATTATCTTTGAAAAATGCACGGTTACCCCTAGTAAAGCCATCCCATATGTTTTGTTTCCTTTATTAAGATTTTATGGTGGGTAAATTACAAAAACGTGCCCTTAGATTTATTGACTTTTCTGAAATCAAACATCACGCAAAACCTTTATCGAAGCCTGTGTTTTACCATTACAATTGTCCTATTTTTAAGATCACACGGTAGTACAGAATTCAAAAGCAGCATCCTCATTACACTCGATCCTCTGCTTTAAACAATTTCTATACGCAAAGCTGTAGACTCTCAATTCAGCTAAATTCTTTCTCACTGAAAAAGTGGATCAACTATCTGGAATGGAAACCCCTTATAGCTAAGAAATCTTAGAAAGGACGATTTCACTATAGGAAAACAACAAGTCTACTTTTCGATATTTTAATTTCTGAAGACTCTTTTCTAGAAACTTGCGAGATATTCATAGAATAAATCATTTTGTCAAATGATGTTGGTCTTAAAAATTAAAAGATAATCTTAGTTCAATTAATTTACTTTAAATGCATTTAATGAATTTCCTGTCACTGTTCTTTTATTCGAAAGAATCTTAACTTGACATTTGTGATATCCTTCATCGAGAATAAACCTTTTCGTCAAATATTATTGAATCTTAAGATTATCAGCAATAAATTATCTAGAATCTCAATCTATATTAAACTGTAGTACCTCACATCTTTATAATAGAAACATTCAGTCGCTCTTGTACACTGACATTATTCTATTTTCTCTTGTCCAACTCCATGAAACAATATCGCCTAAGCTATCGAGGAAGAGCTAAAATCTAAAGATTTTACTGTTTTAGTGCGGCAAACAACAGTCTTTGGGGCTTTCATTTGTAAGCGCAGGGAGTTTGGCAAAATTGTAGGGTGGAGCGGGTGGGGGGGGGGGGGGGGGGTTACGTTATTGAAAAAAGGGCTTTGTCGAGGTGAGCTGGGTACTAATACGCTGCGTTCATTCTACGTTTTCAGCCCGCAAAGCGAGCGGGTAAATTGAATCCAAGATGGCGAAGCATCACCCAGATTTGATTATGTGTAGAAAACAGCCAGGTGTCGGTAAGATTTTATTTTGTTTGAGCTATGATTCTCTTGTTTAAAATACTAATTGTTTCCCTTTTCTTTCGTTGGTAGCTATTGGAAGGCTGTGCGAGAAATGTAAGTAGATCCATTGCAGTGTGTCTTGTCTGTACTTGATATAATTTTTAATAGCTATTCGAAGCACACTTTTCAATGAATGATGAACTTTAATAACAGCACGATTAGAAATTCTCAACCTTAGTATTCCCTTTTGGGGCAACCTACTACACGTTTTATTAGAGAGCCCTGCCTCGTAAACTGGAATTAATCGTTTAACCTAATCAACCTGATCAACCGTCTCACATGTGCACTGATCATGAAGGGTAAAATCGTCTGGTGTTAAAGTAAAAATCTATTTATAAGCTTAAGTGTCACTGGGTTAAGCGGGAATTAAGATGTAGGCTATCCATGAATTAAGTACTTTTTTACTTTTTATGTTGCTATACATGCTCTAAATAATTATTTGTGTATAATTTTTCATGCTTTTGGTTTTTCATTACACTTCGATGGTACATATTAGTAACTCTTTGGTGTTCTTTTTGTCCACCAAATCTCCTTTCTACGTCAACGTTAAGAGGAAGGTTAGTTTGAAATAGGAAGATTTGATCTTCAACATGGCTCACATAAAAACATAGAAAAAAACTTTCACAAGTAAACTGAAAATTAATACTTGTGTCATTGCATGTCATGTTACAAGAGCTGATAAACTTCATCTACGGTAAAGCAAACCTAAAACATAACATTAGTAAAAAATTAGTGGTGTCAAACCTTATCTACTGATGCAGAACATTATAAAAATTCGCAGAAGTGGAGGAGAATGGAGGTGCATATTTACCAAGCCGCTCATATCCACCACTTTCTTCAACACCGAGGTGAACACAATAATTGTTATTACCTTTATTCCTTTTACCGTACATGTAGGTGATGGTAAATGTGTTATCTGTGACTCCTATGTCCGTCCTTGCACTTTGGTGCGGATATGCGACGAATGCAATTATGGATCCTATCAAGGTCGCTGTGTGATATGCGGAGGTCCAGGTGTCTCTGATGCATACTACTGCAAAGAATGTACAGTTCAAGAGAAAGATGTAAGACTGTTTCCTTCCTCTTTCATTGTTTAAATTCATTTACTAGTTAGTGTTGAGGTCAAAACTGGGTTTAACAAATTTGCTACCAATAAATTATTTAGTGGATGTTTTAGCTAAAAACCTGAAGAACTCTGGTGGCATTCAGAGTTGCCCACATAGTAGTCAAAATGGCTAGTGAGAGGTTTTTGTCCCTCGACTTATTTTCGCAAACGTGATCATTCCTTGTTATACCACAAGAAAGGAATTTCAAAAGAGTCTGCATTGATTGAGAGTAAAGTTCTTTAAGTGGTACTCAAAGATCAGTTTTTGTAGTCTTAACTGCTAGTTATTTAATTTTCTTTCACAGAGAGATGGATGTCCAAAGATCGTCAACTTAGGAAGTTCAAAGACAGATCTCTTTTATGAAAGGAAGAAATATGGTTTTAAGAAGAGATAACAGCTAGTTGATATTTATTAGTTACAAGCTTTTACATAGATCTGCACACTTTGTTTCAGTCTCTGTTATTACTGCATATGCCAGGCCTTAACTAGTTACAGACAGTGCACTTTCAATATTTGTGGATTTAGAAAAACACTTTGCTGCCAGAACAATGTATGGAATATTGTTTTAGTGAAAAACTTTGGTTGTGTTTTTTTTTCTTTCTGATAGTGAATTGAGACTCTCCAAGGTCACCTTCTTGAGAATTTCATTGTGGAAAGGGTGTTCTGGCTTTTGAACTTTGTTTTAAAAACCTAGCCTCTTTGTTAACCTGGCAATAAGTGTATCTCTTCTTGGTGTTTACTAGATGAACTGTAATTAAAGAAAATAACTCTTTTTATCATATGGCCCGTACAGCCCCACACACGCTTTCAATTTAAAACTATTGGGAAAATCCCTGCATGAGGGCCGTATGCATTGGTGTGAGCAGGGCTGGAAAAAGCTGAGTGGCCTAGCTATAGCTAGCAACCCGTACTGCTCTGTGCGATGCTGTTTTAGAAGATTTTGTCGCTTTTAAACATCCAAGTTATTTACAACCAGAAGCAAATGCAAACAACATGTTAGTTAAATTTTGTATGCAAATTTTTGTTACTTCTTTTGTCCAAACTTCATCTTCTGCGTGCTCATGAATAGTGTAAAGAGCCCATATGATGTAATGCTTGTTGACTGAGTTTAGGTCGGGCCGGACAGGAAAATATTTGGCCCTTGGTCATGGTGTGCAGACTGAGCGCACCGTACGCCAGTATTTCAGGCCAAATATTTTTCGGTCCGCCCCTCCCACTCAGCCAGGAATTACATAATTTATTTGTGCTAGTTTTCATCTTTGCTAGACATTTTTGGGGATTTTTCTGTGGTCTGCAAAGTGGGAAGGTTGAGCCAATAACCAGGGCCCGGTTGTTCGAAAGTGGGTTAACTTAATCCAGGATTAGCGTTAACTTTTGTTTCATGTTTTCAACTTTTTGCTGAAAGTTTCTTTTGCTTATTTTTGTTGTTCAGGATTGACTTCTTCTAATGAAAAGTTTTGCCGAATATCAGCGTTGAACAGCATTTGGGAATACAGAAATAAACTCCTTGGTTAATTTTTAATCTGGGGTTAGCATTAATCGGCTTTTGAACAACCGGCCCAGAGTAATAAACCACCACAGTTTTCTAATGAAGTAGTAAACTTACCAACTGGTTGCAAAAATTTGGTTTTATCAACCGACTTGATAATGTAACTTGGCCACCATACAGAGATTCTAAAAGCTTACGAATCACTGACTCACTCTGACGAAGGGCTAACCCTCGAAACGTCAGCTTTTAGAATCTCTGTACCGTGGCCAATTTACCTTATCGACTCTGTTGATAAAACCAAATTTTTGTATACTACTTCCCCACCAAGGCAGCACCACAGTTTCTTTAGAAACTACCCCCTTCGTTTACCAATATTGGTTGTCTTGATTGGTTGAGAATCTATTACCCTCTGATAGTTACGTCTGTTGAAACATAACCCTTCCTTGTACTTGTACATATTCGTTGCTGTGACATTGACATCTTAAATTCCCACGACCTGCTCCTGCCTGACCTTGTAGCTCAGTCAGTGGTCAATCACTTCTCTCTTTCGTCTAGATTTTAACCAACAACTGGCATCTTATACAAAACTAGCCCTTCTTGAGAAAAATCTTTAAAAATCCTCCCCTTATTTCGTATAGAAATGGGAGATCTTTGAATGATGTTCTCGTTAGGGTTTAAATTTCCTTTCTTGACTAATCGGAGTGGTGTTTGGCCTGTCTACGCCTTCAACGTCATGTGAAATGACCCATGATGATGGAAGTGTTTACAGACGGAAGTCAGTTCTGCCACTAACCGGTTTCATCCGAGACTATGAATTGCTTTTCTGCTTGTCACTTTACAAGGGATGGTCCATAGGGATAGTCCATGGACCGGGTCAACAGGGGTGGTCCATGGACCTGGGTCCGTGTTTTGTATATGTCCAATTCGAAGTGTGTTCTGCATTAGTAATCACACCTTAATTTGAGAAGTATTATTGGTGATGAGATTATATAAAAAGCTGAAGGATGAGGGCTCCTGGCAACCTCTCGTTGGTGGCTGCCACATGTATCCATTGGGAAGCTCCAGCTACTACGAAAATCACCGAACTGTGGAATGGGCTCAAATTTTTATATCGTCGCCACACCCACTTTTTGCTGCTGCCCCTCCCATTTTCGTGGAAGAATTAAGTTGGTATGTGAGCTGGATGGCGCACATTTTGAGCCCATTCTACATTTCGGGGATTTTCGTAGTAGTTTTCGCGTCCCCAGAAGATGCACTGGATGGACAAGGCATTTCTCAGCGTGCTGAAATGTCATTCTAATAACTTCCACAAAAAATTGTCGGCTATATATATTACTGTTGATGAATTGCACACACTAGGAACATGGACAGGGAAACGTTAACGGTAAGTTGAAATCTTAGTTCGATGTTGCAAATACTTTCCGCCAAGCGAATAGGCCATTTCCGAGTTCATGTCTGCCTCCTCTCGAAAGCGAGTCTAAGTGCGAATTTTTTAGCCTATTAATTGTATTACCGCTAATGTTTACACAAGGCACGCTATGATTCGTTGGGAGTTGACACCAAACCCGTGTTCGTCACACAAGATCAGAAATGGGAGGTTTTGAAAATGTTGTGGAGTTGATTGCAGACGGTTCCTCGCTCGTTCCCCCCTCGCTTACTGTCTTTTCGTGTGACCATTATGCACCAGTCAAAGTAAATCTTCCGCTCCCCCTCCCCAAACCTGGGTCAATAGTAGGGAATTGGAATTTGCAGTCTGTGAAACAGAGAAAATAGCCCACCTCCGGGGAAATATTTTTGGTCCAATGTCCCTGCTCTCGGAAAATGTGAGTACTAAAACCTGAAAGGAACAAAATAATAATTTAATGCTTTTTACACATCACCTTTCCTTGAACGGGAAATTTTGCTAAACAAAACTCCCTGGATGTGCACATATACCGAGGACTAAACAGCTCAATGGAAACGCATGAAAAAAAGGTAATGTGTGCAAAATTACCATGAGGCGCGAAAAAGAAACCGCTGATGAACGGATAGTGAAGTCCCCGCTTACTCCTCGGTCTCGTAACCTTAAGTCCGTCGAATTCTCACGGCTGGACTGGATCTAGCATGAAATGGAGGCTAATGCGAGCAAATCTTTTCAGCCCACATTAGCTTCCATTTCATGCTAGATCCAGTCCAACCGTTAGAATACGAAACTGGCCTATTTGTGCGCTCTTCCCACCTGCCGGCGGATCAAAGTCGAGTGAAAATAAGTTAAAGTCCCCGCAATTCCCTGCTATGGCCTGGGTTGGGGGCGGGGGGGAGCGGGGATTTACTTTGACTGGTGCATTATGATCACTCAAAAGTCATTCCAGGTGGAAAGAAGCTGCTAAAATTCACCAAACCGCCTGTTACGCAGGCTATATAGTGTGTAGTGCAGTGTACGTGTACTACCAAAAAATAATCCATAATCTTTTAAAATTAACAAAATGTCAGTAAGACATTAACAACTTGTTGCAAATGTCAGGCAAAGGCGCCCCTGATCAAGGAAAAAACTATGGCTTTGCATCGGTCTATATATGGTACGCTTGTCAACCCGGGAATTACAGATTCAGAGTTCCCTTTGAAAATGAACAGTTTGGGGAATTGAAAAGAAAAGCGAAAAGTAAGCGTAGGGTTTTTTGTATTCAAAGTTTGGCCATTACAAAAATAAATAATAGAGAGATTTAGGATCGCGTTCGTAGAATGGCAAAGCTGTTGCTAACAAGTAACAAACCTGGAAGTGCCGCAAAGGTTGCACGCACTCCACGCTACACCTACCACGTGACTGAATTGTTGTCAATCAATCGCAAAATGCTTGGCCGACAAAATTTGAGGTCTCCCAACTCGCCGCAAAAATGATACTTTTATAACCTTGATAAGAAGTTCCTTTCGTGATCAAAGTGAAAGATATTTTTAGTATGCAAGAGGTGAATGTGGAAGATGTACTTGGTCATTTAAAAGCTGTATTTGAAGCTTGTGACCAAAATGGCGACGGCTTTGTAAAAACTCAAGATCTCTTGCGACTTGGCCAAGAACACACTAGTGAAGGCTTTGAGGTACAATTATATCTTTTGCATTTTGCATTTCCCGACATGTTATTATTAGGAATTAATACCACCGTCTATTTAGGATCTAATCACAGTTTCAACGGAGTGGAAGTTAATGGTTGTTTTGAATTTGAAAAAAGTAGAATAGTGTTCCGCAACCTAGAAACCAGAAACATCGTAACGGAAACCAACGGGGAAATTGTAGATGAGAACTTTCTTCGTGTGAGTGTTTGGTCGACTAGTTGTTTATTGGATTGCTTTCGCTTGAAATTACTGTGAAATCGTAGTTCTTGGGGAAACTTACGCGAAATGTATGTACTCTGTGGTTTCGAGATTGATAACGCACTGAACCGAAAGTTAATCTTACTTATCGTCCATGTCATTCATTAATATGTCAATTGTAAGATGGGTACTTCAGCTGTCACTTTCCCATTTTCACTATACCATTTTTCTCTGAGGCAGTTACCTACCATAATTTTAGTTTCAAAGAAAGTAAAGCTCGGCGTTGCGGGAGAATGTTTTTGTCCATGGACAATATCACAAGTCAGATCCGCGTAGCCAACTGTACGTGTAACGTTCGATTTTATGATTTCTTCTTGAGTGCTAAGTGATATTCGTTCTTCACAATGTTACAGGAGATGAAAATTCTTATAGAAAAGCTGGATCCTGAGGGCTTTGGACAGATAAGTTTTGACGGATTTTGCAGAGGAATTCACGATTTTCTCGGTAAGGGACTTGACAGCTAGTGTCATAATGACACGCCAATATTAAAGACGACGGTCTCTTTATCGAGATCTATGCGTGAGGCACATTCAAACAGGGTGTACGCAAAGCAACTCCGGCGCCGCCTTAGTCAATCTACAATTGGTCGTATATAAATGAGTACTAATTTAAAAAAAGAATCAATTGTTTATCAAAGAGTGGCGTTTTCATTTTCCCAAGGAGTCAATGGCGATGTGAACTTGAACGGAGGAAAAGAACTAGATGAATTTGCCGCAGATGATCCATATCCAAAGCTCACGATATCTACAGATAACGAGCAACATGAGGATAGCTGTTGTGAGGTACTTCATATTTCGTTATTTTAATCCCTCTGGATCTCTTGTTCTTTAGCCCGTCACGCAGGGATATTATTTGGTTGCAAGAAATTATGTATTCTGTGTGTTTGTTTACATCATACTGCTTTAGACAATAAGGCACTTGAAAATGGAAAGGCTGTGCTAATTTGCGGCATTTTTAGTTCGGCACTTTCGTTTCTGTTAAGCACAGAAACTGGTTCGACTCTGTACCACTTTTAAAACTGGTACGTCGTCAAGATGTGGATTTTTGGTTATGATGACCTCATCATCTTAGGCATGAATAAATCACAGCACCAGTGTGTGGTCATTATGCATCATCATGCATCACAGAACAAATAAGACAACCTCGAATTTTTCTGATTTTTCACGTTTTCACTTTAAAAAAATAATAAATAGAAAATACCCTTAGTTGGCTAGTGCATTGCTTTCCAATCAACTCATCAACTACAATTGGAGAACTATCATAGAATAGCTAAAAGAGGGAGGGCTAGAAGCCATCTTATAGTTTAGTTTAGTTTAGTTTACCAGTTTCAGCACTTGGACTCCTTCAATTTGACTACCGTTTTGCTAATATATTCCACTGATTTGAGCTTTAAGAGCTGATGGAATTTTCCCTGTTAACTATTAAGTGAATTTGCTTCACTTTACTTTACATGAGGTTAATTCATAATGGTGCCTTTTTGTTGTAGTGCACTGTAAGTGCACTACACACTATGTCACCAGGTTGTTTGAGTGTAAGAGCGTTAGAGCATATGAGTGTAAGTCCGTGGTGACAATAGGCCTGCAGCGCGTGCATAACTCACAAACATCAACAGGTCTGTTGAAAGGGTGCTTGAGTTTCAACAAAATTAGCTCCAAAATTGATAAGAGTTTGTGACGCTGATGAATAAGAAACAGTTGCTATTTCCAAAACGATGGAATTACCTGGAGATAAATAACCTAGTCTAGGAGAGTAAATTTTGGACTTTGCAGAAACAATGGTCAACCTCAAGAGATGGGCGATTGTGATCTTTGTGTTGAATTCACACATTTCTTGTCAAGCTTTATAACACTTGAAAGATAAAAAATCCAAACTAACAAAAACAAAAATCCAGTGTCTTGCCATCATTTTGACACAGATGTATCATTTGCTTTGCGAGTAAACATGCAAGGTAACTTAACTTAATCACAGCGCCCGCTGAATTCGATGAGCCTTTCGATTTTGCGATTTAATAGTGCAGCCAAAAGTACAATACAAAAATTGAATGTAGCAAAATTCTCCCAAAATGTTTTTCGCCGATGGTAATTTTGTACATTCGCGACTCAAAATTTATGTTGTTTTCACGAAGCAAATGTCGTTGCTGACGGCAAAAATTATGTTTCATTCTCAATCGACACATCCCGAAAACTCGCTTCTGCTCTTCCTAAAAACTGTGTATCAATATTTATTTACTTTTTCATCAATGTTTGTTTTGTATAAAGCAGGCTAACAAAATCTGTAAACAAAGGCTCAAAGAAACCAAAATTTAATTTTCTTTAGTTTCCCTTGAGAATGTTGTCACAGTGACTCTGAAACGTCGGCTACTAACTTTAACCCATTGACTCCTGGGGGTTCCCCACTGACGAGTAAAATCATTTAGCGTTAGACAAAGTATTCACAGTATTTGCTTGTTTATGGCTTAAAAAGTCGCTATTGATCAAGAATAATCATTTTATTTCTATCAATGCTGATTTTTTATCCATTTTGTTTTTTAGCGAGATAGTACTTACAGCACAACATCAACAAATGAGTATAATGGTGATGATGATGAAAACTTTCAAGATGAGTTAAACACGTCAAACTTTAGTCGCAATCAAAAGCAATATTCCACATTCCCACCTCCAACTTTACGGCTTAAACATCGTTCCACATTACCTGTCATGAATATAGAGATTTACAGCGACAGACACTCACACTCTGACACAAGTGAATATCAATCAGAGGAAGGTTTTGAAGGTTTTGGGGAAAGCTTTAGTGAGGATACAACATTTGAGGATAGTCCAACTCTGAGACGGGACCGTCGGATTGCAGAGCGTCTTTTGAGAGGGTAAAGTATATTGGAACCTCTTGAAAAGTACCTGACTTGAAATGTTTCTTTAAAGGTCCACCTTCAACCGACAGGCTTTGTGACTGTTTGTTTTTGTTATAGAAATTCACATTGCTTATTGTAGCAATCTGATTGGATGAATTTAGCTTTGGGGAGATTTTCATAATTATTATGAAAACTGTTCCACGACTCGCAATGCCTGTAGGGTGAACGTCGGCCTTTAATGAATCCCTTGACACCTTCATGTACACGTAGGAATGAGACCTAATAGATCTTACTCCAGACGATTTTTCTCATCAGTGGGGACCGTTTACATGTAGGAATCAATGGGTTATTGAAGATAAAATTATTGGTTCACCAAGGTATACCTGTATCAACTACATTTTCCATTTTATTGCTCTGCAAACGTTTAGAGAGAGCAGGGATGGTGCAGGTTTTTCTCTGCATTCTCTGGTTTTTCCCTCTCCACAAAAAAAAACAACATCTCTAAATTCCAATTCAATCTGGATGCAGGACCTCCTTGAAAACCACTTCTGGGTGAGTGGAGCTTCTTGGATAAATATTTCAATTAGTTAAGAGAGCTTGGTGATCATTATTTTGATCCATGACTGAACCTATGACATCTAGCAACCAATCCTCACATCCCAGGAACTGTCAGTTTCTAAGTTGTGTCAATAAAACAAGTCAATTGAAGAATTGAGGAGAAAAAGCAACCCATACATGTGTGCTAAAGGACATTATTTTTTGGTGGAGTTTGAAATCATAGAATGTACTTGATACCAGTTGCTGTTTTGCTAGGGTTGAGAAGAATACATCTTTTTCTTGCCAGTCAGGACAGAGAAAACTTGCTTTTTCCTTGCACTTTTTGTGATGTGGAATTTTCAATTTCCATTTTAGTTCTGGAATGAGAAGAACTTCAGCTGCTGCGGCTGCATTATCAAGGTTAACATTTCTGACAACGTTGTCACCATCATTCATTTTGTTTTAAATTATCTTTGTATCTTATAATTCAGCATTACATGTACCGTGCTGCAATAGCACTTTTTCTATCACTTGATAATGGAGTTACGGTGACTTCGAAACGTTGTGAAAATGAAAATCTAGTCAGTTTCATATGTTTTTCTTTCTATTTAACATGACAATTTAAATAATTTCAACATCCATTTTTCCTCAATTAAATATAATATTGTTTTGCCAAACACAGATTGTGATCACAGCAACCGACAGATTAGCCTGTGTAGCTGGTGGGATATTTTATCTTTAGGATCATTTAAACACTCGCAAGTATGATGGTTGCTTGATTTGTGTTGGTTACGAGAGGGCCGCGACTGGCATGGGGACTATTAGTTTTTTCATGGGGACTAGTACATGTATCTTCTTGCCACAAGGTGCCTCAAAGCCAGTCACTCACTACTCCCTCTTGTGCGTGTTTAAATATTCCCGCAATAAAATATCCTGCCAGCTACGCAGTCTACCCACGGGTTTCAACAAGGTTCTCCCTGAATCAAACTTGTTTATACATTTTGTGGAAAAGTTCATGCTTTCAAAGCTGCTCTTTAATTCAATTTTAAATGCTGCATAATTATTTAATTTTGTTGATGCTACTGGGCATTAAATATCACAAGGAGGTAGTGTGGCCCAGTGGTTAGGGCGCTTGCCTTGAGATCTGGGGATCCCGGGTTTAAGACCCGCTCTGACCACTCGTTGAATTTGATCCTGGTAGTCCCTGGTTCAACTTCCCAGCTGCACTTGTAAAAAGCCAACTGGTTTTCCTCCAGCCAGTTGGGATTCTTGCCAGTTGTTGTTGTTGTTGTTATTCTGTTCCGTCGTTTCATTGTGTTTCATTGGCCCTGAAAAGCCTCTATGGGGAGCAGTCAATTAAGTACATGTATGTATTGTAATGATTGTATTGTATTTTATCGTATTGTATCTTGAATAAGTGAAGGTTTGAGTAAGTGCAGGTTTCATTCTTATTTTTTTTTATTTTTCACAGTCAGCATGCCCAACATATGAACCTATTTAAATGTCACTCAGAAAATCCCAGCCGACACAACAGTCTTGAGGACTTGATGGCTGATAGGCCACTATCAGACAGTGAAGCAGGAACATCCATGTTTCTCCTCACTGAGGTTTGTGATCATAAGTTGTGCAAGTCTTCCTAATCTGGTTTCTTTTTTCCAAAAGAATCAGTCTTATTTTGATCACTGATGAACAAAATAATATTATTATCACTTAGCACATTCATTTGATTTCTTCAAAATGCGATCAGTAATCTGAGATTCCTGGCCACAAGATTTTTTATTAGTCAGCCCAGACCTATTTTGAAACAACACTGCTGCTACAGTATGTGGTGGACATATACCATTCTAGATAAAGCATGCATTTGTTTATTTATTTTAGTTGAAAAGGTTATCATCACAAGTGTCCTTATTACAGGAAGACCATGCCATGCAACAAGATAAACAGCAAAAAATACGAGACGAAAACAAATTGTTATGTACAAGGTGGGCAGCTATTGATGATATGCATTTTTTGTCAAAAGACTTTTGCCATTTTTGAATGGGCAGCTTCTAAAGTGGCTGGCCAGTGTTTGACTCCTAAACTGGCATTAATTATCTCAATAAATCGTTATTTATTGCATTCACACTATTAACAATAGTATTCAATGCCTGTGGCTGTGTGGTTGTAACATATTGGTGGATTGTGGTTTAATGTACTTAAAGTGTTGAAAAATGTGTTTTATTTTACATCTGTGTAAATATTAGCAATTAAATTCCTTTCACAGATCAATAATCTTAGACACCTGATCAATATCTGAGGTCATTATCATTCGTTAATTGTCATAATTTCTCTCCTAACATTGAGTAGTCTACATATTTCCTCTCAGAAGGTCATGAAATCATCTCTTTGGAATTCTGTTTGTACAAGTAGGAAATGGTTTTGTGGGAATTGAGGAAATTATCTCTGCAGATGTGGTTTATTTAAGTCAAGCTAACTGTCTTACTTTCAACACAATACATAATTATTGTTATTATTATTATTACTTGCTAAAATGTTATATTGTGATGTCATAGGTTTAAAATAACTTGTTCTAGAAAAGAAGCTATTTTGTGGTTGCCACATGCTGAAAAAATCAAAACAGCATTTTTTCATTTTCAGGATCCTTTTTACAACAAGCTGCCTTCACAATGCTCATTTATTTTAATATTTTATTGTTTTCTGTTTATGGTAAAGATTTACTTTTATATTAATACTTATCATTGAACAGTAATTCACAAGAATTATTGTCAAATGTTAAATTAGTAATAACCCATGTGCACTTTACATAAGTCCATCATTGAAAACAAGCTTTCATGAATATTTACGTTTTTGTTCAAATGACATCTGCTCTGTAGCAATTTGCATAAAGAACAGTGAAATTTAAATTAAGATATTTCCTTGTTATGGAGGAAACCAATAGTAAAAGCAATGCTTTTTAAACTGACTTCTTGATGCTTGAGACATTTCTCACATTTTTCTTCAAGGTGAGCTTTAATTCATAACCCATTTTTGGTTCTTGCCATGTATTATCAGAAAATAACTGATTTCTAAGAGAGAGAATAATATTTTTGTCTTGAAATCTGATATTAAAGATTCTCTTTCAAGTGCAGTGAGTTTTCTCGTCATAGAATTTTGAAAAAAAAAACCCAGGGCTTTCTTTATTTGGATTGATATTTTCTTATGTAGCTACAAATTAGGTTCAGAGATGCAGAGCAAATTTCATTTTTGTGATTTTGAGTTTTTTTCTTTCATTATGTTAAGTGAGATCTGTTAGTACTTGTAAAAGTTCAGCATTTGAAATTGGTAGTCTGCCTGGCTTTTGCAGTCCGCATGGCTATATCAAGTTGTTTAGTTCAGTGTAAAAATGATGTTTTTTCTTGTAAGGAAAAAATTCATAAACCTGATGTTAGAAACTGATTTTCTGATTGCTAGTACACTGACAAGTGCACTGTAGTTTTCATTTCTGAAGAGGCAGATGTTTTTAAAAATGACCATGTAGAAAATGTATGTTTTGAAGTGTTGAATTATCATATCAAAATATCTGTAGCATTGCACAATATATTGCTGGTAAAATTGTTTTTTGGACCTCTTTGGATTCCTTGTGTCTAGAAATTGTCATCATATAATATGTGACTGGATCATATATATCACATATGTAAATTATCAAACTAGAGGTTGATGCAATTTTTATGTGAAGTTCATTTTAATCCACATTATGCCAATGATGTTTTCCTCAGCTAGGGCAATTGGATGTGAAAGCAAAATGGTAGCTTCTTCATGGGCATATTTTTATATCCAATATTGCCTTCAGTTTTCCCATGAATATTGCTCAATTATGATGTGTTGTCATGTACGATGTTTACTTGTTGAACTTTCAGAATTTGTGGTCAATTTTTAAAGACAGAATGATTTTTCAGCTACACATTCTTATTATATATTCACTCTGAGCCACAAGCAAAAAATCTAGAAGTTCAAAAATACAAAGGTCTTGGCATAAAATTTGAGAAAAGTCTTGATATTGTCTTCAACAAATCTTTGCAGTATTGTGTGTGCTGTACAGTACTGATTTTCGATTAATTTCTCTCACTAAACTTGACGTTGAATGAGAATATTATTTTATAATTTACCATGGTACATGTACATTGTAGCTTTTACTTGCAGCTTCAGTAATGCGTTTATATGGTTATATTTTCAGAATCAATGCTTTAGAAGAACAGCTTGAGAACCAAAAGCTCTCCACCGGGAAACAAGTCGAGGAAGAAGGGATAAAGTACAAAATAGCTCTGGTAAGTTTTAATGCTGTAATAATAGTGTGTTAACTGGCAGCTCAAGTTAACAACTAGAAGGCACTGCAGTCAATTGTTGTCAGTGGTTTTGTTATATTTGCGCATGCATTGGGTTCCTCATGCTTGGCGTTGTACTTAGTTGGGTGGCGGCAAGAAGGAGCATTTTGTGTAGACTATTTAGCAGTATTTTCCCTCCCTTCCCCCCTTCCTCCTCAACTTTCCACTGTTTATCAGTGTGAAAGGTGCCTGTCTTCTCGAGGGCACGAGGGTTCATGGTTGGTTTGTCAGGTTTTGCCAGCCATCGGTGCAGTCTCCTTGGAGCCAGCTACCAACAGTGGAAGCTCCAGGATGTCTCAGGCACCCAACCTCCACTTAGCAGAGATGTATCCAAAGTGCATCATTGCATCCTAGGACGCTTTTGTTTTTCTTTTGGACGCATAGAATATAGAATCAAGCGTCCATTTCAACGCAAAAGAAAATCGAATGTTTATGCAAATTACAAACTCCAGGAAAAACATATGCACGGCATATTTCAAAACGAAATTGAACATTCCCAATTCTCACTATGAAGAATTATGATCAAGTTCCTTAAAATTAATTTCAAGGTGAGCTGTTATTTTCGGATTTTTGATGGTCTCAACAATTATGTACAACTTGAGGAGGTTTGTTTTCCTACCTGTTGCGTGACACTATCACAGCTGTTTTTTAGGCGAGACAATCGGCGACACTTTCAATGTGCCAATAATAATTTAACATTTCAGTTGAAGTTCAGTTTGTTGCATGCTTTCCAAGCGAATTTCAAGTATTAGTTTGTTTATCGTGAGCGAAATGACAGAGAATCCAGCGGCGAAGTATGTTAAATTTTGGGGCGTGTGCGTGTCACCGTCTCAGTTTTTGTTTTGCATGCAACTTGTATGTTTTGCAAATTATGCCACTTTTTCAGAGTTAATGTTAAAAATAACATCATGTTTTATGTGAAACTTTACTGTATTCAATTGCTCAATTATTAACATTGGCCATGGCAAAGTCACAGGCCGACAATGAACTATGTATCGCTTATATTTTGTGTACTCTTTTGTTCCTTAATTACACCTTGTGTTGTAAAAATAAATGATGCTCTTTTACGGAAAATTGAGATTCAGTTCTGTTTTTTTTTTTTTGCTGTGGGGATCTAGATCATTTATCAACTGGAGCCAACAGTTCAGTGATCAATGGAGCTTTGACAGCCCATACATTTTGATCGATGAATCAACGTTTCAAAGAAATTGATAATTTTATTTTACAGCCATATTTCGAGGAGAGGGATAAGACTTTATTTTTGTGCAATTTAGAAATCTGAAAGGGTACTGCAGCACCAATTACTATAAGAGGCAATAGATCAAATATTAATTCTTGAATATTAATTAGCTGGACCCCCAGAATTTTGCAATGGATCCCCAAATTTTTTAAGAAGGGGTCCAGAAGACCCCCAAATTTAAAAACCTGGATACATCTCTGCTTAGCGAGACAGTTGTTAATTTGCAAAAAGTTGAGTTGTATTACTGCCAAGTCTGGATAGGATCTTGAAACAAAACCTTTGAAACTCATTCATACCAGAAGTCCTGTTCCATTTCCTAGAAGAAAAGTAGCAGTAAAGCTCGCTTAGCAATATTTGGGCAGTGGTGATATTCCCAGACTCGTTGACATCATTTCTATTCTCTGCTTAGATTGGCTGCAGTCGCTTTAAAATTGTTGAAAAAAACACTTCAAAATGGCTGAAACTGCAGGTCGCAAATACTGTGGCGTTTTCTCTCGAACCAGCACCTGTGTTATTTGAGACCCGCAGCTTAAGCCATGTCAATTTCAATGTATGCATTCGTTTCAATAATTCTAGAGCAAAAGAGAGATTGATTGCATTCTAGTCTCTACTAGGAGAGGTGTTTCTCCTCATGCTTGTCATCTTAAGGGTCAGAAAATGTCCCAAATAAGTGACCCAGAGCTAAAATTAGTATTTGACACTTAAAATGTTGATTCTCTCATTATTTTGTTATAAATATTCCTTTTATTCACTTTTTGTTGCAATCTGATTATTCAAATGTTGATGTTAAAACTCCTTTTTTTCCCATAGTGTAATAAGGTATTGTTTACTTTTCTCAGAACAAACTAGAGAGAGACAATGAAGAATCTTTAATTGAACTCACCAAAAAGTAAGGAATTATTGATTGATTGAACATAAAAGTACCTACATACAGTTGCAGTAAAAAAGAATTGTGTAAGAGCAAAAGGCTGTCATGTTAATCCTCTTGATGGGATATTTAAGGTACCTGGTTTTCTGTGCCTGATTACAGTCTATGGGTCTGAATCCTGACCAAACCAACTCTTTGGATCGTAAAAGGGAAGAAGTGTGGTCCAGTTTTGAGGACTTCTGATTTTTGTTCCCTGCTCAGACAACTGCATGGCTGGATTTGCCTCTTGTGGTTGCAGATCCAGCAATCAATGATACTATTCCTCAAGACCATCTCTGTTTAAAGATACAAAACAATTTACATGTATGGTCCAGGTAATACACACAGAAAGTGTAATAATACATGTAGCTCCCCTGTGCTATCTCTACAAAGTATATCAGAATATTAATAAATTATTTTTAAAAATTGTTATAGGTTTACATCCACTCTCTAGTGCCATGTAGTTGTTGACTAGGGACCTTTAGATTTTAGGATGAGAATGGGTACAAGATTTGACTGTGTGCTTTTAGCAAAAATACTTGAAAAATGTATAACCCTGATGACTATTCTAACTTATTCTTTATTAGCAGCATGGGTTGCTCAGTTATTCTTATTGCTGGTAACTGAACCTTTTCCTGATCAAAAAATGCCAAACCTACTTCTGTGTTGGTGACTTGACTTGATGACATTATTTTTGCAAAACCTCGTACTAAAAATTAATGACGAAGGTATCCCATTTTGCGCGTGCTCACTGTTCTATGAGAAAATCTGGTACTCATAGTCATTCTTGTCCTAGAATCTAGAGCTCTCAATTATCACGAAAGGTACTACAAGGCTACTGATGATTTCAATTTTATACTCTCAGTTTAAGGAATAAAATCAAAGGTTCCATATACCAAGGTCATATGGATATAATTTTATTTGAATTTCAGTCTGCAAAATATTGCAGTGCTTAAAAAAGTCTTAGTTGCATTTTTAATCAAACTCCAACCTTGTTTTCTTTCTTTTAACTTAGACTGCAACAAGCTGAAGAAGAGATTGAAAAATTGAAAAAAGTGGAGCCTCTTTTAAGAAAAGAACTTGACACATGTCAAGAGGTACATAAAAATATCCACCTATGTGTTTGTTGTTCCTTTTCAAGTAGTATTAAAGTAGCAGCATTAAATTTTTTTATGTTTCTCTGATAATTTATAATAAATATTACTGTTTTATGTCACAAAGATTTTAAAGTGCCACTGTGGTAAAAAAAATTATTCCTTTTTTCCTTCAGATTTGGAAAGTGTGTTTGCTTAACACCTGACTGGCAGAATTTTGAGCTTTGATATTTATCCAAAGACGGTTTACTTTGAGTTTAAGTTTTGGATTTCACGGTCCGCCAGTACTCGCGTTCAAAACTGGCCAACTGGAGAGTTGAATCCAGGGAAAAGTGACGTCATTTACTCACTAGCTGAAAATTTCAGTGCACGAATGCAGCTTATTATATACATGTATGCAAAATGTGAGCTTCAAATTCTGAAAGCCCAAAACTCCTGTGCTGCATATTAATTCTGTGGTGCACACACGTATTGCATTCTTAAACTAGTGAGCCATTGATGTCATTTTCTCCTCGATCCATCTCTCTCAAGATCTTAAAGTTAGTAATGGCAGACCATTAAAATATTAATAGGAAAATTCTGGACAGTTAAAATAAACAGGTCTCTTTTTTAAATCAAGGCATAAAACTTTGGTTGCTTAGTGTTTAGTTAACATCGTTTTGAAATCCAAAGAAAAATAAGAATTGATTTTTTAGTCACAGTGGCACGTTAGGGAAGGGGAATAGTTATAACAAGTGCCAAACATTGGGCTCCATGTTAGCTAAACTTCCAAAGCTGGAAAAATGTAGATGTAGTTAAAGTTCTGGCATTATAAAGTTCTGGCATTATATTACAATCCTGTCATGAAATGATATCATTGCAGGAGAAGAGAAGGCTTCTAAATCAAGTTGATAGTCTTGAGCTTGCCCTTCAAATAAAAGCTGATGAAGTAAAAGAGTTGAAAGCAAAGCTTGATGCTGAAATAAAAGGAAGATTGCAAGATCAGCATCAACACGAGCAGGTAGAAGAGCCATGTGTTTGCATTGTCTGTAAACACTAGTATTACAGTACCGCTCAGAGACAAGCGAACCACCAAACACATTTCAAGCTACACATGTAGTCTTCAACTAGTTTGTGTTTGACTTTCAACACGTTTGCGTTGCAATATGCATTGACCAAAGTCATTAACTTTCCAAAGCATGTGCATCACAAAATTTTCAATGATGCGTTCGAAAAGTAATGTCACAAAAATGAAACAGTCTCATCGTCGGACTATGCAAACTTCGGCTTTTGGTCTATTAAACATGAATATGCATAGTCGTGTCATGTAAACTAAAGTTACTAGATAACTTTTGAAGTGGCCAAAAACACTTCAATGACAAGCATAATGAAAATTCATAATTTAACATGCCGGCAAGCGGTTGTAGACACACGATTGCCAGACGTCTAGTAGTAGACACATATCACCAGGTGAGCCAGAGGCTCGTTTAAATGTGAACGTGTTTACAAAAATTAAAAGTAAAATTAAAATACGTTATCTATTCAATAAAACTACAAAACTAGACTATAAAATTGAAATTTAAAAACTAGACCATGAATTTAAAAACTAAACTATAAGAGTTAACTATATAAACTACTCGATGCAAAGATTACAACAACAATTATTGACCTCGGTAGTCAGATTGACATTGTTCAGTAAATTTTTAAAAATTCTAAGAGAGGACGCTCTTCTTATATTGTCTTGTAAAAAAGTCTCTGCTTACGAGCCAGAAGGCCCATCAGGCCAGCACTTATCTCCAGTTTCATTAGCATGAAGCGACTAGGAGTATTTCTACTCCCCCCTGGATGGGATGCTAGTCCATCGCAGGGTTACCCCCAGCATTTCGCTGGTACCCATTTATACACCTGTGCAAATACTTTGAGTTACAAGTAGACTGATTAACCTTACAATAGCCTCTTAGGTCATAATTGCTAGAACACAATGAGAACAGTTCCTTGATGTAGTTTGGCTCCGTAATAAGTAAAGATTTATAAAGAAGGATTAGGGCTTGCATGTATCTGCGATGTTCTAGGGACTTGATGTTTACTATCTTAAGTAGGTCGCCATATGGAGTTGACTGGGGCAGATTCGTTAGTGTTCTGATAGCAAACTGATTAGTTAATTCAAGCTTATTACAAAGTCCAGATGAAAGTCCCACTAAAACAGGTGCACAGTATTCCAAGTGTGGAAGGATAAAGGCTTTGTAAATATTGATCATCACATCAGCAGGAATAAACTTTCGTACCCTCCTAAGAACAGCAACTTTAGCATTGACTGTATCACATACAGATTTAACATGGGTCTTGTATGTTAATGAACTGTCTGTGAATGGCTTTTCAACTGTCTTGCAGCTTTTAAGTACATGAACCCAAAGCACTGGGGACAGTGATTTTGTCAACATTTGGAGTGGTCTTTTGCTTAAAAAATAAAATCATTTGAGATATACAGGAACGAAAATACATGTTGCGCTGTTTCAACACGAAGATGCCAAAATTTGATGTGACAAGCCGACTTAATTTTACTTTCTGTATGAAAACAACCAAATTAAATGATTCAGTTTAAATCATTGAACTCTCCAATTAAACTCCCAAAAAATCCTGAAAAAAATCTTGTTAATACCTCATGAGACTGAACAAACCTTCAGTTCCTTGCAAGACAAATTAAACATCAGTAGGGAGGAAATGAAAGGCCACAGCACCACAAAAGGTCAACATCATGCAAACCGGGACTTCAAAACAGCGGTGATAGCAAACACTTCACAGATTAGTCTGCTGAATACCTTACCGCTCTAGTCAAGTGCAAGACAATTTAACAAGAAAGATCGCGGCGAACTAGCCATCGTAGTTCACTGAGAAATTTGGTTTGAACTGAACATCCGCGGAATGTAGAAAGCTTATAAAAAATACGCACTTCATCTAGAGAGAGTCTTTCTTTCGCAGCACATGCCTCTTTGCTGAAAGATTTTTTAGGTTTGCCGGAAAATCAAACAAAATTGCTTCATAGGGTACCCGATTACCCAAGTTTTATAATGACTGAGAATCTGTTTCGCAGCCGTTCCTCGCTTATTGCGTACGTGTCAAAACTGATTTTATGATTTCATAACGTGATTCAACTAAAAACACAATTCAAAGGTGCGGAAATGAATAACAAAGGCCAAACGCATTGGTTTTATTTTCAATCACGTTGACTATTCGTTCTCGACGCGTTGTCAACGTGTTTGATAGTTCGCTTATCTTGTGAAATTGCAATGAAATGCATTGTAGTTAACTATCATAGCTTTAGACTGTTTGTCCTAAAGAGATAGGACTTCACCTGGGTTAAAGCAAATAACAGAGAGGAAAATTTTGCTGCAATAGTGATAATTAAACGTGGTCTTTAGATCCTCTGCTGTCTGGGATAGGGGCTCACGAGACCTTGCTATTAACCCCTTGAAAGAATTGACCTCTTGAGCTTGTACTTTTTGTTTGCCCATTTCGGACCATGTGTTCTCAAGCTAATTCTCCTTTTGTTTTTTCATAAGTTATTCATACATGTTCATAAGACAACATTTGAAAGAAACTGTTCTTAAGAGTAACATTACATGGTCTGAAATAGGAAAACAAAATGTACAAGCTAAAGAGGTCAATAATTATGTAGTAGATTGGCAGCAAAGAGTAGGGTCAACAGTCTCTTGTTGTGGTGCAGCCTGCAATTACATGTATTATACCTCACATGGGACCTTATGAGGAAAATTAATTTAAGAAATAAAATGAAAAATTAATTTAACCCATTGACGCCCAGAGGTTCCCCATTGACAAGTAAAATCGTCAGGCGTTAGACAAAGTAAAATATTAAGTCTGGCCGGTTTCGGCCGGTTTGGACGTCAAAGGGTTTAAAGAAAGTGACCAACCAGGGAGAGTGCCAGTAGCAAAGTATAAAATCACTAAGGAAATTCCAGGGCTAATCAATAAGAGGGTAGGATAATAACAAGATAGAGATTACTGTACAAAATATTGTTTTCATTAGCATTACCATTTGATAATTTCTCGGACAACATATTTGCCATTTTAATTTACAGAGACCTTCACACTGATGAAGGTGGAAGTTTCTGCCAGAATTTGTTTATCTCCATATGCAGAAGTGCTCTGCAAACCTTTTATTGATGTACAGTCGAACCTCGATTATGCGGACTTGTTGGGACTAGACGAAATAGTCCGGATAATCGAGGGTCCGGATAATCGAGAATATGAATATTAATGAGGAACAAAAACTGATTACATTAAGAAAGCGACATTTAATCGTGAAACAAAACATTTGCAAATCGTTTGGGAAACAATATGGTCTACATCTTCACTGTCCGTTGTGAATACCACATGTCGGCAAACGTCATTATCTTTTCCTTGCTCTTGCGGATATCAGATATCAGCCGTTTACTAACGCCATATTCAGCTGACAAATTGGTTCCTTTTTCTTCTTTCTCTAATCGCAAAATTATAGCCTGTTAATCTTTTATTGAAAGAACGGATCGCTTGTTTGCCGAATGAGCCGATAGAGCGTGAAATTTCACTTAGCAACAAAGCAACTCTAAGCCAATCTGAACTCATTAGAAAGTTCTGCATTAGTTACGACGTGTGCGAGCGCTGCTTTATCTTGCTTTTTGAAAGGGAAACAAATTCGCGTTTACTTTACTTTTCAACGCTGCAGTTTTAGAAAGAATATGGCTAGGGATCTTGATGATAACTAATAAATATTCATGACAAAATTGGGACCAGAGAAAAAGTCCAGATAATCGAGAAATCCGGATAATCGAGGTCCGGATAATCGAGGTTTGACTGTACTTTTGTATTCTTCTTAAACTATGTAATGAAAGATTAATTGTTCAGGATTATCATTATTCTGGTTGTTTGTTTTATTTTGTTTAGGAACTTGCTGTGGCTAGTGAGCATTTGGCAGGACTGGAGAGATACAAACAAGAGGTAGAAACAAAACTAAAAGATCATCACAATATGGAACAACAAAAAACGGACCTGGAGCGACATGTTCAGTCTCTTATAAAGGTAAAGTGGACTCATTAAAAATCCAAAGAATGCTATCCAGTTGATGATGTCTCAAATGTTCAGCTGTTATAAAGTGCCTATGAAGTTAATTTTTTTTCTTGTATGTTTATTAAGCCTGTTGTGTCTTGAGTACGAAATGACAAAAGAAATTTGAAGAAGTCAATGAAAGTTTTATTTTTTTGCCCTCTTTATAACCCAAAAATTCATTTATTTTTGTCCAGAATGAATTTTTGCTTGGAGCAATGCTTTCTGAAGCCCAGAGCAATGTTTGTCAACCACAAAAAATCACACCTTTGTTAGACAATTTAATGATTTGATACCAATATCTATAAAAATACATGTGTTAGTTCATTAACGTGACAAAAAAGTGCACTCACACCCATGCCTTTTCTCAGCTGGAGGCAATTTGGCTCATTAAGAAAAATAATTAGCGATCAACCGCGATCTTTTCTGGTCAACCATAGCAAAACATGCAACATTGGGGCATTTCAAGTGGTCTTTTATGGAGAGCAATAATTATTCTTTACAGTGGGTTTTGGGGTGATTTGTTCTGAGTTGAACATGGCTTTCGAAATTGATTGCAGCATATGGAATTGTGACATTTTGACAACAAAATACATCAAGAAAAGGACAAAACTGTATTTTTTAAACCAGTCGTTGTATTTAAAAAATCAGTCCGTTGAGATGGTGAAAGCAGCCAGGCAAAATCATGTTCACAGTCAGTCGGTTTGCGCGGTGCCCGGCCCTTAATGAAACCCCTGGATTGTCCCCTTTTGAACCCCAGTGCTTTCTGCAATTGGCCAACTGGGAGATAATAGCAAATTGTTGCATTCTTGAGCCTGTGTTTTGGTTCTGTTTCAGGAAAACTTAAGCTTAAAAAATTCCAAAGAGGAACTCAATGTTCAGTTGTACCAGGATGGTTATTTTGGTGCCACGCAGGTAAATATAAAGTACCAGGTCCACATAACGGGGCAGGCCTTATGACTTCCGCATGTATGTACATGTGCTGTACAGTTCTCTCCCCTCAAATAGTTTTGGATTGGGTAACAGGGCAAAAGCAGTAATCTGTCCTGTTGAGTTGTGTTTGTTGTTTCTCTCCTTTCTCTCTCCAATCATATTATCAGTAGTGTTAGTAGGACACAACTCCTGGTTATAGTTGATGAACATGCTTAATCTCTTTGCTGCCCTCAGTTGGTTCGTATAGCACTGGAATGGGAATTGGTTGGCATCATGCTTCTGTGGTTGCTGTGATTTTGATGTCTTGACTAGTATAACTTGATTGAATGCTGGGAATATTAACCCATTTTATTTGACTCCTTGGCACCCTGGGATGCCCCCCAGTAAAATGATCAGGTGTTAGACAGAGTAAAATGTTAAATCTCACTCCCAGGAGTCAATGGGTTTAATGGTATTTTTTCAGAAATTAATCGGTCTGACTATTCAAAATTATGAATAATGATTATTAGTATAAATACATAGGTGATAAATATACAAAATCGCGCGCTCTCACTGGCTCGCTATCTCGGATTATCAGCCAATAATCACCTCGACGGACAAAATGGCTGCCAGTAGTCATTTGACTACTGTAAGTGAAGATGATTTCGCGTTGAAAAGTTTTTTGTTTTCTCTTTTTTGAAATAATCACCTGTGTATTTATACTAAAACAATTATTCGCCTCAGGCTCAGTGATTATTGGTGAATATTCACCGATAATCACTTCGCCTTTGCCTTCGGCAAATAATTGTTAATTATTATTGTGGATGCTCTTCATGTGAGCTGCATATACAGGAGACTTGTCAAATTACGGCATATCCACAAAGATCGCCTTAATACCATCTTGTTTATTTTTATTACCTTGAATTCCACCCAACAGCAAGGATCTCTGGCAGATGAACTTGTCACAGCTGATAAAGAAAAAATTATCAACACACTAAGAGATCAAGAAGAGGAAAACAGAAGACTGAGGGGATACTTGGATGGATTGCTTATGATGATCATGGAACACAACCCTTCGTTACTCGAACTTCAGTGACATGAAATGCACACAATACTGCCGCTCACCCCTCCCTCATCATCTCTAATGAACTTAAAAGGCACACAAATTATCACATCTCAAATTTTTATACTTTAATGTCAGGTGACGTGAACACATTTTTTCATGAAAACGTTTGAAAGAATAATAATGAATTTTGTATTTAAGGTGTCTTGCAGGATATTTTGGGGAAAAACAGACTTGCTGTCAAATAATAGATTGCCTATGAATCTAAGAAATATGTAAGACAGATTCTCTGTAGATTTTTAAAAAGTGTTTTATGTAGATAATATTGTCTTGGTGACAGTAGGTGATAAAGGAATGCGTTCTGTTTCTTTCCTAGCCTTAGTTTCCCATTCATGCACTTCTTTGGCTTATTGTTTGCCATGTGTTGTTTCCTTTTTTCTGTAGTTATTTTGTTTGTCCATTCTATTTTATGGGTGTTTTGTGTTTCACAAATTCCTGCAAATTTGTGAAATGCACCCTTTTAGAATGTTATTTTTCATTCTCTTCATTGTTAATTTAGATAAGTTTCCTGATTCCTATGTGAATTTGAAGGTAACTTGAGAAGTCAGATAAATTTTTTTGCTTCTTTTTATAAAGACCTTGTGAAATTACAAGCAACTGGTTTAAAAGTTTTGTACTTCTTTTATGTATATGTTACAGGTTAAATTTAAGTCTAGGTTTTTTGTCTTTTTAACTAGCCTTGGAGTTAGAAAAACGAACAAAATGAATGTATTTAGAAATTGCTGCAATAAGTGAATGTGAAAATAACAATGAGTTCTCTTTTGAAACTCTTACTGGGGTTTGAAAGGAATGGATGATTTTTTGTTTGGATATTTAAATAGTCATTTGATAGACTTCCTGTACAAAAACACAAAGTGATGGGCAACCATTACTCTTGGTTTAAAACGGAGCATGTAACGCTTATCTAAACAAGATGTTCTTTAGTAACATACTTAACATCTTTGAGTTGGGAATGCTGTCTGAATATTCAAATGTGACCCTTAGTGGAGGAAGTACCCTCTGGAAGATTACTTTTGTAAACCTTGGAGTAGAATATGGCTATCTAGACAAAGGTCTTCAAGTGAAAGAAAAATATCCTCAAAATGTTAAAGGTCTGCTTTTATAGAAATGTTCATCTCATATCAGTTTGGTTTGCTCGACCACCTTAAACTTTGGTGGAATACCTGAACAAGGAGTGACATTTGAGAATCAGATGACAATTTTCCCTCCCCCACCCCCCCCCCCCCTCCCATTCCAATCTTCATATTATCAGGTGTCAAGCACTGAT
Source organism: Montipora capricornis (assembly GCF_036669925.1). Taxonomy (NCBI): domain Eukaryota; kingdom Metazoa; phylum Cnidaria; class Anthozoa; order Scleractinia; family Acroporidae; genus Montipora; species Montipora capricornis. The sequence continues at coordinate 42,017,026 of NC_090890.1, read as the reverse complement.
ATTAGAAGTGGAGATGTGGTTAAGGGTTAGCTTTCTTGCAAGGCCAGGGCAGTTATGCAGTCGGGGGCTAATTTTTAAGGTGTAACATAGCATCGTAGTTAACAAATTATGTATATTTACCGTGACTTTGGTGATATCCTTTGAGCAGTCGGTCAGGACATCTCTGTAAAATAGTGAATAGTGTATTTTTAATATGAGGACATTTTGAATATTTCAATTGACTGAAATGGAGTGAAACAATGACTTTTGAAACACTGTAAAAAAAGTGAATTTGAACTAAAAGGTAGAGTTTTAGTCTTTTTTGTTTGTCCGTGAATTGTGTGTTTTGTCGGATTCCGAGCTATGGATGAAGGATTATGTTATCAATATTGCCCATTAATCTTGCTACCTGGCCGAGAGCTGCAAGCCATTTACTAGCTGGCTTCAGCCTCCTCAGCCCAACGTGAAGTGAAGTGAAGTTATTCTTCTCCCTCTCCCGCTTTTCAGGACTAATTTACAATGCTTTTTGTGGGGGACTGTGGCCAGACTGCTTGTTACGCAGTATACAGGAAGTGAAAGATGCTCCCGACCGAATTAGGTCAGACTGCAACACTGGGGACAACGTTCCCAACTCTTTTCGAGACGTTTCCAACCAGGCCTACGAGATGTGACGTGTGGTTACTAGTTGATAACGTATATCAGAAAATTTCTAGCTACCTCATTATTAATGTCCAGAAACACCACACACCTATCGTAAATTATATATCGAAATTAGCTCAATCTAGCCCTTGCGTTTGATTGGCTATATGTGAATTTCTTTGACCATTGGTCTGCATGTTGTTTCCTGAAAACTGCATTTCTCTTACCCAATCAGAATGGAGAAAATCTATGTTCATGTACATGGTATGATTCTGAAAATTGCTGGTTTTCACTCACGTGATCAACAGCCATGTTTTTCAACGAAAACAGAAGGAAGCGTTTGCATAATAATAGAGTTAAATTCCCGGAGGATTTGGTCGGGGCACCAACATGGCCGCCTTTTCTTTGTTTAGGGCATGTGAAAACCGAGAATTCTTTGGACTTTGAAATGACTTCTACCATATACGGAAGCCTGTGCTAAGCATTCCTTTAACACTAGGCAGTAATAAACTTTCGATCATGTCCTTCCTGTCTAAGAGAGTTCGCTAATCGTTGAGTTCTAATAAGGTTCTCTGTGCAAAATCCAAGACCTCGATGCTGCCCATGCGGCTTCTCTAACATCATCATTGGTCTCACCTACCACCCCTCCCTGTGCCTGTGACGTCGCCATACCAGACTTCCCGAGGTTGAGTCACGTTGCCCAAACAGTGCAATCAGAGGCAATTAATCCCGTGCACCGGTGGCTCAGTTGGTGGAGCACCGGGCTGCCGTACGGGAGGTCGAGTGTTCAACTCAGCGGCCGGACTAAGACTCGGGGTCATTAAATAACTGAGGAGTAGGTGCTGCCTTTGGAATGACATCTGCAAATGGTTAGTCTTCTCGCATAAGGACGATAAACCGTAGGCCCCGTCTCACTACTCTTCAACGTGCGACATTGTGGGACGTAAAAGAACCCACACGGCACTACTCGCAAAGAGTAGGGCATGGGAGGGTAACCTATTCTAAAATCCGAGGGATGAAGAAGAGACTCTGACTTCTTCATCGCCTTCATAAAGGCATTCTTCCCCCTTGTTCCTTGCTGCTGCCAGGGCTTTCCAGCTAAAGCCAGTGGTGGATCTTTCCGCTACAGGAGAAATACTTTGCCGGATCAAATATTCACCATTGTTTGTTTGAAATGCAACACTCTGAGGAATGTCAAGGAGAGCTGCTTCTCCATTTTTAGATGCGGCACCTAGGCTGCTCATATCCGCTGGGAGAATCCCAGTCTAAATAGGCAGCTAAAACATGCGGAGCTAACTCTATCTTTTTAGATACAATGATGTTTCCATGTTAGTTTTCTCTATTTTTTTATTTTGATGCTGTTGTTGTAATGTCCTGTCATTAATTTAGCACTTTTAACATTGATTTTTTTCTGAAACTTTTACCACTGTAAGATGATGAGTTAGTTATGTCAGAAATGTAAAAAAATGAGGGGTCACCGACTTCGTTTTGGAGAGAACATGCCCGGAAAACACCCAAAATGTGACAAAATCGGGCTTCGTTAGCGAATAAGGCCAGTGTCTGTAAACCCAAATATATTGCAATCAAATCTTTGAAGTGAAATCTTCTCTGCCAAATATTATTTAAGTGGACTTATTAAGTGAATTTAGTCAACTGGTGAGGTTCCTTAAAGATCAAGTTCGCATTTAGCGACCACAGTTTCACGCGCCTTGCAGCCGCAAGATGGCAGGATTTGATGTCCCGTGAGCAGAAATCTTGAAATTTTTTTAACTTCCCACATTGATTTTTTGTTCATTTTTGGACAACGTGGAGAGAAATGTAAATAAAATCCGTTTCTGGAAAGAAAAATAGAGGTCACCGAACGTCCAAGACCGTTAAATCCAGGCAAAGCTATAGCAATGACCTTTTGCCCTATCATTTCTCATTTTATTACTTAGCGCGCGCGCTCGTGTATGACGTGGCGTGTGCATTTGCGTGCGCAGTAAGGATGCACAGAAACAATTGGCGCGAACGTCCTTAAGGTGATTCCCGGGTAAAAGAACCCGTCATAGATTTCCGATGAAACTTGGTATGATGACATTACAGTACAAGGAGATGTTAAAAAGGTAATAAAAAGAGGGGGTCACCGTGCTTGTTTTCATGCCACGATGCTGACAAATATGGTTATTTAGGTGACTTTTGGTTATCTCAGTGCACAACAAACAAGATCGATTATTTTTCAATTCGGCGTGCTATATCACACAGAGTTCGACTTTCTTTGATTGCTTATTCATCTACGTCCCAGAAAAAATGGCTTCAAATACCCTGTATTATTAATTGATATTTTTATCCTTTAAAGGAAACATAATTTGGACTTGCTCTGCTGGGCCCGTTACGTCTCTATCTGTAGCATTTATTTCATTTGCCAAAAAAGTAGCTATAGATTTCTGCCAAATTTTTTCTCAGTTATTGCGGATATTGTTCTCATTGAATTTATAAAATAAAAAGTGGGGGTCACCGTGCTCGTTTAAGAGAAAAGGAGCTTTTATCTCGCTATCGAGCTTAGTTTGAGGGAAATCCCTTATGTTTTGTACGCGCGCGCGCTCATGTGCGCGTGCCGATGACGCAAAAATCGTGCGCAATAGGAATGCGCAATGCAAAACCAGGGAATCACCTTAAGGTAATTACTATGTAAAGGACGCACTATCCAAATCTTTTTTCAAACTTGGCACAATTGATATTCATATTCAGGACATTTTAAAAATGCAATAAAAAGATGGGGTCACCGAGCTTGTTTTCGCACGGTATGCCCGTTATTCTATTCTTTTTTTATATATATACCGAATTTCGCGAGAAGCATTCGAAACTAGATCAACCCGAAAAATTGTTATGTAGCAAAAGCAACTGAATATTACCGAAAACTTGAACCTGTTTGTTTGTCCGGGCTATAATCTTTAAGTAAAGTGATTTCAAATTGCTCAATCGTGCAAAGAAATGTAAGCAAATTGGACCGCTACAGTTATCTCCATGGACTCAGTGTCGGGCCCCAAGTGCAGTTTCAAGTCATTTATAGGTAAATACTGCAACTTCTACAATCCAACTTTTTTTCTCCTTAAAATATGTTTTCCGTGTACCTCTTACGAGTAAATAAAACCATTTAAAGTGGGGGCTCACTGTGCTCGTTTCTTCGCAACACTATGATAAATGATGGATAGCAAAGGGGCAATTTCGGCATCAAAATGATCATTTCCGCGATAGGACTGGGGCGAGTTCTAAACTCGAAGTTGTTGTCAATTTTTTACGAACAATTGTATATCAGCCGCTAAACGTTTTTATTTATTGCGGTACCAACAACTACAAGATTGGTGCTTGTGTGTGCAAGATGCTGTCTACCAGCTGGAGCAGGAATGGTGCAGTGGTGATAGCACTCGCCTCCCACCAATGTGGCCCGAGTTTAACTCCAAGACTTGGCGTCATATGTGGGTTGAGTTTGTTGGTTCTCTGCTCTGCACCGAGAGGTTTTTTTTCTCCGGGTACTGTACAGTGTCCCTAGCACTAAATACGCTTTACATTTAATTAAAAGTTCATCATCATCTGCAAATTATACAGTTTTTTTCAAATTGAAGATCGCAAATGCTCATCTATCCAAGTCCTTTCGAAGAAAACGTTTTTTCGGAAAACAAATCATGTAGTGTAAAGGATCAAATTCCAGTCGTGTGCACAGTAAAATATTAGGGAGCCTTAAGCATGTGCGTTTTTGAGACTTGTCTTCACGCAACCAGATTTACATTTTTATCATTTCTCCATTAGAGATGATTAGTATAAAAGTCTTGGAGACTCCACTGTCCTGGCACACGAAATTTTCTCTTCCTGTTGCCGCCCGCGTCTCAAAAACGCGCATGCTTAAATTGGAGCGGAGCGGAGCTGCGTTCTGTTCCTCTGCGGAGTTGTGAGTACCTCACTACGTGACTAACGAACAGAAATTGCGAAAAGCTAACAAAGAACTTACAGATCAAGTAGCGGAACTAAAAGCGAAACTAGAGAGGGTTTCACAAGAGTTAACCGACAAAATCGAGGAATACAAACCTGATGTGAGTATGTCAAGTACTGAATGGCGGCGGAACGCTATCATCGGACAAAGCCGATTCTGTGGAATTTGTTTCTGCCAAGTGCGATATCCTTATGGCTTTTAAAGTTTATGACTTTTATTTAATGTAAATAAAGCCTTTGACACGAAGCAAATTGATAATGATGCTTCAATGAGCCAACGTATTAGAAGTCGTTATTTTCTCCACATAGTCTTACCAGCCCGTGGGGGGCGGGGGAGGGGGGTGGGACTCCCATATGAAACAGACGGGATGCTCGTCGTCTCGCTTAGGGGTGTAAATTTTGGATTTTGGTCTCGCTTAGGGTGTTCCGGGCAAAGCGCCAATATTTTAAGCCGCCAAGGTCTCGTTTAGGGTTCCGCGAAGAAACACAGAATAACACGAAGAGAAACAGAAGTCAAATCTTCTTTTTAACTTGGTTTGCATTACCGCGTTACCTCTGTGATTATAAATCAAAGATTTCTACAAATAGTAGAGAACATTATAATCCGATTAATCAGTGACAATAAAGGAAGCGTTATTGTGTGGCTTACACGAATTGTGAAAGCCACACTATGCTGTCGACTGCGGAATTTGTTTGATTGCGCGTCACGTGGTTTACGGCAAGGTTAGGCTCCAGTTTCCGCTCTTCTTCACCTGGGTTCGGGCGAAGTACATGCAAGTTGGAAAGTAGCCATTTATTTTGTCAGTACGAGGAATCGTGTTTCTTTCTCCGGGGTTCTTCGTCTATCGTTGAGCTAAAGTTTCATTTTTCTGTTCTTTTAAGGTGAGTCTTTTTTGTTTGTGTGATAGTTGTGTCCTGTGCGTTGTGAAAACCCGATTGTTTTTGTCTTGCAGGTTTCCAAGGGGGTCAATTGAGAATTCATTTTCCCCTTCAAAAAACGCAAGCCAGCTTTGCCGCAGACGGCGTGTGTTCTAAGGGCAGATTGCACAAACAGGAGTTTAACTCTCACAGGCCAGCATTGTACGGTCTGGTTTACTTCAGTTTGCGCCACATTCGTCGAAAGGAGTCATTGCACTGTCGCAACTTAGCATACAATATTATAAAGTTATGTAATAAAATAATTGGGTTCTTTTTCCCCGAGAGGGCATGGTATCGAATCCTG
>NC_090890.1:42001217-42006217 GCF_036669925.1 Montipora capricornis | reverse complement strand
TGAAAGTCACACATGAAAATGTTAGCTAATACTGGGCCTAGCGGAGACCCCATTGCAACGCCATAGATTTGGCCGTAATAATGACCATCAAATACAAAGTGGCTTTTCTTCGTTGCAAACTCGAGCAAGGTTTTGAGGACATGTCGCGGTAAGGCAGGAGGGTCAGGAAGAGAGTGTAACTTGGAAAGACAAATTTCTGTTGTCTCGTCGAGTGGAACGTTCGTGAATAAGGAACACACGTCAAAAGAGCACATTATTTCATCGTTGTCTTGATGAGTCGTCGCCCAATCCACAAAAGAGAGGAAGTCCTTGATAGTGAATTGGTTGGTGGACATCGGTTTAAGGACATCAACAAGAAAACAGGCAAGATTGTAGTTGTATGTGTTAACTGAGGAGACAATCGGGCGAAAGGGGCAACCAGTTTTGTGGACTTTAGGAAGACCATAAAGAACACCAGCAGTAGATCCACGAGGAAGTATTTTTTTAAATGTAGCTTCATCAATTATACAATCTCGCTTGAGGTTACGAAGATAGGAAATAAGACTGTTCTCCCTAGACTTGGTTGGGTTGTGCGACAACAACTTAAATTTCGTTCCATCGGAAATCAACTGTTTCATTTTGCTGAGGTAATCATGTCTGTTGACAATTACAACACCATTTCCTTTGTCAGGTTTAGTAACAATAATAGAAGTATCATTTTGCAAATCGTTAAGAGCCATCCATTCTTCCTTAGTTAGAATTCGCTTTTGTTTAGAATAATCATAAGAGTAGATGTAACTGTAAGAAGCATTTTTGAGTTGACATTTCAATCTGTTTTCGTCCTCACTTGTTAATGAATGACCCAAACCAATAAGATCACGGTAGAGCATTTCAAAAGCGCATTTTACGCTTACTCCGTCAACAGCTTTCGGTGGGAGACAGAAACGCAACCCCCTTGCCAAAATCATTTTTTCAGCCTCTGTCAAAGCCCGATGCGAATAATTGAAGATCACACTGTCATAGCTCAAATTCGAAACCTGTGGTATACCATATCTGCGCTTCAAATTATTGAATTTCCGTTCCAGTTTTGAAGACAACCGATCTTTAATCTTCGCTGTTTTTGCTTCAATCGAGGAGCGGATGTGGCTAAAATCCAGTGGACAATGTAGTCTCGCGTGGACTATGTGGACTATGTAGTCTCGCGCGTTTGAGTAAGAAATAGGAGTTATTGACCAAGCGTGAGATCAAGATGGCTGGATATTGGCCAACTTCTCTTTTTGCGTGTTTATGGAACGACGCCAATATCCAGCCATCTTGACCGAACAAGCTTGGTCAATAAAAGATTTATTATATGGGATAAAACACCAAAAAATGATCATTGATCTTGCGGGACCAAGCGACTACTCTCGCGGGTAGCCAATCACAGCGCTGGATTTGGTTCATTTTGCTCGCTCACGGAGCTAGTCATATAATGAACGAGTTATTGCAACTTTTTCAGCCAAAATGTAAACAATATGGAAAAATTGTGTATAATAGAATGAAAGATTTTATAGCCGGAATTTCCGCCGCCTCCTCCGCTCGCTTAGTTACTAAGTCACTCGAGTGAAAGTAGGCTGATTTAGCAAAAGAATGGGAACGTCAGTGGCGACGGCGCACGCAGATAAAACACCAATGAGAATTCAGAATTGAGTAGACTCCACTCTTTTCTTCTCTATTCTAAATTCTCATTGGTAGTTTTGCTGCGTGCGACGTCGTTCCCGTTCCCTTGCTAAATCAGCCTATTATAGGGGTTTTGAAGCCATTAGTACGAAGGGTAAAAGCCGCCGATCCCCCTTAAGGCCCTGTAATTAGGCACTGGATATCTCGGAACGAAAATACCACAAAACCGCACACTCGCGCGTGGGTTTACGTGCTGGACTACGGAGCGGAAGATCGTGAGTTTAACTCCGACAGGGCCGACCCTCAAGATAACGTGCTGCCTTTGTAATGATATCTGCAAATGACAGATAAGAACTATAAATCGTAGGCCCCGTCTATTAAACCTTTGGTTAAAAACCCCACACACTATTCGAAAAGAGCAAGGCATGTAGTTTTCGATGTGATGGTCTGACCTGAATTCTCCGGCAAAATTTGGGTGGGTTTGTCTGTGATGCCCAAAGGGGACTTAGCGGAGCACTGGAGCATGTAGATGTCGAATATCTTTCTTTGTCATCCCTCAAAGTAACGACGGGAAAAAAGCAAACTTAGGGTATTGTGGAGAGCATCAGTACGATTTCGACGGGATTTAGCACCATTCATACCAGCTTCATCCTTGGTTAACTGGCACATAATAATGTCAAAGTGTTACAATGACGCGAACTTGGATATGATGTCCTCGAAAGCAAATATGCTCGCCCTAGACCCTTACTTTTCGACAGTGCGCCATTCAAAAACGGATCCCAAAAAGAGCCTGATTCGTAGTCTAATACTCTTTGCAGCCAGCCTGATCGTCGCTGAGATACTGGAATCTTAGGCCTGTGTCCTCTTCTGAGCATTGCCATGATTTCAACCCTTTCACGTTTTGTTTACAGCCAACTAGCTTTAGTAGGACAACAGTACATTTCAGTTGGGTTTCAGTTGGTCCAATTTTTCTTTTCTGTGCAAGGACTTAAAGCTTTTAAAATAATCCTGAGAAAACTATACGGCAATGAATTTTCTCCATATCTTGCATCAGTTGAATTTTCTAATAGATCGCATCCGCGTCAAATCTCATTCTAATTCGCGCGCTTGCAGTGTTTTCTTTCGTGGTGACAATGCCAGAGAGTAACAAAGTCATTCCCTCGTAAGTCGGTAGTGTATCATGAAGATTTGAAAGTTGCAATGATTCTTAGAGTTAAGTACGAAAATAAAGAGTGGAAGAAGCTCGAGGAAGAAATCCAGCCTGAAATAGGTTGCAGTTAGAAAAGCATCAAATGGGGGAAAGATTCGCTCTGATTAGCGGAGCAGAGATTTTTGGCTGTGATCACCATTTACACGGATTGAAAGCGATGTGGTAGCTGCTACCCCCAAAAAACACACTTAAACAAACAATAGTAATGAACAAATCCAGAAAACAGGGACCTTATTCAAATGCGTACTTAGAAAAAAACAGGTATAAATTAACAGGATATCACACGCAGTTTGTGGCTTCCAGAAAAACAATAAGCTTCCTGTTGACGTAGGCGGATTGGGTGGGAGTTGATGCAATGTGATCGGACATATGTAAACGACTTGTGCGTCAGTAATGCGAAGATTTGATTTCAAGTTCTTCAAGTGAATACAATAAATGGCCAATATATGATCCTCTTGGGGTACTTAAATTGGAATGAATCTAGTCTTTCAATGTCCGCAACGTTAATCTTCCAGGTCCCGCATCCGTACACACAGTAGTGGTTTGACTAACTTTCCTACTGTACTGCTTCGAGCTCCAGATCTTTCTCAGCTTGCCAAATGAAACCTTCGCCTCTCCCAATCTGTTGCTCATATCCTTATCTGAATCACCTTCGTTACTCACTATTGCACCCAGGTATACAAAGTCTTCCACTTCCTTGATCTTTTCGCCTTCGAGACACTTGATCTTCTCCTTCCTCTGCAGTTCTTCCTGTTGATTCGTAGCCCAATTTTGCTAGCTGTATCTACAAGCTTACTTGTTTTCCTCTGCATCTGATTTATGGGAGTATCAAGTATTTATGAGTCAATGAGTCATGTTTCATGAGTCAATGATTCAGTGCAGTTACCCTAACCCATAAAATGAAAGCTAAGATTTCAGAGAGTGCTTAGGCCTAAACACTGCGACTGAGGGCTTAGGCTTAATCAATAAATTATTGCTATATTGACTGTGAGTCTCATTGACTCACTCACGACTCATGACTCATTGACTCATTGACCATTTGACTCGTAAATCATGGGACCTCGACTTATGGTTCTGGAGACGAGAGCGATAACGTCTGCAAAGTCAAGATTTTCCAATTGCTCCATCAGCCTCCACCTTATTCCGGTTTTAATTAGGTTGATCAGTTGTTTGGCGCATGACCCACTCGATTGCTAATAAAAAGAGGATCCCGGACATTATAAAACCTTGCTTGACTCCTGTTCGAACCTTAAACCAACCTGATATTTGCCCATTATCGAGAACGGCACATTCTGCACTCTGGTAAAGGAGTCTGATGATCTTAATCAATTTTTCTGGAATGCCGTATGACTGCATAATGTCCCAAAGACTATCTCTATGGAGTGAACAGAATGCTTTCTCGAAGTCTATGAAATTGACTATCAAGGGCGCTTGCCATTTGCATTCTTGCTCGATAATATTACGCAGTATGAACATCTGTTCGTTGGTAATTCTCCCCTTACGGAACCCTGCCTGTTCTGGTCTAAGCTTGGTCTCGCTTAGGGTGTTCCGAGCAAAGCGCCAATATTTTAAGCCGCCAAGGTCTCGTTTAGGGTTCCGCGAAGAAACACAGAATAACACGAAGAGAAACAGAAGTCAAATCTTCTTTTTAACTTGGTTTGCATTACCGCATTACCTCTGTGATTATAAATCAAAGATTTCTACAAATAGTAGAGAACATTATAATCCGATTAATCAGTGACAATAAAGGAAGCGTTATTGTGTGGCTTACACGAATTGTGAAAGCCACACTATGCTGTCGACTGCGGAATTTGTTTGATTGCGAGTCACGTGGTTTACGGCAAGGTTAGGCTCCAGTTTCCGCTCTCCTTCACCTGGGTTCGGGCGAAGTACATGCAAGTTGGAAAGTAGCCATTTATTTTGTCAGTACGAGGAATCGTGTTTCTTTCTCCGGGGTTCTTCGTCGATCGTTGAGCTAAAGTTTCATTTTTCTGTTCTTTTAAGGTGAGTCTTTTTTGTTTGTGTGATAGTTGTGTCCTGTGCGTTGTGAAAACCCGATTGTTTTTGTCTTGCAGGTTTCCAAGGGGGTCAATTGAGAATTCATTTTCTCCTTCAAAAAAGGCAAGCCAGCTTTGCCGCAGACGGCGTGTGT
>NC_090890.1:41991217-41996217 GCF_036669925.1 Montipora capricornis | reverse complement strand
GACAAGCCCTTTATACCATTCATTCTGTAAATAAATAAATTGTTGTTGTTGTTGTTGTTGTTAATATCACGCAAAAAAAGCAACGTTTAAGGCAAATTACCAGAAACCAGTTACGTTCTTTGCGGTTCTTGTGAATAGGATTCCAGTTTATTTGTAAATCAATAAATGAACGGTGTTTTTCTCTGAAACATTGCAACGTTGTTTATGTTGTTCCCATTGTTGCTCCCAGGGAACGGGGAAAGCGAGACCAAGGTAAAGGTAACGTGGTGGAGCCTCAAGGCGGAGAAAGAGTTAGGCTCGATTACCAGCCTTTTTTAACGATTTTAAAAGCGGTTCCAATGGAAAAACGACTGGAAACCGTTCGAGAGCGGAAGTGGGGTCAGACAGAAGTCAAGAAGGTTTTTTTTTTAAATGTGGCGGTGACGTAGATGCAACAGTTCTTACGTTATCACATTTTAATTCTGATAGTTTTAATTCAGACTTCCCTCAGATCGACTGGAATTATATCCTCAAAACACGAGCAAATAATATAGACGAGTTGTTTTCTACATTCTATAAAACTTTAATAACATTGTAAGTAAGCATGCACCGATTGAAACCCTTTCTCAACGTATACGTAGGATAAAACAGAGGCACCCAACGTCAATTTTCGGAAATATCTGTCAGTTCGGAAGACGATTTGAGATCTAGAATTTTCGAAACATTTGTTGTTAAATTTCGTGCTTGCCTGCCTGTCCTAGGATTTTCGAACATCTTAAATATGGTATAATTGCACACTTTTAATGAATTTTTACCCTAAAAAAGTCACCTAGAATTTTCGGGAGTCCTTTTTGTGGCTGAAATTTTCGAAAAGGTAGGTTTTGATCCCTATAATTTTCGGATCACTAGACTTTCAGCTAGGAAATCCGAACAGATGAAACATCTTTAGGGGATAAAAATATGACTATATCTACCGATTAAATACTAGAATACGATTGACAATGTTATGTTTAAGTGATTTTGAACTATAATCTCGTTGAGTGCCCCTGATAAAACGGCTCTCAAAGCCATGGATTACGAAGGGGATAAGAGCTTCAATTAAAGTAAAAAACAGACTGTACCTAATTGGGGACCTTGACATGTATAAATACTATCGAAATAAACTATGTAGTCTCGCGCGTTTGAATAAGAAATAGGAGTTATTGACCAAGCGTGAGATCAAGATGGCTGGATATTGGCCAAGTTCTCTTTTTGCGTGGTTATGGAACGAGGCCTATATCCAGCCATCCTGACCGAACAAGCTTGGTCAATAAAAGATTTATTATATGGGATAAAACACCAAAAAATGATCATTGATCTTGCGGGACCAAGCGACTACTCCCGCGGGTAGCCAATCACAGCGCTGGATTTGGTTCATTTTGCTCGCTCACGGAGCTAGTCATATAATGAACGAGTTATTGCAACTTTTTCAGCCAAAATGTAAACAATATGAAAAAATTGTGTAGAATAGAATGAAAGATTTTATAGCCGGAATTTCCGCCGCCTCCTCCGCTCGCTTAGTTATTAAGTCACTCGAGTGAAAGTAGGCTGATTTAGCAACAGAATGGGAACGTCAGTGGCGACGGCGCACGCAGATAAAACACCAATGAGAATTCAGAATTGAGTAGACTCCACTCTTTTCTTCTCTATTCTAAATTCTCATTAGTAGTTTTGCTGCGCGCGACGTCGCCACTGACGTTCCCGTTCCGTTGCTAAATCAGCCTATTATAGGGGTTTTGAAGCCATTAGTACGAAGGGTAAAAGCCGCCGATCCCTTTTAAGGCCCTGTAATTAGGCACTGGATATCTCGGAACGAAAATACCACAAAACCGCACACTCGCGCGTGGGTTTACGTGCTGGACTACGGAGCGGAAGATCGTGAGTTTAACTCCGACAGGGCCGACCCTCAAGATAACGTGCTGCCTTTGTAATGATATCTGCAAATGACAGATAAGAACTATAAATCGTAGGCCCCGTCTATTAAACCTTTGGTTAAAAACCCCACACACTATTCGAAAAGAGCAAGGCATGTAGTTTTCGGTGTGATGGTCTGACCTGAATTCTCCGGCAAAATTTGGGTGGGTTTGTCTGTGATGCCCAAAGGGGACTTAGCCGAGCACTGGAGCATGTAGATGTCGAATATCTTTCTTTGTCATCCCTCAAAGTAACGACGGGAAAAAAGCAAACTTAGGGTATTGTGGAGAGCATCAGTACGATTTCGACGGGATTTAGCACCATTCATACCAGCTTCATCCTTGGTTAACTGGCACATAATAATTTCAAAGTGATACAATGACGCGAACTTGGACATGATGTTCTCGAAAGCAAATATGCTCGCCCTAGACCCTTACTTTTCGACAGTGCGCCATTCAAAAACGGATCCCAAAAAGAGCCTGATTCGTAGTCTAATACTCTTTGCAGCCAGCCTGATCGTCGCTGAGATACTGGAATCTTAGGCCTGTGTCCTCTTCTGAGCATTGCCATGATTTCAACCCTTTCACGTTTTGTTTACAGCCAACTAGCTTTAGTAGGACAACAGTACATTTCAGTTGGGTTTCAGTTGGTCCAATTTTTCTTTTCTGTGCAAGGACTTAAAGCTTTTAAAATAATCCTGAGAAAACTATACGGCAATGAATTTTCTCCATATCTTGCATCAGTTGAATTTTCTAATAGATCGCATCCGCGTCAAATCTCATTCTAATTCGCGCGCTTGCAGTGTTTTCTTTCGTGGTGACAATGCCAGAGAGTAACAAAGTCATTCCCTCGTAAGTCGGTAGTGTATCATGAAGATTTGAAAGTTGCAATGATTCTTAGAGTTAAGTACGAAAATAAAGAGTGGAAGAAGCTCGAGGAAGAAATCCAGCCTGAAATAGGTTGCAGTTAGAAAAGCATCAAATGGGGGAAAGATTCGCTCTGATTAGCGGAGCAGAGATTTTTGGCTGTGATCACCATTTACACGGATTGAAAGCGATGTGGTAGCTGCTACCCCCAAAAAACACACTTAAACAAACAATAGTAATGAACAAATCCAGAAAACAGGGACCTTATTCAAATGCGTACTTAGAAAAAAACAGGTATAAATTAACAGGATATCACACGCAGTTTGTGGCTTCCAGAAAAACAATAAGCTTCCTGTTGACGTAGGCGGATTGGGTGGGAGTTGATGCAATGTGATCGGACATATGTAAACGACTTGTGCGTCAGTAATGCGAAGATTTGATTTCAAGTTCTTCAAGTGAATACAATAAATGGCCAATATATGATCCTCTTGGGGTACTTAAATTGGAATGAATCTAGTCTTTCAATGTCCGCAACGTTAATCTTCCAGGTCCCGCATCCGTACACACAGTAGTGGTTTGACTAACTTTCCTACTGTACTGCTTCGAGCTCCAGATCTTTCTCAGCTTGCCAAATGAAACCTTCGCCTCTCCCAATCTGTTGCTCATATCCTTATCTGAATCACCTTCGTTACTCACTATTGCACCCAGGTATACAAAGTCTTCCACTTCCTTGATCTTTTCGCCTTCGAGACACTTGATCTTCTCCTTCCTCTGCAGTTCTTCCTGTTGATTCGTAGCCCAATTTTGCTAGCTGTATCTACAAGCTTACTTGTTTTCCTCTGCATCTGATTTATGGGAGTATCAAGTATTTATGAGTCAATGAGTCATGTTTCATGAGTCAATGATTCAGTGCAGTTACCCTAACCCATAAAATGAAAGCTAAGATTTCAGAGAGTGCTTAGGCCTAAACACTGCGACTGAGGGCTTAGGCTTAATCAATAAATTATTGCTATATTGACTGTGAGTCTCATTGACTCACTCACGACTCATGACTCATTGACTCATTGACCATTTGACTCGTAAATCATGGGACCTCGACTTATGGTTCTGGAGACGAGAGCGATAACGTCTGCAAAGTCAAGATTTTCCAATTGCTCCATCAGCCTCCACCTTATTCCGGTTTTAATTAGGTTGATCAGTTGTTTGGCGCATGACCCACTCGATTGCTAATAAAAAGAGGATCCCAGACATTATAAAACCTTGCTTGACTCCTGTTCGAACCTTAAACCAACCTGATATTTGCCCATTATCGAGAACGGCACATTCTGCACTCTGGTAAAGGAGTCTGATGATCTTAATCAATTTTTCTGGAATGCCGTATGACTGCATAATGTCCCAAAGACTATCTCTATGGAGTGAACAGAATGCTTTCTCGAAGTCTATGAAATTGACTATCAAGGGCGCTTGCCATTTGCATTCTTGCTCGATAATATTACGCAGTATGAACATCTGTTCGTTGGTAATTCTCCCCTTACGGAACCCTGCCTGTTCTGGTCTAAGCTTGGTCTCGCTTAGGGTGTTCCGAGCAAAGCGCCAATATTTTAAGCCGCCAAGGTCTCGTTTAGCGTTCCGCGAAGAAACACAGAATAACACGAAGAGAAACAGAAGTCAAATCTTCTTTTTAACTTGGTTTGCATTACCGCATTACCTCTGTGATTATAAATCAAAGATTTCTACAAATAGTAGAGAACATTATAATCCGATTAATCAGAGACAATAAAGGAAGCGTTATTGTGTGGCTTACACGAATTGTGAAAGCCACACTATGCTGTCGACTGCGGAATTTGTTTGATTGCGCGTCACGTGGTTTACGGAAAGGTTAGGCTCCAGTTTCCGCTCTCCTTCACCTGGGTTCGGGCGAAGTACATGCAAGTTGGAAAGTAGCCATTTATTTTGTCAGTACGAGGAATCGTGTTTCTTTCTCCGGGGTTCTTCGTCGATCGTTGAGCTAAAGTTTCATTTTTCTGTTCTTTTAAGGTGAGTCTTTTTTGTTTGTGTGATAGTTGTGTCCTGTGCGTTGTGAAAACCCGATTGTTTTTGTCTTGCAGGTTTCCAAGGGGGTCAATTGAGAATTCATTTTCCCCTTCAAAAAAGGCAAACCAGCTTTGCCGCAGACGGCGTGTGTTCTAAGGGCAGATTGCA
>NC_090890.1:41943717-41986217 GCF_036669925.1 Montipora capricornis | reverse complement strand
CATTAATGATGTTTTGAACAGACAAAAGAACAGGTCTGCTGAACCTGCCACCACTGTTCCTAAGAAAGATATCATTCTTGTCTTGCCTTTTTTGGGCTTTCAAAGTGAAGCTCTTACTCGACGTGTTAAATCTTGTATTAGTAAGTTTTATGGCTGTGTCAATCTTAGGGTTATTTTATACTTTCTAGGAGTGAAAGAGTCCCACTTGGTGTAGAGGCCAGTGAAAGTTGTTTTGCGATGTACTGTTGTTGTGAAATTGTTGAGATTGCGCTTAATGCGGACATCTAAAAATGGAATCTCCTGGTTTTCTTCAAGTTCCATTGTAAATTTGATATTAGGATGTCTGGTGTTAAGAAAATGCAGAAAACTGGCCGCAGTGGCTTCACTGTCGAACAAACAGGGGCACCCAACGAGAATATAGTTCAAAACCACTTAAACATAGCATTGTTAAACGTATTTTGGTATTTAAACGGTAGATATAGGCATATTTTTATCCCCTATTTTTTTTTTATCTGTTCGGATTTCCTAGCTGAAAGTCTAGTGATCCGAAAATTATAGGGATCAAAATTTACCTTTCGATAATTTCAGCCACAAAAAGGCTCCCGAAGATTCTAGGTGACCTTTTTAGGGTAAAAATCCGTTCAAATGGGCAATTATAGCATTTTTTAGATGTTCGAAAATCCTAGGACAGGCAGGCAAGCAAGAAATTTTAGAACAAATGTTCCGAAAATTCTAGATCTCAAATCGCCTTCCGAACAGATATTTTCAGAAAATTGACGTTGGGTGCCCCTGAACAAAGAAAATGTGTCATCCACATATCTAAACCAAATGGAGGGACGAGAATCTACATTAGCCAACCATTTCTGTTGAAAGTCACACATGAAAATGTTAGCTAATACTGGGCCTAGCGGAGACCCCATTGCAACGCCATCGATTTGCTCGTAATAATGACCATCAAATACAAAGTGGCTTTTCTTCGTTGCAAACTCGAGCAAGGTTTTGAGGACATGTCGCGGTAAGGCAGGAGGGTCAGGAAGAGAGTGTAACTTGGAAAGACAAATTTCTATTGTCTCGTCGAGTGGAACGTTCGTGAATAAGGAACACACGTCAAAAGAGCACATTATTTCATCGTTGTGTTGATGAGTCTTCGCCCAATCCACAAAAGAGAAGGAGTACTTGATAGTGAATTGGTTGGTGGACATCGGTTTAAGGACATCAACAAGAAAAGAGGCAAGATTGTAGTTGTATGTGTTAACTGAGGAGACAATCGGGCGAAAGGGGCAACCAGTTTTGTGGACTTTAGGAAGACCATAAAGAACACCAGCAGTAGATACACGAGGAAGTATTTTTCTAAATGTAGCTTCATCAATTATACAATCTCGCTTGAGGTTACGAAGATAGGAAATAAGACTGTTCTCCCTAGACTTGGTTGGGTTGTGCGACAACAACTTAAATTTCGTTCCATCGGAAATCAACTGTTTCATTTTGCTGAGGTAATCATGTCTGTTGACAATTACAACACCATTTCCTTTGTCAGGTTTAGTAACAGTAATAGAAGTATCATTTCGCAAATCGTTAAGAGCCATCCATTCTTCCTTAGTTAGAATTCGCTTTTGTTTAGAATAATCATAAGAGTAGATGTAACTGTAAGAAGCATTTTTGAGTTGACATTTCAATCTGTCTTCGTCCTCACTTGTTAATGAATGACCCAAACCAATAAGATCACGGTAGAGCATTTCAAAAGCGCATTTTACGCTTACTCCGTCAACAGCTTTCGGTGGGAGACAGAAACGCAAGCCCCTTGCCAAAACCATTTTTTCAGCCTCTGTCAAAGCCCGATGCGAATAATTGAAGATCACACTGTCATAGCTCAAATTCGAAACCTGTGGTATACAATATCTGCGCTTCAAATTATTGAATTTCCGTTCAAGTTTTGAAGACAACCGATCTTTAATCTTCGCCCTTTTTGCTTCAATCGAGGAGCGGATGTGGCTAAAATCCAGTAGACAATGTAGTCTCGCGCGTTTGAGTAAGAAATAGGAGTTATTGACCAAGCGTGAGATCAAGATGGCTGGATATTGGCCAAGTTCTCTTTTTGCGTGTTTATGGAACGAGGCCAATATCCAGCCATCTTGACCGAACAAGCTTGGTCAATAAAAGATTTATTATATGGGATAAAACACCAAAAAATGATCATTGATCTTGCGGGACCAAGTGAGTACTCCCGCGGGTAGCCAATCACAGCGCTGGATTTGGTTCATTTTGCTCGCTCACGGAGCTAGTCGTATAATGAACGAGTTATTGCAACTTTTTCAGCCAAAATGTAAACAATATGAAAAAATTGTGTATAATAGAATGAAAGATTAAATAGCCGGAATTTCAGCCGCCTCCTCCGCTCGCTTAGTTACTAAGTCACTCGAGTGAAATTATCGAGCAGAGGAGGCGGCTGAAATTCAGGCTAAAGATTTTATTGAGAAACATGATTTATTACATTCATCTCAATATGGTTTCCATCAAGCTGACTCAACTCAGAAGGCTATTCTCCATATAGTGAAATCTATTCAAATCAATATGGACAAAAACATTTGTTTTTGTGGAGTTTTTATTGATTTTAAAAAAGCCTTCGATACTGTTAATCACAACATATTACTCGATATATTAAATTATCGTGGTTTCCGCGGAATTATCATTCGTACACAAACTATCGTAATTAACTGTTTCAGTATCTAACAGATTATAATTGTGATGTACCCCAAGGCTCTGTTCTGGGTCCACTTCTCTTCCTGCTCTATGTAAATGACATTCAAAAATGCTGGAATAAACTCCAATTCTTTCTTTTTGCAGATGACACTAATGTTCTTTTTGCTCATAAAGACTTAAAGTCACTAGAATTTATACTAAATGAAGGATTACACAATTTATTTACCTGGCTTTTCTAACAAGCTTACTTTGAATATTAAAAAATCAAACTATGTCATTTTTTCGTCCTCACCAAAAAAAAGCTCAACTATCACCCTCAGATCAATATTTTGGACAATGAAAACAACAAAAAGTTTTCTCTTGAACGTAAAAATTGCACTAAATATCTTGGTTTGTTAATTGATGAAAATTTGTTTACGACACATATGAATTCTGTTGCAACGAAATTAAGTAAGACAATTGACCGAATGCAAAAATGGCCGCCAACAAATTACTCTTTTGTCTTTGTGTTAATTAGCCTAACTAGCCTCGTTCACACGCGTAAAATTGAAAGAATTTGGGCCTTAAAACGAGGCTAGTTAGGCTAATTAACGCAAAGACAAAAGAATAATTTGTTGGCGTCCATTTTTGCATTCGGTCAATTGGGGTAATCGCAAGGTTACGGCATATTGTTCCTTCTTGCTCGCTTCTGAATATTTATCAGTCACTAATCGTACCTTACATAACCAGGAGCCTGACATAACTTATGGTCTTATTTTTGGGGCAATGGATGTAAAACCTTCCTTGATCAAATTTTTGTCCTTCAAAACCGCGCATTGCGGCTAATATATTTTGCTGAAACAAACGACCATGCTATACCATTTTTCGTTAAAGCAAAAATATTACCAGTCAGGAGCCCATCTAAATTAGACTCTTACAGGAGCGCGATGACCAATTACAAGAAATTAAGCTGACGTCATAGGGTCACCGAACCGGAACTGCCGTTGTTTTTTGACCTAATTCGCGGGAAGGGCTAGTCTAAAAATAAACCTACTTGTGAAAACACCGTTTCACAGACGCTGTATGGAAGTTGCACGCTCCAGATGGGCTCCTGACCAGTACAATTCTTGTATTATGAATCCGTTGGCAACCTTATGTTTGATATAAACGAAAACACTGCCCCAAGAAATACTTTGAATCTGTTTTCTCGAATTTCTAGTGTTCATTCCTATAAACTGACGCGTTCCTCTACCTCTAATCATTTTTATACAAAGGAATCTCGCATTAAAAAATTAATACCACCCACCGTGATGCGCGGAAATGCTTTCTCGCGTTTTGGGTCAAAATTTGAAAGGGGATACCTGCAACTCTATAAAAAAGTGCAAAAAAATCTCTTGAAGAATCCCTAAAAGCAATGTTATTTGACATACTTGAAACTGTAGACTCCTATATTATAGTGGAAACGATAATTGACCAAATGAAAAACTGATCATCCATATCCTTCTCTCTTCAGTGCTAGCATGATCTGATTCTCATTTTCCCTCTTCAACTCTTTTCAATTGTAATATTAATGCTGATAAAAATTACATGTAATTTATGTAATTTATTTTGTTGCATAGCCTTATTTAAATCTGCATTATTATGTAAAGTTAAGTTTTTCCAGTATGTTTGGAATTTATTGTGCTCTTTTAGTCCTGCCTTGACTAACTACATTACTCGTCAAAAATCTTGAAACACTTGTGTCTGTTTCCCCTTCCCCAATGTTGATTTGGGGATCACAGTGCTCTCAGTGCTTCAAAACACGCGTGGCTCAACATTGGGGAGGGAGAAAGAACATTTCACTTGGGAAAACAGTGTGAAGAAGAAATCTCAGGATTTTTCCAGAAAATTCGAGAGAAGCGGTGTCTGTTTCAACGATTTGTGACGAGTATTGTAGCTTTTTGGCTATTTGCGGCGGGACAAGCCCGTTATACCATTCATTCTGTAAATAAATAAATTGTTGTTGTTGTTGTTGTTAATATCACGAAAAAAAAGCATCGTTTAAGGCAAATTACCAGAAACCAGTTACGTTCTTTGCGGTTCTTGTGAATAGGATTCCAGTTTAATTGTAAATCAATAAATGAACGATGTTTTTCTCTGAAACATTGCAACATTGTTTATGTTGTTCCCATTGTTGCTCCCAGGGAACGGGGACGCGAGACCAAGGTAAAGGTAACGTGGTGGAGCCTCAAGGCGGAGAAAGAGTTAGGCTCGATTACCAGCCTTTTTTAACGATTTTAAAAGCGGTTCCAATGGAAAAACGACTGGAAACCGTTCGAGAGCGGAAGTGGGGTCAGACAGAAGTCAAGAAGATTTTTTTTTGAAATGTGGCGGTGACGTAGATGCAACAGTTCTTACGTTATCACATTTTAATTCTGATAGTTTTAATTCAGACTTCCCTCAGATCGACTGGAATTATATCCTCAAAACACGAGCAAACAATATAGACGAGTTGTTTTCTACATTCTATAAAACTTTAATAACATGGTAAGTAAGCATGCACCGATTAAAACCCTTTCTCAACGTATATGTAGGATAAAACAGAGGCACCCAACGTCAATTTTCGGAAAATATCTGTTCGGAAGGCGATTTGAGATCTAGAATTTTCGAAACATTTGTTGTAAAATTTCGTGCTTGCCTCCTGTCCTAGGATTTTCGAACATCTTAAATATGGTATAATTGCACATTTTTAATGGGTTTTTACCCTAAAAAAGTCACCTAGAATTTTCGGCAGCCCTTTTTGTGGCTGAAATTTTCGAAAAGGTAGGCTTTGATCCCTATAATTTTCGGATCACTAGACTTTCAGCTAGGAAATCCGAACAGATGACACATCTTTAGGGGATAAAAATATGACTATTTCTACCGATTAAATACTAGAATACGTTTGACAATGCTATGTTTAAGTGGTTTTGAACTATAATCTCGTTGGGTGCCCCTGATAAAACGGCTCTCAAAGCCATGGATTACGAAGGGGATAAGAGCTTCAATTAAAGTAAAAAACAGACTGTACCTAATTGGGGACCTTGACATGTATAAATACTATCGAAATAAACTATGTAGTCTCGCGCGTTTGAGTAAGAAATAGGAGTTAAGCCCCATTTACACGAGCAATTTTTCCTTGACAAGTTTTCGTTGACAAGGAAAAATTGCTCGTGTAGATGGGGAATAGTGGACAAATTTTCCTTGTCAAGGAAAATCTGGCGTGCTAGCTTGTCCTTGACAAGGAAAAATTGTCAAGTCTAAATTTGCTCGTGTAGATGGACAACAAGGAAAATGTGACAAGGAAAACTTGTCATATTTTTCATTTACACTACCAAGGAAAACTTGTCAAGGAAAACTTGTTAGTGTGTACAGTTGGCAAGTTTTCCTTGACAAGTGGACTTGTCAAGGAAAAATTGCTCGTGTAAATGGGGCTTTGTTAGGGAGCTTAAGATCTACGACGACGACGTCGACGAAAACGCCACAAAACAATGATATCATTGGTTAAAAGAGCATAAATAATCGTGCTGCACGTGCAGCACGCATTTTAGCTCATATTTTTGCGGTTCTCTGCATGACGACGACGTCAAATCACTAAATTTTAGGTTTTGACGACAACGTGAGCATGCAACAGAGAATAATCTTTCATTCTCTGTTTTCAGTCTGAAACCGCTTGTACCAATTTATTTTTGGGATACTTCGCCCACATTGTACGACGTGTACGAGATGGAATAATCGCGAAAGACTTATAAAAGAGCAAAGTTCTATTTTGAGGTGACGTTATCGTCGACGTCGCCGTCGTAGATCTTAAGGTCCCTAATGACCAAGCGTGAGATCAAGATAGCTGGATATTGGCCAAGTTCTCTTTTTGCGTGTTTATGGAACGAGGCCAATATCCAGCCATCTTGACCGAACAAGCTTGGTCAATAAAAGATTTATTATATGCAATAAAACACCGAAAAATGACCATTGATTTTGCGGGACCAAGCGAGTACTCCCGCGGGTAGCCAATCACAGCGCTGGATTTGGTTCATTTTGCTCGCTCACCGAGCTAGTCATATAATGAACGAACGAGGTATTGCAACTTTTTCAGCCAAAATGTAAACAATATGAAAAAATTGTGTATAATAGAATGAAAGATTTTATAGCCGGAATTTCAGCCGCCTCCTCCGCTCGCTTAGTTACTAAGTCACTCGATTGAAATTATCGAGCAGAGGAGGCGGCTGAAATTCAGGCTAAAGATTTTATTGAGAAACATGATTTATTACATTCATCTCAATATGGTTTCCATCAAGCTGACTCAACTCAGAAGGCTATTCTCCATATAGTGAAATCTATTCAAATCAATATGGACAAAAACATTTGTTTTTGTGGAGTTTTTATTGATTTTAAAAAAGCCTTCGATACTGTTAATCACAACATATTACTCGATATATTAAATTATCGTGGTTTCCGCGGAATTATCATTCGTACACAAACTATCGTAATTAACTGTTTCAGTATCTAACAGATTAAATGTAAATTGTGATGTACCCCAAGGCTCTGTTCTGGGTACACTTCTCTTTCTGCTCTATGTAAATGACATTCAAAAATGCTGGAATAAACTCCAATTCTTTCTTTTTGCAGATGACACTAATGTTCTTTTTCTTCATAAAGACTTAAAGTCACTAGAATTTATACTTAATGAAGGATTACACAATTTATTTACCAGGCTTTTCTAACAAGCTTACTTTGAATATTAAAAAATCAAACTATGTCATTTTTTCGCCCTCACCAAAAAAAAGCTCAATTATATCCCCTCAGATCAATATTTTATACAATGAAAACAACAAAAAGTTTTCTCTTGAACGTAAAAATTGCACTAAATATCGTGGTTTGTTAATTGATGCAAAAATGGCCGCCAACAAATTACTCTTTTGTCTTTGTGTTAATTAGCCTAACTAGCCTCGTTCACACGCGTAAAATTTAAAGAATTTGGGCTTTAAAACGAGGCTAGTTAGGCTAATTAACGCAAAGACAAAAGAATAATTTGTTGGCGTCCATTTTTGCATTCGGTCAATTGGGGTAATCGCAAGGTTACGGCATGTTGTTCCTTCTTGCTTGCTTCTAAATATTTATCAGTCACTAATCGTACCTTACATAACTTCTTTTTTGGGGCAATGGATGTAAAACCTTCCTTGATCAAATTCTTGTCCTTCAAAAGTGCGCATTGCGGCTAATATATTTTGCTGAAACAAACGACCATGCTATACCATTTTTCGTTAAAGCAAAAATATTACCAATACAATTCTTGTATTATGAATCCGTTGGCAACCTTATGTTTGATATAAACGAAAACACTGCCCCAAGAAATACTTTGAATCTGTTTTCTCGAATTTCTAGTGGTCATTCCTATAAACTGACGCGTTCCTCTACCTCTGATCATCTTTATACAAAGGAATCTCGCATTAAAAAATTAATATCACCCACCGTGATGCGCTGAAATGCTTTCTCGTGTTTTGGGTCAAAATTTGTAACGGGATACCTGCAACTCTATAAAAAAGTGCAAAAAAATCTCTTGAAGAATCCCTAAAAGGAATGTTATTTGATATACTTGAAACTGTAGACTCCTATATTATAGTGGAAACGATAATTGACCAAATGAAAAACTGATCATCCATATCCTTCTCTCTTCAGTGCTAGCATGATCTGATTATCATTTTCCCTCTTCAACTCTTTTCAATTGTAATATTAATGCTGATAAAAATTACATGTAATTTATGTAATTTATTTTGTTGCATAGCCTTATTTAAATCTGCATTATTATGTAAAGTTAAGTTTTTCCAGTATGTTTGAAATTTATTGTGCTCTTTTAGTCCTGCCTTGACTAACTACATTACTCGTCAAAAATCTTGAAACACTTGTGTCTGTTTCCCCTTCCCCAATGTTGATTTGGGGATCACAGTGCTCTCAGAGCTTCAAAACACGCGTGGCTCAACATTGGGGAGGGAGAAGGCACATTTCACTTGGGAAAACAGTGTGAAGTAGAAATCTCAGGATTTTTCCAGAAAATTCGAGAGAAACGGTGTCTGTTTCAACGATTTGTGACGAGTATTGTAGCTTTTTGGCTATTTGCGGCGGGACAAGCCCTTTATACCATTCATTCTGTAAATAAATAAATTGTTGTTGTTGTTGTTGTTGTTGTTAATATCACGAAAAAAAAGCATCGTTTAAGGCAAATTACCAGAAACCAGTTACGTTCTTTGCGGTTCTTGTAAATAGGATTCCAGTTTAATTGTAAATCAATAAATGAACGATGTTTTTCTCTGAAACATTGCAACAATGTTTATGTTGTTCCCATTGTTGCTCCCAGGGAACGGGGAAAGCGAGACCAAGGTAAAGGTAACGTGGTGGAGCCTCAAGGCGGAGAAAGAGTTAGGCTCGATTACCAGCCTTTTTTAACGATTTTAAAAGCGGTTCCAATGGAAAATCGACTGGAAACCGTTCGAGAGCGGAAGTGGGGTCAGACAGACGTCAAGAAGGTTTTTTTTTTAATGTGGCGGTCACGTAGATGCAACAGTTCTTACGATATCCTTCGGAAGTCCCTGTGAGCTATTTGTAGTCACTGGTAGATGATCAAGGTATCAAATTCCTGAGAGCAGCTATAAAGATTAACGCATCAGTGAACATCGTACATTTTTAGTTTGGAACCATTCTTGGCCATGAAGAAAACTAAATCTGGAGGAAACGAGCAGGTAAACAATGTAATTACACTTAAATATTGCTTGAGAAGGAAGCACTATGCAATTTCCACTGAAAAGCACATACTCACTCGCAAGATTTATTTTTCATTCTGTCCACCATACCTCTGAGACCAGTTTCTCAGCTTTGCTGACTGTTTCTGTAGCCGCCAATTAGTTTGTGAGACAGATTTCGATCTCAGTCAAGGAATTTTGAAGCCATTAGTACGAAGGGTAAAAGCCGCCGAGCCCCCTTAAGGCCCTGTAATTAGGCACTGGATATCTCGGAACGAAAATACCACAAAACCGCACACTCGCGCGTGCGTTTACATGCTGGACTACGGCGCGGAAGGTCGTGAGTTTAACTCCGACAGGGCCGACCCTCAAAATAACGTGCTGCCTTTGTAATGATATCTGCAAATGACAGATAAGAACTATAAATCGTAGGCCCCGTCTATTAAACCTTTGTTTAAAAACCCCACACACTATTCGAAAAGAGCAAGGCATGTAGTTTTCGGTGTGATGGTCTGACCTGAATTCTCCGGCAAAATTTGGGTGGGTTTGTCTGTGATGCCCAAAGGGGACTTAGCCGAGCACTGGAGCATGTAGATGTCGAATATATTTCTTTGTCATCCCTCAAAGTAACGACGGGAAAAAAGCAAACTTAAGGTATTGTGGAGAGCATCAGTACGATTTCGACGGGATTTAGAACCATTCATACCAGCTTCATCCTTGGTTAACTGGCACATAATAATGTCAAAGTGTTACAATGACGCGAACTTGGACATGATGTTCTCGAAAGCAAATATGCTCGCCCTAGACCCCCACTTTTCGACAGTGCGCCATTCAAAAACGGATCCCAAAAAGAGCCTGATTCGTAGTCTAATACTCTTTGCAGCCAGCCTGATCGTCGCTGAGATACTGGAATCTTAGGCCTGTGTCCTCTTCGGAGCATTGCCATGATTTCAACCCTTTCACGTTTTGTTTACAGCCAACTAGCTTTAGTAGGACAACAGTACATTTTAGTTGGGTTTTAGTTGGTCAAATTTTTCTTTTCTGTGCAAGGACTTAAAGCTTTTAAAATAATCCTGAGAAAACTATACGGCAATGAATTTTCTCCATATCTTGCATCAGTTGAATTTTCTAATAGATCGCATCCGCGTCAAATCTCATTCTAATTCGCGCGCTTGCAGTGTTTTCTTTCGTGGTGACAATGCCAGAGAGTAACAAAGTCATTCCCTCGTAAGTCGGTAGTGTATCATGAAGATTTGAACTGAGTTGCAATGATTCTCAGAGTTAAGTACGAAAATAAAGAGTGGAAGAAGCTCGAGGAAGAAATCCAGCCTGAAATAGGTTGCAGTTAGAAAAGCATCAAATGGGGGAAAGATTCGCTCTGATAAGCGGAGCAGAGATTTTTGGCTGTGATCACCATTTACACGGATTGAAAGCGATGTGGTAGCTGCTACCCCCAAAAAGCTCACTTAAAGAAACAATAGTAATGAACAAATCCAGAAAACAGGGACCTTATTCAAATGCGTACTTAAAAAAAAAACAGGTATAAATTAAGAGGATATCACACGCAGTTTGTGGCTTCCAGAAAAACAATAAGCTTCCTGTTGACGTAGGCGGATTGGGTGGGAGTTGATGCAATGTGATCGGACATATGTAAACGACTTGTGCGTCAGTAATGCGAAGATTTGATTTCAAGTTCTTCAAGTGAATACAATAAATGGCCAATATATCCCCATGACATATCATCTGCTCGTACACTCAGTTGCGGCGTGCATATTGGGTCCTTTGCTATTTTTAATTTACATTAATGATCTTCCCAACTCCCTGCGGAGCGCCGTACCAAGAATGTTTGCCGATGACACCCACCTTACGTTATCTGCTAAAACGTTAACAGAACTTAAGCTAGCTCTAACCCCTGAATTAAATAACCTTAGCAGTTGGCTGAAAGCTAACAAGCTCAGTCTAAATGTTGCTAAAACTGAGCTAATGATTATTGGATCAAGACAAAGGCTATCTGCCCAATGTGACGATGTAGTAATCAGAATTGATGACCAAATTATCAAGAGAGTCGTTCATACCAAATCCTTGGGTCTTACCATAGATGCTCACCTCTCTTGGGGTAAACACGTTGAAGAGATTTGCAAGAAAGTCTCTTCAGCTATAGGCGCCCTAAAACGTGTGCGGCCGTTTATATCCAAAGAAACTGCAATTCTAATTTATAACACCTTAATTATGCCTCATTTTGATTACTGCAGCCCCGTCTGGGACTGTTTGAGTGGTTACTTGAGTGATAAGCTCCAAAAATTACAGAATCGCGCAGCCAGAGTTATTACTAAATCACCCTTTGATGCGAGCTCAAACCACCTTCTTTCCACCCTCAGCTGGGAGAGGCTATCTTTTCGCCGAAAGAAACAAAAAGCCTTAATTATGTATAAAACCATGAATGACCTTGCTCCGGATTATCTACAAAGTCTTTTCTCTCAGAGTCACTCTGCTTACAACTTAAGAAACTCTGAAGGAAGGCTGACCCTGTCCAAACCAAGCACCAATTATTTGAAACGAAGCTTCTCTTACAGCGGGGCCATGCTATTGAATAACTTGCCCAAAAACTTAAAAAATGCTGCATCCGTTGAGCATTTTAAGCGAAATATCAAGAAGGTAGCTGATATATCGGATTCCCACACGGCAATCATGTAAAGCAGTTGTAATTAGTTTTAGTTTTTAACTTAAGCTTAACTGATGATTTTCCGTGTTTAAATGAAGATTAAAAAAAAAAATATGATCCTCTTGGGGTACTTAAATTGGAATGAATCTAGTCTTTCAATGTCCGCAACGTTAATCTTCCAGGTCCCACATCCGTACACACAGTACTGGTTTGACTAACTTTCCTACTGTACTGCATCGAGCTCCAGATCTTTCTCAGCTTGCCAAATGAAACCTTCGCCTTCGCCTCTCCCAATCTGTTGCTCATATCCTTATCTGCATCACCTTCGTTACTCACTATTGCACCCAGGTATACAAAGTCTTCCACTTCCTTGATCTTTTCGCCATCGGGACATTTGATCTTCTCCTTCCTCTGCAGTTCTTCCGGTTGATTCGTAGCCCAATTTTGCTAGCTGTATCTACAAGCTTACTTGTTTTCCTCTGCATCTGATTTATGGGAGTATCAAGTATTTATGAGTCAATGAATCAATGAGTCAATGAGTGATGTTTCATGAGTCAATGAGTCAATGATTTAGTGCAGTTACCCTAACCCATAAAATGAAAGCTAAGATTTCAGAGAGTGCTTAGGCCTAAACACTGAGACTGAGGGCTTAGGCTTAATCAATAAATTATTGCTATATTGACTGTGAGTCTCATTGACTCACTCACGACTCATGACTCATTGACCATTTGACTCGTAAATCATGGGACCTCGATTTATGGTTCTGGAGACGAGAGCGATAACGTCTGCAAAGTCAAGATTTTCCAATTGCTCCATCAGCCTCCACCTTATTCCGGTTTTAATTAGGTTGATCAGTTGTTTGGCGCATGACCCACTCGATTGCTAATAAAAAGAGGATCCCGGACATTATAAAACCTTGCTTGACTCCTGTTCGAACCTTGAATCAACCTGATGTTTGCCCATTATCGAGAACGGCACATTCTGCACTCTGGTAAAGGAGTCTGATGATCTTAATCAATTTTTCTGGAATGCCGTATGATTGCATAATGTCCCAAAGACTATCTCTATGGAGTGAACAGAATGCTTTCTCGAAGTCTATGAAATTGACTATCAAGGGCGCTTGCCATTTGTATGCTTGCTCGATAATATTACGCAGTATGAACATCTGTTCGTTGGTAATTCTCCCCTTACGGAACCCTGCCTGTTCTGGTCTAAGCTTGGTCGAGTACTTTGCTTGCAACTATAAGAAGTGTTATGCCTCTCCAATTACTACAATCCTTCAAGTCACCTTTTTGGGGATCTTCACGATTAATAATAATAATAATAATAATAATGTACTTGCTTATTACGCATCTAAAAATCTCGATGTGTTTACAAAAATATTATATACATATATACATATTATAAAGAAGTAAATCATAATTTAAAGAAAAGTTCAATTAGATGAATTATATGCTTCTTTAAAAAGAAATGTTTTGAGTCTGGTTTTAAATATTTCAACTGTTACAGAGTTTCTAATATTGTCCGGTATAGAGTTCCAGAGTGTTGCAGCTACGTAGGAGAAGGCAAGTTGGCCATAAGTAACTGTATTTATCTTTGGAACATTAAGCAGTAACTTGTCAGACGATCGAAGAGAGCGGGTAGGTCGACGAACATCTATAAGTGCAGATAAGTAATCCGGTGCCAGACAATTCAAGGACTTGTATACCGTTAACAAAATCTTAAATTTAATTCTACACTCGATGGGTAACCAGTGTAGATTACGTAGTGCATCAGATATATGTTCATATTTCTTAATTCCTGTAATCAGTCGTGCAGCAGAGTTCATTGTTCTCTGTAATTTGTCCAAGTCAGAACGGGTAGCTCCAATTAACCCTTTTAACCACTGATTTGGAATCTCCTCCTCCTCCTCCCAAATGTGGTTGATGTAACTTCTGGAATGACTTTTCTGGGTCTGCCTTTAAGACCTCGGCCACTATGTTGTCGATGCCGCCCGCTTTACCGCCTTGTTGAGTCATAATTGCAAAAGATGGCAGATGCTATGAGTAGAGAGACGTTTTTTTGCGCTGTTTCTCAAAAAGACAAAAATCTCTGGCGACGATCAAATAATTTCTTGCTATGTTCTCACCCATATTTTTTCAGCGTAATCTGATTACCAAACTGATTTTGTATACGCAGATTGGTAAACAGAAAGTTCGAAACGAAAGATGTGCTCAGACTGAGACCCCACTGACGTCATTTTAAAGACTATAATTGTTAGGTTTTCCTGCGGAAGTTTATGCACATAAATTTCAACATCCCAGCCGAAACAAACTTTTTGTTTTTTTATTTTTTTATTTTTTATTATTATTAATACACAAACCTTTATTACAATATGACATTATATGTAGACATTACAGTAGAAACGTTGCTTACAATAAAGTTAATTAATACAGCCATGGGTCTTACAGCACTAACGCTACTTGTACAACGAAAACATCTTTAATTAAATACATTTAGAGGAAAGAAAAAAAATAAACAAACAAAAACAATAAATGAAAATGTTCATATATAAAAACAGAAAGACAGGCCAGACATACCAATACGAAAAAAAAAGGAAATAAGAATAAGATTACATTGCTTTCAAGTTGATGATGGTGCGTCTCATAGGAGGGCCAAACTAAATGGAGAGAGTCGAAAAGCAAAGGAAATTTTCAAGCTTAGGAGCTTTACCTTGTGTCTTATAGATCCATATAAAATACCTGGCAAGTAGCAAGTAGAGGTATATTTGTATATTTTGTGTTTGTCCAGCACCCATTTTTCTTGACTTTGAGCTGGGCGTTGTTGTTTCACAGTAATCAGTTTTTCAAGTTGTATACTATTCTATTAGGCTTTTTGGCCTTTAATAAAGTTTCAACGAAGCTTTGATAATTGCTGTCCCTAATATGCACACTAACTTTATATCTCTCCCTGAGAGATTTCAAAGAAGAAATCAAACCATTGAAACTGAGAAAGTTTGTTTTAACGCTGTATCGTTCAGTGAATTCATAAAATTTGCATCTAGATGTGAAACCTTTGAAATACCTTTAACATACCATACTTTATAGTACACTGGCCTGTTTTCAATTCCTATTAGAGAATTATGCCACAAGCTCATTGAGAGAGAGTGTTCAATAGAATTTAGGTTATTTTCATAACTGGTCTCAGACCAAATTTGCAAAATTTCCTTTATAAAGACATCCGATAATCCTTTAATTTTGGGTAAACCTCCTTTTTTAAGATTGCCTTTGAAAACAGCAGTACCACCGTAATTTTTTAACTCGTTGTCAAAAAAAAGTTTCCATTTACCTAAGTTTGACTCATCAAGATATTTAATGGCCCACATGATTTTAAGTGCTTTGTTAAAAGATTGTATGTCTATCATTCTTAGGCCTCCTTGAGAGTAGTGCCCTATCATTATGTCCCGTTTAATCTTGTCGCCCTTTCCTTTCCATAAAAAATTGACGAAATCTTTATTAATTTCATTTAAAATATAGTGCTCTGTTGGCAAGGTCGACAGGATATAGACAATTTGAGAGGCAATCAGGCTCTTTAAAACAGTTATTTTCCTCATTAAGCTTAGTCGTCGGTTTTCCCAACAGCTTAGGCAGTTGGTTATTTTCACCTGTTTTGCAGAAATGTTTACACCCGTGGCGTCTTCCGGGTTAGTTGAAAACCAGACACCTAAAGCTTTTACTTTTTTGTTAGCCCATTTAAAGTCTTTTTCTGGACAGAGAATGACCCCACTCCCTTTGTTAGCTCCTATCCAGAGGACCCCTGTTTTCTTGTCATTTAATTTTAAACCTGAAATTTTCTTGAAATCATCCAGAACCTGCAAAGAGGACGTGAAGGCTTCATTTGAACCATCTAAGATAAGAGTAGTATCATCCGCATAGTGGCTGATTTTGATTTCTTGTCCAAAAACCTTAATTCCTTTTATGTTTTGACAGGTCCTTACTTTCTCAGCTAAAATCTCTACGCAAAGGATAAAAAGATACGGTGATAAGGGACATCCCTGCCTGACTCCTCTTTCTAGTTTAAAGAAATTTGAAGAACAGCCATTGTTTAAGACACAGCTTTCCGAGTTATTGTAAAAAGTATTAATGCAGTTCACCAAAGAAAGGCCAAAATTGAAATGTTGAAGCGTTTTGTGAATGAAGGTCCATTCCACTGTGTCAAAATCTAAAAAGAGTAGTAAACCTGAAATATTTTTGGTCGCTGCAAACTTTATGACGCCATCAATATAGCCTGATATTCTCTCCAACTTGTGAATCTTAGATCGCGAAGAAATTAAATAGTCAGCCACACATAATTCTACCCGGCCTTGGTTCGTTCCGAAACAATTAACTCCAAAAACGGAGCGAGGTTAATGTAAAAGTCAGCTCACTCTACACAGCTGATCTTCTACAACATGACATAATCATCGTCTAGGTTTCATGCTGCAAAGCCTTTTTGTTAAGGATGAATCTTCGGGCCTTTAACAGGCCCGAATGCCTCGGGCCCTTAATTAATTGTTTTCACATCCGAAAATATTGCAAACCTTTCAGTGCGGGATGCTACACTTTTGAGGAAAAAAATCTAACCTTCAAATGTAAAATTCCTTTTGATTTTTTAGTTTCCCTCATATTGAGACGTTACCCCCACAAACCGACGAATACCTTACGAAAGGCAGACGACAAAACATCGAGAACTTGCAGTGAACTTGAACATAAAGTGTCCCCGTTAAGAGCAAAAACTAAAAATAAAAAAACGTGAAATAAGGAGGAATGAAGTCATCGTATTCCTCAGGAAGACGAGATGTGGAATAAGCAAATTAATAACATCTGCTCGGGAAAAAAATATGTCAGCCAGCTTATATATAAATTTGTTAGAAATTCTATTTGTGATTAAAAACACCATCTCAAGCTTTCGGTTAGCAGCCTTCTGTGTTTCTGTGCAACGAAATGTCACATTCTTTATTAACTTAAGTCTTTATCGACGGCTCCAGATTTCAAAGGTACCTAGGGCGCGTTCGATTGACCCTATTCCGGAATAAGAATACGTGGAATGATGATTAAAACGGTATGTTTGACGCGTTTCGAAGCAGCAAGGATAATAAAAATATGTTTAAAATAGCAATTTAGCAGACGTTTGAGAATTTTAATATGAATCTCCGTAAAAACAAGGGATTTCTAACTTCTATTCCATGTATTCCTATTCCGGAATACGGTCAATCGAACGCGCCCTTAATTACTCAGGGATAAAAACATTGTGTTCAAAATTTTGCAGGTTGGTCAAAAAATGTTGTAACTATTGGCTAAGATTGAGACTCGATTGCATTGATTTTGTATGCAAAAACACACCATTCTTCTTTACTCGAGCATGAGACTTAAGGTGCGTTCGATTGACCGTATTCCGGAATAGGAATACATGGAATATAAGTTAAAAATCCTTTGTTTTTTTCGGAGATTCACATTAAAATTGCCAAACACCTGCTAAAATGCTATTTTAAACATATTTCTCTTATCCTTGCTTCTTCGAAACGTGCCAGACATACCATTTTAATCATCATCCCACATATTCTTATTCCGGAATAGGATCAATCGAACGCGCCCTTAGGAAAGAGGTATGAAAACGAACGAAATGTGCGGGAGTGAATTTGCTTTAGGATAAAAACCATCCAAGCCGCAGATAAATTTGCGAATTAAGTCGCCCTCTCAAAATGATTGAGCTTCAAAATAAGCAATGGTTAACTTATCGTG
The DNA here is from genome assembly GCF_036669925.1 of Montipora capricornis. Taxonomy (NCBI): domain Eukaryota; kingdom Metazoa; phylum Cnidaria; class Anthozoa; order Scleractinia; family Acroporidae; genus Montipora; species Montipora capricornis. The sequence continues at coordinate 41,968,365 of NC_090890.1, read as the reverse complement.
CAGTTTTCAGTTTAAAATGAAAGGAGTACTAAGATCCGGTTGGAGCTTCGTCAATCAATAGTCCACTGAAAACAACATACTTTGTCGCTTCATTTTCACTTCTTGTCAATGCACGATTGTTAAAATAATTTTTTTATGATGTTACTGATAGGAAACAGAATACTGAAGTGCTAGAAGCCCGAAATAAATGAATAATCGAAACGTTCCGGCAGAGAAAGGTCTGAAACTAATGCCTAACAAAACCGATTTTTCGGTTGGAAAAAGAAATTTTAGAAATTTCACTCTCTGATATTGAAAGGAATATCAACTGAAGGCAGTGAAGTGAGGTGAAAAAGCGATTTGTCTATTATGAGCGACATAACGAAAATGCGAGAATATATCTGGAAATGTTGGAATTAAACAATTGTTATTTGCTACTGATTGCAACCCAACATTTTATTGATGGTTCCGGGGTGGACGGAATAAGCAATCTTCATCATCATTCACCGAACGAAGAACGGCGTTATCCAAGGTTAAACTCTCCAACACATTGACCAAAATTAACAGCAAAACAATGATGTATCGTTAACTGAGGAGGAGTGATATGTTTTGCTTACTGGAAGCCTGTGAGAAGGCTATTCTGACGAGAACAACGTGTCTCACATTCCTCTCGCCAAATGGCGTCTCTCAACTCGATATTTCTGAACAAATGACTGATCTAAAAAGAGATCAGAGGGTGCTTTTTTCCTCGGGCACAAGGAATAGGCGGCAAATATCGCTGATACAGCTTCCGTTTTTGGTACATGGCCAATGAATCAGATGAACTAATGTTGCTATTGAAAATTAAACTCAACAAGATCAAGCAAAGCCAAAAAAATCAGGCCGTAAAATAAAGATCAGTGGAGCCAAAACACGGTCGGGGCCCGGGCCCTAGTCCGAGACTCGTAATCTAAAAGATACCGTATATATAAACAAGTGACGCTTGAGAACATGTTTATTGTCATTTAAAATGTCGTCATTCTTATTGACCGTATTTATACTAGAGAATCATAGTTATTTTTCCAGACGAATTATGCGTCTCTCATGTTATCCATGTAGTTAGTGTAAAGTAAGACGCATAATCCGTCTGGGACGAACTTAGGCAAACATTTTTTCTGCGTCTGTTAATTTCGCCTGGTATAAAGACAAGCACAATACGTATTCCATGACGAATATTGCCTCTGGCTTCTTCTAAAGTGGATAGTTTATAAAGAAGGGTTGTGCGTCTTATGCTCGTCTTTATACCAAACGAACTTAAGGTGGCTCAAACGGGTTTCAATAATTTGGAAGGAATGTGTTATTAGAAAGATAAACTCTACAACACTGTTTCACTTAATGGTAATGTTATGGTACCATATGAAACACCAATAATTGCTTAATAAGATGCGCATATTGATGTGACGTAATAAAAAACCATGACAACAAAACAACCATCTGAAAACGCCCTATATTTTGTGTTCAAGCGCTTATATCTCAAAAACGAACTTGGTGATCCACATTTTTTGTTGCCGAAAAGTGATTAGCAGTCTAAGACGAAACTCTCAGCAAAGTTTAAAATAAATTCTCTAGAGCGGCTTCGAGCCACCTTAAATTTTTTTCAATTGCGAACGTGGCTATGAATCTGCACCAGAGCATTTTTTTAAACTCTGCAAAAAGTTTTATCCTAGCGTGTTTATCACCAGAAATAAACGCAATCGCAAGAATAACAAATATAACAACTGTGCGAAAAACATAACAAAAATAACAATTACAGCAAAAATAACGATAACAACAAATCAACGAAGCGTCACTGGCAAATATAACAAATCACTGAAAGACTGAGAAGGGAAAGGGGCTTCACAAATGTAACAAAAACACCGAAAATAACAATTATAGCAAAAACAACGAGAATAACAAAACAAGGGAGCGACACCCGCAAATGCAACAAAGAGTCTCGCCCGAACGAACACAACGCAAAACCACACTTAGTTGTAATAATAGCAAATAATCGTTTATTACTTGTCATTTCCAAGAGATGATTTCTAACTTGAAATACGTAAAATCGGAGAAGGATTTCTAAAGTATGTTAAGGTAGAATCGGAGAATCATTGCGAATGGTAAAATAGGACATCCATAATCCCTTCCCGTTCGCATGTCTGCATGAGCACTTTATTAATACAAAAATATATTAGGCTAGGGAAATGACAAATCTCGTATTTGTGGGCCCCCTTCCCTTGTCCGTCTTAAACAATTGCTATTTTTGTGTCTCTCGCTTGCTTGATTTGATTTTTTCGCTAAATTTGTTGTTTCCCTTATATTTGTGGGGCCCCCTTCCCTTGTCTGCCTTGAAGAATTGTTGTTCTTGCTGGTATCGCTTGCTTGATTTGTTATTTTCGCTAAAGTTGTTATTTTCATTATTTTTGTTACATTTGTGGCGCCCCCATACCTTATCTGCCTTCAAGAATTATTATTCTTGTTGCTTTCGTTTGCTTCATTTGCTATTTTTGCTATATTTGTTATTTTCGTTAACACTTAACTAATGTTTTGTTATATTTGTTGTTTTAAAGATAACTCTTTTGTTTCCATGGAAACCCGTTACGTCACGTTAATATGTCCATCTTGTTAATCATCCTTCCAAACAGAACAGTTTGTTGAAAGTGTCCAAATTGGTTTGAGCCTCCTCAAAAGACGCAGAAAAAGTTTGCCCAAGTCAGTCCCAGACGAATTATGCGTCTCTAGTATAAAAATGGCCATTTATTAAATTTCGATTTTACTTTGGTTCGAATTCCTTTGTTTTTTCACAGGGACAGGAGCTTTTGGGGGGGAATATATTTCATAATCCCGTTATTAACTATCTGAAAAGCTGGTATAACCCCCTTGCATACTGACACATGAATCCTTGCAAATCAGAAATTAAAGGTTCCAGTTTCCATCGTCTCCGTTTACCCTGGCATCACAAACGAATCATTTCTTGTTCATTCAAGATATCGGACACTCTTCCTTTTCCATGTTGTTTGCTCTTTTATCCACCGACAACAATTTTTCGGCTGTATCATGCTCAATTTCCACAATACTGCCTCCAAAACTTCTTTGAGTCCGAACACTCCCGGCTCAGAATGGCTCGACATCGCTCAGCTTGTAGCTGCAGACTACAAACAACTAACTGGAACTTAAACTTGAAAACTTGAATAATGCCAAATCCCTTGCGTTACAGAAATGAATATTGAAATAGTCGGTAATATTTGGTCAACATCAAATAAGAAACATCATGTGCCTCGTTAGCACCGACGCCTTCTTTACTTGTTAAGGAAAAACAAGTTGAACAAAATGAACAATAAATAAAAAAGTAAGCCAGATATAAGCCTTCCGCTCGGGGTTATATGATTTATTCCCCTCGTTGCCCGAGTACGCACGAGGGGAATAAATCACATAAACAGGGAGCAGTGCTGGCATAGTGGTGAGAGCACTCGTCTTCCACCAATGCAGCCCTGGATCAATTCCCGGATTCGACGCAATATGTGGGTTGAAACTGCTCCGAGAGGTTTTTCCCCGGGTACTCAGGTTTTCCCCTCTCCTCAAAAAACCAACATTTGATTTGATTGATTGATTCTGATTTCATTTGATTTGTAGTCTCCCCAATTAGTAGAACACCCATGCTCGGCTAAATAACCTTGAGACTTTAAGTCTCAAGGTTCTGAAGGTAATTTAAAAATAAAGTGATTATCATAATATAACCCCTTACATCGCCTACAACTCTCATTTAGTAACAACAGGGTCTAATCACAAAAATATGGCAACATTCAGCTTTTAATGAAACATTGCACGTTCTTATAACAAGTGTACGTGCAAACCGTGAAATAAAGATCTTCATACCAATATCGTCGGAGGAGTATTCCCCCCCGCCCACCTATTTCCCGGGACAATAATACTAAGGGGAATGAAAGTATCGGATCCGACCTTCAGCCCCGGGGATGTCCGGGTGAAAAGATAAGGTCTCCAAAATAAATCTCGTTGAAGCTGCCTGCGGCCTGAATTTTTCAGGTATCTATAAAGAGACAATTGCTTAAATTGTCTAGTTAGGACTACTTCTATATTTTGTCTGTAACCCGCGCTTCAAATATAAAAGGCACATTACTATATTGTTGGCGACTGGTAACATGTAGAATTCTCACTGGAGAATCCGATTTTTATGAACTTCATTTTAAAACAATCAGCCAAAATTATCGAAAATCATAATGGATATCTTTTAAATTAGGTGTTGCGAACTCGGAAGACAAATTACGTTGAATAATTTGGGTGATTTGTCTCCTTCGGATAATTTGTCTTTTCTGGTGAAGACGAGTCTAATACTTTTAAGCTTTTGTCTCAACCTTCGAATTTACGGTCGTTTTGACATTGATGATACATTAAATTTGACCGTCACATACGAATGAGTCGATCGTCGGTCTCAGCGCTGTAATTACTTCACGGACCGCAAATAAAGATTGAAGTAAAAAAGTACCCAGCATACGGTTCGCAGTACGGAAATAATGCCTACCTCTTTTCACTTGCAAAAATGCATTTTCTCGATCGAGCGTGTTAGCGTCACGGGCGATACTTTAGCCCACTGTTCTCAAAATATTGCTTCATCCGCTAAAACGAATCTGAGACAGAATTTCGTAATCTTCAACTGTTCACAAGACTTGATTTGGGCAATACTTCTCCAATGTTAATGCTTTGGACGGGTTTGTAAAAAAAACTATGAATCATTATTTCCTCAAGTTATTCCAGTGCGACCGAGTATGATTTCGAAACGCTTTCCATCGAGTGTATATGTTTTGGTACATGTCGGCATGACTATTGAATGACGCAAGCAGAGATTGTGACGTCAGGCATGATTCAATGTAATTCGAGATGCTCCTGGAAATATTGCTTTATTACGTGCGAGTAATTTTGGATTCGTGACCCAGAGAGCAACGAACGCTCTGGGGAATTTTAGTTGAGGTTTACTTAAATGGCAGTAAGGCAGATCCTACGCCAAATCAAACCCGAAACCGTTTCAAGGTTGTAGCTGGAAAATGGCAGGAGCGGGAGTTGTCAACGAAAAAAATCACTGCGATCATTGTTTGGAATTGAGGCGTTCGTTGGTGAAGACTTTAGGAGAGAAACGATTATTGCTTTTACGGTTACAGAAAGAACAAGGTAGAATAAGAAAGCTGTTGAGAGAAGGAGAAAAAGCAAGGAGGAGGGATAATGAGGTATGAAAATAAGAACGATCGACAATTGCATAACTCCACCCTTCAAAGAGTTTTAAAAAATCTTGCGATCTAACATATGAAGGCAATTAAAAGGAGGTTTTATTTTCCTTCAATTTGGGTTTCATGGACTTTCGAAATCGTGGTTTATCATTGTATAAAAATCTCCGTAGACTTTAGAATAGTGAATTTTGGTCTTATGACACGAAGGTGGTTCCAGGGGAGTGTACCATCGGAAGACATGGCGATTCCTTCAGGCATTTCAATGAGCTTCCCAAAGTCTTTACCCGCAAGCAGTTGGTTTCTCCTACGCTTCCCGATCGGGAAGCGTTGGAGAAACCAACTGCTCGCAGGGTACAAAGGCTTTGAATTTCATTATGTTTTGAGAGTTCTTGCTTTTCATGAAACATGGTAATCACATGCTTTCGAAGTAATTTGATAGCCTTCACTGATGCCAAGGTGGAAATGTTTGCAAATCACAATTTGTGACCGGCATAATTCAGACACCAATTTCATAAAGCGCTGTTTAAAACAGTCTTAAGTGTGAACAACGACTACAAAAGTCCTGTTTACTAGGATTTAAGTCGGAGCACTGAGTGTTTAAATACCATCAGCATTCAGAAATTATTGTGTGACTATATCAGTTAAATATTGTTACATATTTAAATATGAATTCGTTTGCTTGCCAGTAAGGTACGAAGTGCATACTATCGACTATGATCAGAAAATTACCCCCATGACCACCACAAATGCCATGTGGCAAGAATCCTCTTGTGTTGTGGGAAGATGGCTTTTTCTACTGTTTCTCATTTTCTCTAACTTTTGGTGTATATGTTGTGGTTCATTCAAATGTTTTCCTGGTTCAAAACTTTTAAAACCAGTTCAATTTTTATTTTTCTTTGTTTCAGATTATGATAATGAATATTAGATAAAGAAAGATCAAGATTGAACTGGTTTGAAAATTTTTAACCCGAGATAAAATTTGAACCACCAACATCATTAATTATTAGGCTTGACATAATTTTTTAGGGCCCGTCCACATGCATGCATTTTCAAAAGCCTCTGTTTTCAAAAACCTCTGGCTCCCTGAAAACGGATAAAAAGATCTGTGTCCACACTAGCATTTTCACATCGTATCTGGCAGTCCACACGAGAGACTGAAAACAGAGATCTAAAGATGCGTTTTTGTTACCAGGCTTTGTTTTTGTCTTGGCGTGTGGGAAACTGTGAGTCATACATAAGATTATGACTTTACACATATTCGAAAACCTCTGTTTTTGCCCTCTACACTAGAACGCTAGACCTCCATTTTCAAAAGTCTCTACTTTAAATAGAGTTTTTGAAAACTTCTGTTTTCAATCGTTTCAGTGTGGAGGGTTACATATAAACGGAGGTTTTCGGAAACTTATTAGCATGGACAGGGGCTGAAGGTCGTGATCAAATTTTTAGGAACTCTTAAGTCAGCGAAATTTGAATTCTGCTCAAAGTTGAAGTGTACAGTATTTGACATCCAGTCTGTATTCCATAACTTGGTCCATGTTTTATACCCTGTCCATAGTCTGTGGTCCGTGTTTTATATTACAGCTGTAATAGTTTGCTTGTATCGTTCCGTGAGTGGAGTTTCTTTGACATGAGAAGTCCCAAGTTCTGAAGGTGGAATTGCTGAATTACCAGTGTGAATGGTAGTCATTTAGCGATCTCAAGACCTTGCCTTGCGTGATTGAGGCACATCGTAAATTATTCCATTTTTGTAAGGCTGACAAAGTGCACGAGCTCTAGCCTTTCTAATGAGCTAAACAAGTGGTGCAAGTTCCCTTTGAGTTGTGGCAGGTTTCAAAAAAAAAATTACCATCCACAAGCATTTTTGACCTCTTGGTTTTACAAGTCATAGAGTTGGTCCTAAAATATATGAACTATTCTCAAAGCGGTATAAGAGCCCTATATGGCCTACCGTATTCTCTAGTACTGGCTCACCAGTTTGGCCACTTGAAAAGGGACGTTAACATATTAGGAAAAGTACAACAAAGAGCACCAAAGTGTGCACTTGGTCGAGATGTGTTCACCAACAAACTGTTGTCCAAGGTTTCTTAAGTGGTTGATGTTAGAGTGAAGGAGGTTTTTATCCTCACCAATGGAGTCTCATTGCAATTTTGCCTCAAATTGAAAACCATCTCTGCTCATTTAAATCGTTTTAACTACTCTTTCTTCATATAAAGAATTGAATGGCTTACCTAAAGAGATTGTAGATGCTGAAAATCTAAAGCACTTTTAAAATTTCTGATTGATTCATGCGAATATTGTGTAAAAAAGGAACTTTATGAAAGTGTCTAGTTGTTCTAGTGCTGGAGCACTAATTGGGGGCACTGTAAACTGAAATTAACAATGAAAGCAAATCAGGTCAAATGTTGGTCTTTTTGGCGAGGGGAAAACCAGAGTACCCAAAGAAAACCTGTCAATGCAGAGTAGAGAAACAACAAACTCAACCCACATATGACGCCGAGTCTGGGAATCAAACCCGGGCCACATTGTTGGGAGTCAAGCGGTCTCACTACTGCGCCATCCCTGTATTTTAACAGCTTGTATAATGGTGTAGATTTTTAAGTATATTTTTCCTGAAAATAATACCCTCTATAACATTATAGTAATTTTTGTTAATACATTCTTGGGGAGATTGATGCCATAGGTTTAACATACCTCTTTTGTCTTCTTGTTGCCACTGTACAGTATTGGAAAACAGCTCTGTTATGTTATGTAAGGGTGGTTACTGTGCAAGCAATGTGTTTTCCAAATTTTATGAACAAGCTAAAGACCAGCACAGCTACACCTGAAAGAATTCTGATCCATGAAATCAAACAAACTTTTTATCCCTCTTGATCAATTTAGGAGCAGTCAAATTCAAGAGATCTTTCTAGATCAAACAGTGAAAGTGGGGGAGAACATTGTTTAGAGCAACAACTTAATGAGGTAGGATAGCCTTAAAATAATTTTTATTGGAACTATTTTTGTGGGACATGAGGACACATGAGGTCGAGAATCGATCAAATACTCTTCATTATTATTGCTGGGCTTTATTTTCATTACACACATTCTTATAATAAATATCAGGCAGCCATTGCTATCATTTTCACATACCCCTTTCTTCCCTTCAGTTTTTAAGGTTGAACTAAACTTAGACTGTTCACAGACCTCTATTTTTCCGTGAGATCGTCAGGATCGAGCGCATCTTACCGTTAATGGCAGCCATCTGAATTTTCAAATGTACTGAGTCAACAGGCATCAGGGATTAAGTAGATTTGACACTCCTCTCCAGGTTGACTCGGTACATTTGAAAATCAAGATGGCCACTCGGTCTTGACAACCTCATGGAAAAAGAGGACTGTGAGCAGTCTGTATGTCAACCACATGAATATTTATACAGTGTATAGCACAGGCAGATCAAGTTAACAGTTCATTTGAGTTTTGTTGTCATTGTAGTTATGTCTCGTAATCAGGGATGACCTTGCGCTTGTCAATGAAGTTAAACCCTTTTGCCCTGGATAATTAATTGGACGAGTCACTGCGTAACCTATGATCAGGCTCTATTTAAGTTCTGCATGGTACATACTGTGGAGTTGGCAAAGTGAAAAATTTTGTTGAGCAACAACATGGGAGTACATGTTCGATTGATTTAAGCTTAAGTACTGCTGCAGGAAATTGATCGATCGATTAACAGTGTGTACATGCGGTCGTGCAAGTTCATCGCAACTTTTCTTTCTCGAAATCAACTTCGTACAGTGTATGTAGATTTCATGGGCAGATTCGAGGCCTAAATGTCAACTCACAAAGGCAATAATTACACCACCCCCAACCGCAAACCGCAACCGCAACCGCAAGTTATGGCAACATTTCTCCTAGACATCATCCCCGAATGAAAGTACTGTAAATGTAGATTTCACAGGCCGATTCAAGAGTTAAAAATGTGTACACACAAAGACGATAACAAACCACCGCCAACCGCATGCTGCCTCGCAAGTTTATCGAAACATTTCTTCTCTAAATCAACTTCAAATCAAAGTACAGTGTATACAGATTTCACCGGTAGATGTCTGCACGCAAAGACAATAATACACCAACGCCAACCGCATCTGGACCTAAAACTTTATTGTCAAGTGTTACGTTTGGAGCGCGAGTGTCTTCGTAAACAGGGTAATCTTCGGAAAGTTTTTGTTTATGGAGACACTTACAGTTTTCTGAACCATCTCGTGAGAAGAACGTCTCGTCTCTAGAGACGAGACTCTCGTCTTGCGAGAGGGTGGTAACTAACTTTTGAGCAGTACTGTACTCACAATGCTATAAATGGGCCTGGTCACAGGTTATTTTACGTGTAACAACTGGGAAACAAAACTGTCAGCATCCCATTTGAATGCTCCCAGGTGTATTGTTACATTTTTTGCTTAATACATGTATATACATTTTCATTGGTAAATCCACATTAAAATTATTGCATCTGAGCAAAGATTTGTTCAAGTGCAAATTTGGTTTACATAATTATTATGAGACTGCCATGTACCAAGCAGTATGTACAATAAGAGAACAGTTGTTATTAAGAAGGTTCAAACTTCCCTACATAAATAATTATTCATAATTTCATCCTTGTAAAAATATCAATGGTGGCAATACCAGGATGTCCGATACAAAACATAAAAATGAGCACAGTGGTAAAAGACTTTATTCTGTATCTAAAGATGAAGCAAACATCAAGAAAAACACCATGTCTTTCAGCGTAAAATTTTGTAAATATTTGTCAACCAGTTACTTGGACGAAATCATTTCTTTCCTGAAAATTCTGGCACAGGGTTGTTTCTTTGCAGAGTTGATGGGCAAAAAAGTTTATCATCATCCTTATCTTCGTTGTTATTGTCATCATCATCATCACCATGCACCACTACATGTATATCCATAACCATAATTATATTTTCTTCAGGTCATAGAAGTGAATAAAAAATGGAAGGAAGATTATGATGCATTAAAGCTTCAATATGAAACAAAAAATGGAAGTCTTCAAAAGGAATTAGATATGACAAAAGAAAAGCTTGCTACTGCCGAAACACAGGTCCTTGCCCTTGGTTCTGAAGTTAGCCGCCTTGCTACCACAGTAAATCAGATGTACCAAAGGGAAGGCTCTTCTGTATCATCAATGCTTGATGAAGTATTTAAACAACAGGTAACAAAAGAGCATAGGGCTTAGGGAAATCAACATAATATTATTAATGTCAATTATTCTGAAACTGAAAACTGCTAAAATACTTAAGTTACAAGAAATTAGCTATATAATAATATTAATAATAATAATAATTATAATAATAATAATTATTATTATTATTATTATTATTATTAGTAGTAGTAGTAGTAGTATGGATACCGGTAATTGAAAGTTCAAAAAAATAAGGGTCTGAGTCAATTGACATTAATTTTGGTTGAACATGCTGGTTTAACCTGCAGTCAGCGTGGCTGTGCACTTAATCGGGGCATTCTTACATTTCCCACTTTTAATTTTCCAAATTTCCAAGTTTAAAATTAACCTTAGTAAGAAGATAACCTGAAGATTTTTCTTTGGTTTGTTACCAGAACAGTATGTAATCAGCTGGGTGGTTGATTGTAATTTTAGATACAAGTGTACAAGGAAGACTTCTCAATTGAGAGAAGAGACCGTGAAAGAGCACAGAGTGAGAAAGACTGCCTCCAACAGAAGCTAAAAGATGCACAAGACATAATTGCTACGCTTACACAAGAGGTACTTTGAAAATGACAGAAAATCTTTATCAGTATCTTTGTTATTTATAGATAGATCTGTGTCATTATGGAAACTCGATGCCAAAATCAAAACAATACAAGGATGGTGAATTTGAATCAAATAATAATAATATTATTACCGGGTATTTATTTTTAATAAGCCAAAGGTCATTTAACATTGTGCTGGTGTTTGTTGGTGGAAAACCCTAACCACATTACCCAGTAACACAAAGGGTCTGAATACTCTCTAATAGTTATTTTAGATTTTTCTTCTTTACCCTTGGGGTTCTGTTAAAATAGTGTCTTCAAATCTCATAATGCAATAATTTTATGAAGTGTCACTATTTTTACTTAATTATATTGTGATTTTCTTAGGTTGAGCTTTACAAAGAACAGTTGGATGAGACTTTAGAGAAGTCAAGGAGATTGCGTAGCTACTCTGATCCACCTCAACTACACAATTCCTGTCCTCAGTTGCAAATTATTTACCCAGTTAATAGACCTCCATCACCATCACAGAGGCAATGGAGACAGGAGCAACGGAGACAGGTACCGTAAGCATAGGATCTATAGGAACTAATTTTCCTTTGCAGTTATATTTTTTTTCCTATCTTGATAACCCAGATAAGGTGATAAGTAAGTACAGAGAACTTGAAGGGTAAAAAGTCGGTCAATGAGACGTTGGACGAAAACTGTACTTTGAATACGCTTTATTTTTTTCAACAATAATTTAACTGTTGGCCTTAATTTTTTCTGAACTTTGGGTGCATCTTACAGCCAAGTACTATCATGTGCCAAAACTATAATCTTTAACTTGAAGTTAAGATCTTACGAATAATGCTTGGCATAATGGTTACTTGTAAATTATGATTTACCTATTGAACAGAGGGAACACTTTGTTAGTAAGAGATCGAAATCTTTTAAGTAATGAAGATTACTCATAAGCAAAAGTGTTGCAATAGATTCACATTAACGATTTACATGACTGTATGTTTCCTAAGAGGGACGCCGATTTTTTTTTTTTTTTTTGGACACATCTGTTTTGCAAAATTTTTGTTAATTACACAATCAAGATTGAAATTTTAGGGAGTGACATGTAACCAATTATTATACTTTTTATTTTGTCTCCAGGGAATTTTGACACGTGGTGCAAATCACTATACTGCTCCTCCAAGTTTCTTTTATGGAGGAGAAGTAGAAGTAGATGACAGGAGGACTTAATTGTTGAAATGTTACTACTGCAGTAGTTTACTGTTTAATTTATTTAACTTAAATAAACATAATAATTGTGAATAATGAAATTATGAAATAAATCATAATAATGTCTTCCAAAGTAAACATTGATTGTATAATACAATTCAGTCACTTTTTCACTTGATAACAGCTGGTGTTATCTTTTTTCTATTAAACTGGAATAATTATATTTATGAAACGCAGGTTGAGATTTATGGAAGTATCTACCGGAGTTTAAAAGGGTTTTGGATTCTTTTATTCCTGCATTTTCAGTATTGACATTTTGTTAATAACCCATTGACTCCCAGGGGTTCCCCACTGACAAGTAAAATCGTCTGGCGTTTGACACAGAGTAAAATACTAAGTCTGGCCAGTTTCGGCCAGTTTGGACGTCAAAGGGTTAATGGGGACATAGTTTTTCAGTGAGTGATTAAATAATTAAAAATACAAAAAGGGTCAGGGAGTGGGTCTCTGCTTTTCTATCAAATTACATGTACCTGCAAATACTTCAGTTTTTCATAGGTTTTGGTAAAGTTCTGATTGGCTGTCATTTCATCAACCAAAACTGGCAATTGTTATTTTTTCTTATGATAGTTCATGAACCATGAACTTTTAGGTGAAATAACAAACAAATTACTTCAATTTTACAACAAGTTAGTAACAAAGAAAATATTATTTAAGTGTACATGCATGGAACAAAAAGAATTGGTACTCTAACGCCTGACGATTTTACTTGTCAATGAGAGTTGCATCAAGGGTGAATGGGTTAATGCAAAAATCATTTCAAGGTTTTGGGTAAGAGAGCAGTTGACCAGAACTAGCTTGGCTTGGGATACCTACCCTCTTTTTATCCTTTACAAAAAATAAGTAATAATTATTGTTTCTATCAGAGAATGTGATGGCTGACGTGCTAAGTAATTGGGGATTTCCATTCCACAAAAAAATTTCTGGAAATTTCCAATGAAAGGGATTTTGGAGCCCTCTGGCCACTTAATAGTTAAACCAGTCAGAATGTAATGTCCCTTTCCATTTGACCAAATAATATTATTGTTCTTTTTATTATCTCATGCTTGCAAATTTACATGAATCTCCCTGAGTGGCTTGAAATGCGTGATGATTTTGGTCCAGTTTGTGCACCCAGAAAGTACAGTACCATCAGGCACATGACAGTTTTGAAAAAAAATTCCAAACTGAAATTTCAGTTGAATGGAATGTACCTTCAAGACTGGTAATGAAATCTCGTAAACCTGGCAGGAGAAGCACTAAGCCCTACCCCACCAAGAGGTTTAGACTAAAATGATGAAAGCACTGTTACTGGGCAAAGCATTGCAAGTTCACAGAAAAGCCACACGTTTTATTGATTTAAAAGGGAGGGAGCAAATTGTAAAATTGAGAGTAAACAAGTTTGCATTTACGTTAGGGAGGGGAGGGCTAGGTGTATAAATAGGATATTAAAAACAATGTTTAACTTTGTTCGAAGGCAATGTCATGGTTGCCATGTTGTTGTAAAAACCAAGAATTTGCAAAAAGGCCTACGAAAAGCCAAAGGCTTGCGCAAAGACTCTCATTGATATAACTAATCCTCGAGGAATCAAACTCCGTTCTTATCAAAAATATAATTTTGTTTTGTTTAAAATACACAGCAGCTTATGACATAAGTAAAAAGCTAAATCAACATTATGCAAAACTGGTATCAGTGCATAGATTATTGCCAGGTATCTTGTGTTAGGACTCAAAGACACTAATAACATCAAGTTAATTGATCTGGACCTGTTACTTCTGCTTATTCTTATTCTTATTCTTGGGTTTCACTCGCATGATCAACAGCCATGTTTTTCAACAAGAACAAAAGTAAATGTTTGCATAACAAAAGAGTTCAATTCCTGGAGGATTGGGTCAGGACACCAACATGGCGGCCGTGATGTCATGTGAAACCTGAGAATTGCTTAAAGAGGAAAGTTGGCTGCATGGAGACAGATTTAAGACAAAGATCTACTAAAAGTTTAGACAAAAATGACCATTAAGAGGATCATTGAATGAGGATTTATCAAACATGTTAAACTTCGTTACTTTTCCTTTGAGAAAACATGTAGTTAGACTGATAAATGTTAGGTGACAGTTGTCAAAAATAAAACTCCTATTGTTGCTAGAGACTGCTTTGTCTTTAGGGACCAGACCTGATATGAACATGTTACACCCTTAAGTAATTGCCTCAGTCTGTCTCTCTCTCTCTCTCTCTGTCACTCGCTCATCTGTTAGTAGTGTATTATTTCCCAAGTATCTTCTTGTATTTTGACTGACTGATATCTTACAAGCACCAACTTCTCAAAAGTCCACTGAAGCAGAGAATCCTTGACACTTGTTTAAAGGTCCACCTTCAACTGACAGGCTTTTTGAACGTTGCTTTTGTTATGGGAATTTGCAATGCTTATCGTAGCAATCTGATTGGATGAATTTCAGCTTTGGTGGGATTTTCACATACGAAAATTGTTCCATGGCTTGCAATGCCTGTCTGTTGAAGGTGGCCCTTTAAAGTCACTGCAGGTTCAGCTGTTTTTCCTTTTGATTTTACCTTGAAGAAGGCCATCACAAACAAATAATACGAATTGAGAGTGTGATGTCAAGTATAACTCAAGTATCGCCTGCCACATTGAATTCGATACCTTGTCTTCTTTGCTGCTTTGGAAAGAAAAGTAACGAGTTGTCTGTCATTTACTGATAGACGTCTAGACAGGGAGATACATGTAAGGCGAATACTGTTTTGCTCTTGCAACTTTAAATTCTGCTTCAACTGATCAAGCAAATTTAGGATTTTGTTTGGATAGAGTGGTTTTTGGGTTGCAATAAAATCTATTACAGCTGGTATTTTTTACAGGTCACAGGTCATTGTTTTACCAATACTGAAAGTATCCCAAACATTCATAAAAGGTAACCTTAGGCCTAAGGTTAGCTTTTATGAATGTTTAAGATACTTTCTGTATTGGTAAAACAATGACCTGTGTGACCTGTAAAAAATAGCAACGGAACGTATTACACCTTTCTTAACAGTAATTTGAAAAGGTTACTTTTAAGTAAAACCATTGTGACAACCCTGTTTAAAAATAGGATTATCACAATGGTTTTAGGCACAAAGGTAAAAGTACAGTATACAGTAGATTGTGCTGAGGACCAATGTCAGCTTTTGAGCACCAACACAAGTTCTGATTGTCCCAGCCCTTTCTTGACAACTTTGCCTGGAATTCTCGATTTGGGATCTATTCTGGGCCCAGTTGTTCAAAATCGGATTGACTTATACCAGGATTAGGGTAAACTCTTGTTTCATGTTTCCAACTTTTTGGTGAAAGTTTCTTTGCTTATAATTTATTTGTTTTTCAAGACTGACTTCTTCTAATGTAAAGTTATGCTGACTATCAGCATTTGGGAGTCAAGAAATAACTCCATGGTTAATTTTTAATCTGGGATTAGCGTTAATTTGCTTTTGAACAACCGGGCCCTGAATATTTTTGAAAATGTATGCCCTAGAAGATATAAGCAGTGCTTTTCCTGCTAATAACTAAATAACTGGAGGACAGACAGAAATATTTCAAAATTGTTTCGGAGTTCTTTCTAATGTCTTCATCTTCAGGCCACTACCTTGAAAAAATCTTGCACTTTGATTCTAACCTATTTTAAAGTAGCTTAAGAATACTATCTACGGACTGTTGAACAGTCTTGAAAGAATGATTGAATGACATGTCAAACATTGTTTTGTCTGTAGTACTAGTCAACAATATCTGTGAAGGAGAGAAATCTGTAAAAAACTTATTTCAGCTTTTCAAAGCCAGCAAATACATGAATTAAAAAAAAGTATTAGAAGTTAATGAAAGAAAATTAATGTTCTTATCTGTGAACTTCTAACAACAGTTTAAGTTAAAATGAATGCTGAATAAGATTTCCTTTTGGACTTATCAAATTGAAATCCTACATGCATTTAATGACTTCATATTAGATACATGTCTAAATAGCAGCAAAGGTATTACATTTCCTTTAACACTTAATTGGGAAACACTTGCAACCCATTTTTAATTATTTGTAAGATATTTAAACAAGTTGTTCTCTTAGAGATTGTTTAGTATATGTAATACTATGCAAACACAAACTTCTCTATATGGCAAGATTGTTTTTTGTCAAAGTTTTACCAAAGTGAATAAAAATATACATCTCCGAAAAAAATGCATTTATGTCTAAGAAATACGATAGGGTGTCTCCTACAGCCACAGGCACCCCAAGGTCGTTGTTAGGGAAAGCCAACAAAAAGGATTTGTATGGGAATACTGATAAAAGACCTGAAAAGATAATTTTACGAAAAAATTCTCAACGAAAAAGCCTAACCTTATTGCCATTGTGGGTCACTTCCTTCCTGTGTGGCTTTTTTTTTTCCAGATTCGATGCAAATTGAGCCATTATCAGTTCCTCGGTTGTCAACGGAACTGACGATGGCTCAATTTGCATTGAATCTGGAAAAAAAGCCACACAGGAAGAAAGCGACCCACAGTGGCAATAAGGTTAGGCTTTTTCATTGAGAATTTTTTCGTAAAATTATCTTTTCAGGTCTTTTATTGGGATTCCTATACAAATCCTTACATTTTTGTTGGCTTTGCCTCACACTGAGCTTGGGGCACCTATGGCCTAGCTTGTCAATTACATGTAAATCCAACATCCTGACCATTCTAGCAATTCATTGAACATAAAGACACCCCTTTTTTACTTATAGTTTCTTGCACATGTGAGTTTTCTACCCTCAGTGGATGAAGCCAAAGGAGGACTTCTATTTTGTCTTTTCCCACGGTGGTTTAATTAATGTTAACTTCATGACATGGTTCTATATTTTCTAGTCTTGTAATGAAATCCTGAAGAGCTGGTTGTTAAAGTCTGTTCTACTCTTTAGTAGGCTGTTTTGAGGTGAAAATTTTGATTAATCCATTTCTGTTTAGCTGCACATGCCTCATTAAAAAGGGATGCTTTGACGATGTTCTTGAGGGAACACCAGAATTCACATATTTCAGGAAAACATGAACACTATTTCAATGGTGGAGAGCCTCGAGGGGAAGACACAGGAGAACTGCTGGGAAGTAATCCATCCACATGAGGCTCAAGCTCATTCCACACAACACCAAGCTATGGTAAAGAAAAACAAATATCACCATTCATCTTGCAGGAAGGCAGGAAGGTTGCCTCTCTGGTCTTGCGAGATTTACTTGGCTACTACAATTTCTGAAGGCATTTACCATAAATTTTTCAATCACATAATATACTTTCAGGGGTGTACTTTACTGCACTCCTAGTCAGCACATTTTTCATCTCCTACTTTTCAAAGATAGACATTTTATGAGCAACCTTCTGACAACTACACATTTTGTATTCTAACCTCCTTGTGTGCAACAATTTGTGACGCAACCATCTCTTGCAAGGCAATTGCGAGGATCTTCATGTTGGCATGTACCAATTGAGTCTCTAACTGTAGACAGTGCAAAGAGTAAAAGTTTCTGTTTTCCATGTTACTGATATCTGTTTCCTGTTCAACTATTTTTGATTCCAGCTGATCCACTTGATACTCCTGCCCTTTTGCCTGAGCAGCAATCTGACGTTTTTTAATCTGCTGCATCTTGTGAAGTGAGTTTTGGTGATCTTTTAGCACTCCTTTCTCGTGTCGGTCACAAAGATCCTTTTAAAATGAAGATTTCTCATTTTAGTTAACATCGCTGGCAGGGTTTCACCTTAAAAGGGAATACCCTCTAGAATGAGGTCAATACTAATGGGTCTCTAAGCATTTTCAGAAGCCTCTGACTATAATATTACTTTGCTGTCACTTGATAATATTGGAATACTTCTTGGGGGAATAAATCTAATTAATTTTGTAATCAGTCAACATGTACAAAAAACTGATTCAGAAATGTTTTTCAGGTGGCTAAAAACCAAACTTGTGTTAGACAACTGCATAGTCTTCTAAAGTGCTTGCAACATTACTCTAAATGCCATAGAGAAAAATGCAATTCGAATTTTAAATACTCAGAAACTCAAGTGATTCGGAAGGACTGGAAACTAAACTCGTCAACTGCTTGCCACAGAATTTTAGCCCTATAATATTGCACCACAAAATTTTAAAGATTGGCAAAATGGCCAAAAATAATTTGGCTACGGAGTAAAAAAAATCTAACTAGCCTATCGTTCCTGATAGGGAGGTTGCCCCTTAAAAAAACCGCATTATGCCACCTTATGCCACTAAAAACAACCATGTCACAGATTGCGAATTACCTTGTAGCTTATTGTCAAGTCCAAGAAAAGAGCTAAGTACTCAACAGCACCACAATCTTCCCTTTTGAACTGCAAAAAGATCATTATTAGTTTGACACCACACACGTTGGACACACATTAATGCATTAACATTTCACAAAATGCTTAATTCTGATATTTTTAACCACACCCCTTGATCCAAAATGGTCACCATATTAATTTGCTCTTAATTTCATCAAAATTACCCTTTGTTGCCTCATTTAAAATAAATACAGGGGGCTAATTGGACTAAAAAACAAAAAATAAAGATGACCCCCACTATTAAAAAAAAATACTATTATTATAATCATTAAACTCTCCTACTACTTTTAATTATAAAAACAGTCATCAAATAAGCATTACTCTTAAATTTATTTTTTACATAGAGCAGTTTTCAATTATTGTTGTGTCAAAAGTAATTAGCAAATTGCTTTGGTTTATGATTACCTCACTGAGTGACTGGTTTAAAGTTCTCATGCCACTTTTTTTTTTTTTTTGCTCTCGCTTGCACATTTTCCTGCGCTTTGTGTCGGTTACGTGTAATTACTTCGAATTTTGATTGGTTTACCAGATTATTTCCGTCCTTTTGATTGGCCAAAGCAATTACTTTGGTTTTGGTTTTACAACACTCAATTGAAACTCACTCCCAAGTAGCAAATTGTCTTTAGGGTTCCTTACAGTATCTGTTGCTGTTAATTAAAAAATATATATATTAAAAGCCGGATCAATTTTGACGTTACTTTGTTTCACAAAAATCAAAACTGAACTGGTTTGGAAAATTTCAAACCAAGAAAAAATTTGTACCACAATATATCTACTCAACCTGAATAAGTGAACTGCAGTTTTCAAAATGGAACACTTTAACTAATAATAATACATAAGTTGTGATATTTATTACATATCACAACAACTAACTAACAATAATAAAATGATAACAATAATTTTTTTTTTTAAAAAAGGATCTATTGGAGTTGCGCAAAAGAGCCAAAGACCCCATACAAGGTGCAACACTGTAGATTTTATGTAAATAGTATGGTGTTACATGTACATCTTGTATGGGGTATTTGGCTCTTTTGCACAACTCCAATGGCTCTTTTTTTTTTAATAGTA
This sequence comes from Montipora capricornis, assembly GCF_036669925.1. Classification (NCBI taxonomy): domain Eukaryota; kingdom Metazoa; phylum Cnidaria; class Anthozoa; order Scleractinia; family Acroporidae; genus Montipora; species Montipora capricornis. Next base: position 41,948,707 of record NC_090890.1, on the reverse strand, counting down.
TTATCATTTATTATTTAGTTAGTTAGTTGCCATGAATTGTAATAAATATCAGAATGGCACAGGGATAATTTGATGCTACAGTCTGTGCAACACACGATACTTCTCTAACTTCACACAATACTTCCTCTAATATTGTATGTCTTCATCTATGGATCACTAACCCAGCTAGCTCCTGCCTCTGAAAGTTTTGTGTAGTATGGCGTGACACCAGAAAAGCCATGCTTGAGATTCCCCCATGAATTGTCATTGCCGCTTGCCCATACTGTTGTGGGGTGTGGTTCATTACTTAAGGCTCTAGAAGAAAATAATCCACCACTGAATTTTCAAAAGGAGGACATTGCTTCCCCGTTTATGCACGCACATAAGGTAAGCTGTGATTAACAAATATTTACTAAAGCAGCGTCAGCTCTAGTGGCAGAGAGATCCCTGAAAAATCAGGAAATGTAGACTCAGGCTCCATTTGGCTCAGTTTTTATTCAGTTAACTATTTATGGCAATCCTATTTAGTAGGAGCTTTTTGGGTAGATGTTCTGGTACATTCCCTGTATTACTGAAATGACTGATGGTTCCTGTCACATTTCTGTGAGCACTAAAGTATGTAAAATTTACACGTCACAGGTTTCAAGCTAAAATCAAATGGTTTCTAGCCGAAATCACTGTGACAAAAAAAGTAAGCAAAAGTTAAAAATATTTTTGAAATACTATATATGGATATCACTTCTTTATGGGTTTCAGTTCAGTTCCAGACTGCTTGCTTTTGTAGGGGCAAGTTAGCAAGATCATCACAGTCAGCTACGCAACTTAATGAATTCTTTCAGGCTAGTACCATGCTAGTACCAACACTAAGCTATTTACTTAGATAAACATGCTTAACCCACTCATCCCTGAAGACATAGACAAGTAAAACTGACTGGCATTAGACAGAGTAAAATCTACAAATCTCACTCTCAGGACTAAGAGGGTTAAAGCACACACAATTTTTGACTGCACCTACAACCCCCGTTAAAACTTTTGGAACGCTTCATGGGAATCTCCCCCTTCACAATGTGGAAAACACTTGATGAAAATCTTACACATTTCCTTGCAAAACTCGTAGTTTTTCCCAACTTTGTGAGGGGGGACAGGGGACGGGATACAGTGTCGTGAAGGGTCAAGTGTTCCAACGATTAATGCCCAGGGCCCCATTATTTGAAAGCAAATTAACTTAACCCAGGATTAGCATAAACTTTTGTTTCACATTTTCAACTTTTTCGTGAAAGTTTCTTTTGCTTCTTTTGTTTTTCAAGTTAAGATTGACTTCTTCTATTGTAAAGTTTTGCCAAATATCGGCATTGAACAGCATCTGGGAGTAGAGAAATAAACTCACTGTTCAATTTTTAATCTGAGATTAGCGTCAATCAGCTTTTGAACAACCGGGCCTAGGGTTGTAGATGTTGTTAAGTGCGTTTTTTGGTAACCAACTTACGTAAGTTCCTTGGCGCACTGAAGCATATCAGAAGAAAAACCTGTCAATTCAAACATTGATTAACATTAGTTCTTCAGCTTATTGCTGACTGTGCAATCACAACTAAACTTAACCTACTTAATGCCCTAGCTGTCATCCTGTCAGCAACATCTTTTAGCTTTTCCACACTGTTTTGAATGGCCTGAATCTGTAATCGACTACTTTGAAAGCTAGCTTGCGTATCCATTGGTACAAGCTCCTAAGAAAAAATGGAGAGTGCCTAATTACCAACCAGTTAAAAATCAGGTCCAAGTTGTCCAAAAAGCCAAATAATTGAATTAATCCACTGGATAAGTCACTATTCAGAATTAAAATAATATACTGGTACTACACTTTTTAAAGTCCCAACATTGCTTATTTTTTTCCTCATTTTTCAAATTTTCATTTAAATATGTCTGGAGTATAGTGCTTCAAATTTTTTTTCCTCATAGCGTAACCCCGCATTTTAGTGGGCCTTTCATTTTTGGCCAAGCCAGTTGGGTCCTGGAAACTAATGACATCAAAGAAGTCAAGAATGTACCATTCTGAATCATCAGAACATTCACAGCATCCAAAGGGTAACTATTGTCCGATATTCTCAAGACAAAACAAAAATCTCCAGATTTTCAACAAGTCTTCTTGGTTTCTGAAGAGATGCGAACAAGTAACTTCTCTGACGTCATTAGTTACCAGGGCCCAACTGGCTCAGCCAAATTTTTTTCTTATAAATCAAAAGCCTGCTAAAACGTATGGATACACCATGAGGGAAAATTTTTTGAAGTACTACACTCCAGACACTATAGATATTTCAACGAAAAGTTAAAAAAAACTGAAAAAAATAAGCCTCTTTGAACAATTGGGGCCTGATGCTTATCAAAAGGTAAGCTACACTGTATGTGTAGGTCATCAAACTGAAAAAGCACATGTCTTTTGCAAAAACAACATTTTAACTGATCAATGTGCCTTGATTTGATCCTTAATGATTAACAAAGTGATAGCTCAAATACACAACATTAAAAATCAAACAGGGAAAATTATAGATAATGGCAAAGGATTCAAATACATATATTCAATCCAACAATCCACAAAAGGGGAGGGTTATGTCTGAAAAACAGATTTTCAGCGGATCTGGTAGAAACTCTCCACAATAATAATTACAAAAACCACCTTGGCTTTGGATGCAAGTGGACTTGACATAAATTCATCAGGCATTGATTTAAACTGATCTTTCATTTTCTGGCCAATATCCTATAAAGGAAAAAAAAGGGATAAATTTGTTAGTAACACAATGCAAAAGTTACTTTTTCCCTTTAGCAATTACACATTCCTAAAAATGGGGTAATATTTTCAACTCTGAGACTTTTTGAACCATTCCACAAATCTAGGTACTCTGCCGGAGATTTAGAGTCCACTTGACACAACAAAACGTTAATTAAGGTGAAAAGATAGATAAAGACAAAAATTAAATGGTCATACACACCGATCCTTTTACTGTAAGGAAGAAGTTCACAATTTTGTCCTCACAAAGGACTGGATGTCGGGCAACAAGGGTAAGAAACCGTTTTAAGGCTCTTTTTCGTGCTTCAATAAACTCTTTACTACCTGCAAGTTTAAGAGAAAATTAAAGGCTTGTTGACAGTGGAAGTGGAGTGCACCTATAGCGTAAACATCAAGTTGATTCACAGGCAAAACCACTTCAAATGATAAATCTCACATGTATGTGTTGTAGTTAAAAATTCTCTTTGGTTAAATTTTTTTCAAACTTGTTTGTTTTTTACTTTCCTTTGCTTCAGATTATGATAATGTCTATAAGACAAAGGAAAGTAACAAAAAAAAAATGATTTTGAAAATTTTTTAATCAAGGAAAATTTTTAACTACAACATACGTAACAAAAAGTATGACATGACTGAAACCCTGAAAAGGTTCCTATTGATATCAGCTCCCTAAATATCCAGTAAAGTGTAAGGACTGGATTTTCACAGACAACCCCCTACATTATGATGATATTATGATGAAAAAGGAAGTTGTAAAACTGAAAGAGGAAAAAGTTCAAGTACTGCCTTGTTGGAGTGTCAAGTATTTATGAGTCAATGAGTCAATGAGTTAGTGCAGTTAATTAAACCATAAAATGAAAGCTAAAATTGCAGAGAGTGCTTAGGCCTAATCATTGAAACGAGGGCTTAGGCTTAATCAACAAATTATTGCTATATTGACTGTATAAGTCCATTGACTCATGACTCACGACTCATTGACTCATTGACTCATTTGACTCATAAAACATGCGTTCTCGCCTTGTTGACTTACCTCCCATGAGTTTCTTTGGGGGAAGGGTAGGAATCAGACGATAAGGGAATCTCAGCAGCAATAAATCGTGAAAGGCAACAAAGTCATTGTAACGTCGATTAACAGTACAGTTGTGCCTCTGAAAAAAAGATGGTTGGCTAAAAATCAATACACAAGCATTATACCTAACTGCACCAGAGGGTTTGGTCCTTTTCATTAAAGATCTCAAGGAATGAAATCAATTTTCTCAGTATTACTGGGGGGTAAAAACCTCCTTCGACTTTTGTGGGTTTCTCAAGAGTCATTGTTGGTATTCGTGAATTTGCCACTGCAGCTTTAAAAAAAGTGTAGGGTTAAGTGTCCCAAGGTTGAGGTAAAATATAATCCTTACCCTGCTGGAAACATGGTACTCATTGTGCTTCAAGATGATGCCTTTTTTCTCTGGTACAAGTTCTACATCAACTTTATCTAGAGTAACAAGTTCATCATAGTTATAGCCAAGGACATTTGGGTTATGTTCACGTCTGTGACGGACACTAAGCGTTTTCAGATCAGATAAGTCCCCTAACGATGGTTTTGGTAACTCTGCAAGAAAACAGATACAAAGTAAGGTACTAAGTACTGTGCCATCAACTGCAAGATTTTAGCTATAAAACATTGTTTACCTCCAGTCCAGGCTTACCAAAAAGATCTGAAGTAGAGGGAGCAACAAAGAAGCTGGAATTGGACCCCTATGTTCCTCATTTTACCAACAACTTGTAGCAAAGTGTGAAAAATCACTATATAACTATAACATGAGAATTCAACAGTGGGAAAATCAAAATTTGACCTTTTACCCCAACTTTGGATATCCTAAAGTTATTTTTGTTATGTTGCTATAAGGAAAGTTTGTTTTGCACCTGCATCAATAAACATCTCTAATGCTTTGTCTGAAATGCTTTTTCCTTGTTGGGCAAGTGCAGTCAAGGCCAGTGCTTTATACAAACCATCCCTAGTTACAAAACCATCTTGTCTCGGGTCTACAGCTTCCCAAATCTGCAACAAATAAGCAAATTTAAAGACATGCAACTTAACCCTTATTCCTTATCCCAGAGGATGACGTACATTTGACAGGGCACTACATGTAATAATATATTATGTTAATAACACAGTATATATACTGTAACATTTTAAGCCACTAACTATGGTCGGTAAAACAAACTATATACCAACTGTAAGAATAA
>NC_090890.1:41908717-41941217 GCF_036669925.1 Montipora capricornis | reverse complement strand
GTTCTAAGTCATTCCTAGCCGGTGCTTTAACGTCCTTAGTCATCCTTTGCAGTACTTTAGCCTCTTAAGTCATCCTTTAGCATCCTTAGTCATTCTTGGCCATGAGTACCTTCGTGTTCTAAGTCATTCCTAGCCGGTGCTTTAACGTCCTTAGTCATCCTTTGCAGTACTCGGACTCATACTGGAAAAACATCTTTAATATACCATGGAGCTAGATTATTCAAACACTTATAAACTAATGGGTAACTACAATCTTGGACAAAACTCTTGGGAAAAATACCAATGTTGATAATGTGATGCAACATTGGAATAGGGGGAGGGGGGAAAGTAGGAAGAAATGACTCTTTATCACACAGACAAATTAGAGCGTCACATTTTCACAACGAGTTCTGAAGTCTACGAGTTTTAAGTGTAGTTTTATTGGTTTTTTCATAATCACTCATCTTATCCTGAAATGCACTCTTCAGAGCCGATTCCTTTAGTTTTTCGAGCTTATCAGAGTCCCTTTTCAAGCTAAAGTTCCATACAGTAGAACAATAGTTAAGGAGCGAAAGAATAAAAGAATTATATGACTTAATTTTAGCATTAAATGGAATCATGCTTTTGAATCTATTAAATACAGAAATTTGTCTGCTAATTTTTGCAACATACATTGGCAATTTGTGTACGAAAGTTCAGTTTATTATCAATAAAGACACCCAAGAGTTTAATACAGTTCTCCTGTTTTACTGAGTTCTTTGTCTGCAACTTGAATTTTAAAGTTCACAGTGATTCGGGCGCCAGCTACACCAACACTTTGGAACTGGCAGGATTAGCCTTTAGGAACCTTTAGGGAGTTTTGGGCGAACCATTTCAATGATTTCTCTATACTGAGGCCGCTGTTGATTTAACTGTCTATTGTCATGAGACATTCATGGCTAAAATGGAGCTGGTTGTCGTCAGCATAAGTGTTGATCTTTCAATGTCGTAGGTACACAGACATCGTTGACAAAAATATCAGTTGTAGAATAGAAGGGAACCGAGCACAGATCCTTATAGGGAACTCCTTTAGATATCAATGCCTAGTCCGGAAACCTATCAGCGATTTTGACTCCCGAATAAAGTAGCAACCCTCAGAAGATAGGTTATATGCACGGAGTTTGGCTATAAGGAGACCATGAGCTAAGCTGTGTAATGACACAGCTCCAACTGAACCCTCAGGATCAAGATTACCCTTCCATGCACTCTGATCTGTGATAACAATGGGGGTGACAGGCCTACACAAGTCCTATACACGTGTTTTAGCCAGCTTTGGGTTTGGCTCGAACGAGTATGTCTTTTAAGGATCTGCCCCTCTTGTACGAAACGGTCGGGGGATCTTCTAAGTAACGGTTGTTGCTGGATTAAATGCTATTTTTGCATAAGTATTTGCTCACGATTAAGCACCGCAGGACGGTATTGTGTGAAGAAAAGACGAGATTCGCTTATCTTCTTTGCATTTCTGTAGGAGGGCTTGTTTCCTGTTCTCAAATTTGATGTCTGAGAGTGTAGCCGTAATCAGGCTTTCTGGATTTCCTCGTTCTATAAGACTTGCTCTAAAATGCGAGATTTTAGTTTTGAATTTCTTTTCAGAGGAGTTTGTTCGCAGAAGTCAAAGTGCTTCGCCCTAAAGGGTGGCAACTTGAGAAATGCTTGTACTGTTTGAAATGCGTTTCTATATCCAATTATGGATTTGTTTGCGAATCGTTCGCCTTTGGAAACGTTTGTGTCATGAGTCTGAAAGCAATATTTGAGCATCTTCCTCTTTGGAGGTTGTTGGGACTTCTAGAAGTTAGAAGGCACATTGCCGTTTTTTTTTCAGGCAAGACGGTTGTTTCGATCCTTCGGAATCTCGTCAGTTGCCGATACACGAGAGCTATAGAGACCAATGTTCGGTATCACTCAGGAAAATGGCATGTTAGTCAAGTTTTGATACTAACATCAGGGGCACCCAACGAGAATATAGTTCCAAACCACTTAAACATAGCATTGTTAAACGTATTTTAGTATTTAAACGGCAGATAAAGGCATATTTTTATCCTGTAAAAAATTTTCATTCTGTTCGGATTTTCTAGCTGAAAGTCTAGAGATACGAAGATTATAGGGATCAAAACTTACCTTTTCAAAAATTTCAGCCAGAAAAAAGACTCCCGAAAATTCTAGGTGACCTTTTTAGGGTAAAAATCCGTTTAAAATGGGCAATTATACCATGTTTTAGATGTTCGAAAATCCTAGGAAAGGGAGGCAAGCAAGGAATTTTAAAACAAATGTTCCGAAAATTCTAGATCTCAAATCGTCTTCCGAACAGATATTTTCCGAAAATTGACGTTGGGTGCCCCTGTAACATGGCGGATCGCAAATTCTGCATGTTAATTGTTCGTTTGTTACTCGCGAGAAGTGAGCATGTAGCAATCTATCCTACTGTACACACCTTGATGCTGTGTTTCTTCTTGTGGCTTCTTTACAGCATATAGTGTTTTTTAGTGGACTGATAGTGTTTTTGATGGAATAGCGCTATTGCATTATTTTCCGTCAGATAGCCAAGTATAAGGGGTTGGCTTTCTGAATTTCAATGCGCATACTCTGCTTTTCGAGCAGCTATTAATGTAACTATCCCAAACTTAATTGTTCACATGCTATAATGAGATTTCCGTTGAATATTTAAGCCATCGAAATCTTACGCACACTTAATTGTTCATATGCTATAATGAGATTTTCCTTCAATATTTAAGCCATCGAAATCTTACGCTAAATTGACAAGGGCGGTTTGGAGCTGTGAGTAGGCGTGGGATTTGTCACATATGGTTTAGGGGCCGACATATCTCTCCCTCAATGCCGTACCGGGAGGCAAGGTCGGTAGCAGAAAGCAGCGAAGGGCCAACTGCGTCCAAAAGCGATCGCACGGGCCGAAATCCCGGGATGACTCGTTTGGTGCGACGCTCCAGCGCCGGGTGCCTGGAGGTACTGCGTTTTTCTCTCTTGTTCAAACATTCCATCAGCGCATGCATAAAAGTTCTGGCTCTCCGATACTTAGCCTACCAAAAAAATTAACATGCTGGTCTTTACCAGCAATTGACATTTCAGTTCTCTATTCTACAGGCATAAACGTAACGTAAGAACCGTGCGCGTCTGGTCTCCTCGAGACAGAGGTGAGAGATGGTTTCAAGCAGACTGGGACGCCTAAAATGCTCTGGGCCCGGTTGTTCAAAAGCCGATTAACGCTTATCCCAGATTACAAATTAACCAAGGAGTTTATTTCTCTATCGCCAAATGGTGTTCAACGCTGATATTCCGAAGAACTTTACATTGGAAGAAGCCAATCTTGAAAAACAAAAATAAGCGAAAGAAACTTTCACCGAAAAGTTGAAAACTTGAAACAAAAGTTTACGCTAATCTTGGATTAAGCTAATCGGCTTTCGAACAACCGGGCCCTGTTGTAAACATGGCGGTTAACGAGTGAAGTTGTCTCTCTGGCCTTTCTGTGGGCGAATTCCAGGACCTACCGATACAATTTGGGCACGTTTTGAAAGCGATAGTTTGCTGCTAGGACTGAGTAGCCCGACACTTATCAAAAAAACTATGAAATGAGAATCGGGAGTCTTCCCTTGTCATGGAATGACAGAATTACCCAGAATTCTTTTTGGGCATAAGCGAGGCAAGTTAAGAAGCACAAAGAAACTGGCCCTCATCGAATGGCTGAAGCGCGGCCAGAGGAAAAGATTTCTAGCCAGATACTCAGGAGTAGGCCTGTTGTGTGCTGTTAACGTAGATTTTCCATTTCTGAACAAGATTTTATTACAGAAAATTGGCGACAAAGCTTTGCTTTCATTTCGCTGTAATCCTCGTATCAAAGACAACAACAACAACAATAGTTTATTTACATTTCCATTCTTATATAACATTACAATGTTTTCTATATTTAGAAAGAGAGAAGAGATATTCGTCAGTTACTAAGATACTAAAATATAAGTTACATACAGGGAAATGCCAAGCATTTAAATAAACCGTAAGGTTTTCTAGTTAGACACTAGACCTGCTTAGTATCATAGAGTATGCAGACATCTATACACACACAGAACGAACAAAAGACGCACTATTACACTAAATAAATAATGACTGGGGAGAAGATCAAATTGAATTAATTTTGCTTCCACAACAGGTATTGTTTAACTTTTTTTGGAAAAGAAAAGAAACTGAGGTTTTTCATTTCAGTTGGCAATTGACGCCAACAGTCGACTGCTAAGGCTGATATTGTTTTCTTACCAGCGTTAGTCCTAAGAAACGGTATAATGTAAATATTTATATTTGCAGATGACCTGTCCTCTTACTACACTATGTGTGCAATACGCGCATTCAAAATTTCCGAATTTTAATTTTAAAAGTAGGTTGGTTTGTTTTTTTTTTTCAGAAGGGTTTTCCTCGTTGTATGAAAAACGTTTTTTTCTCTCCCGTACTCTTCTTATGCATGCATATTCGCGGAAGTTACATTCTATCCCCTCATAAACCTGGAACAACCAGTTATGGTCTTCGTTAGTTCTTTTTTCTTACGTATCAGCTAAGTTGCAGAATTCGCTAACTGATTTTATCTGTACCACTGAATTTAATGATTTCAAATGAGAATCCAGGGCCGCATTTTGTACAGCGGCTTTCCTTTTTGATTAATATATCTTTAAATATTATGTCTTTAGTATCTATCTGTATATGCTATGTATTTTAGCTGTAAATGTAATGTCTTCAAGATATTAGCTCCTGTAGTTATTCGGAAAAACCTAATGACTGTTTGTATGTTACCTTTAGGAGGGCGCATGCGCACACTTTGTAATTTGCGACTCCAGTGCTTACCATATGACAGATAAAATGACTTTTCTCTTGAATATATAAGCCATCTAATTCTTACGCTGTATTGACAAGGGTGGTCTGGAGCTGTCAGTAGGCGTGGGATTTGTCACATATGGTTTAGGGGCCGACATATCTCTCCCTCAATGCCGTACCGGGAGGCAAGGTCGGTAGCAGAAAGCAGCGAAGGGCCAACTGCGTCCAAAAGCGATCGCACGGGCCGAAATCCCGGGATGACTCGTTTGGTGCGACGCTCCAGCGCCGGTGTCTGGAGGTACTGCGTTTTTCTCTCTTGTTCAAACATTCCGTCAGCGCATGCGCAAATGTTCTGGCTCTTCCATACCTAGCCTACCAAAAAAAAAATTAACATCCTGGCTTTCTTATTTTTATTTTTTTTACCGGCAATTGACATTTCAGTTGATTTTATAGGCATAAAGGTAACGTAAGAAGCGTGCGTGTCCGGTCTTGTCTCAGACAGAGGCGAGAGATGGTTTCATGCAGACTGGGACGTCATAAATACTCTGTTGTAAACATGGCGGTTCACGAGTGAAGTTGTCTCTCTGGCCTTTCTGTGGACGAATTCCAGGACCTACTGACACAATCTGGGGAAGTTTTGAAAACTAAAACCTTCAATCGATGCGTTATTTTGCTGGTAGGACTGGGTGGCCCGACACCTATGAAAAAAACTATGAAATGAGAATCGGGAGTCTTCCCTTGTCATGGAATGGCAGAATTACTCAGAATTCTTTTTGGGCATGGGCGAGGCAACTTAAGAAGCACGAGACTGGCCCTCATCGAATGGCTGAAGCGCGGCTAGAGGAAAAGATTTCTCGCCAGATACTCAGGAGTAGGCCTAGTGTGTGCTGTTAACTTAGATTTTGGATTTTTGAACAAGTTTTTATCATAGAAAATTCGCCACAAAGTTGTGCTTTCATTTCGCTGTAATTCTCGTGTGAAAGAAACGGTATAATAATGTAAATAAGAGAATAATGATATTTATATTTGCAGATTACCTGTCCTCTTACTACGAAAGTCAAGGTCTACATTTCTATCCAATAAGCGCATTCAAAATTTCCTCGTATTACTTGATAAAAGTATGTTCTTTTTTTCTTTGGTTTTTTTTTTTTTTTAAATGGTTTTTCTGCTTATATGAAAAATACGTTTTTTCTCCCGTCCCTTCTTTTGCATGATCTTCGCGGAAATTACATTCTGTCCCTCAATGAACCTGGAACAACCAGTTATGGCCTTATTTCTCTTTTTTCTTACGTATCCCCTAAGTTGCGGAATGCGCTACCTGATTTTATCCGTACCTATGAGTTTACTGATTTTAAAAGAGAATCCAGGGCCGCAATTTGTACAGCGGCTTTTCTTTTTAATGAATATTTCTTTAAATATTATGTATTTAGTAGGTATCTGTATATGCTATGTATTTTAGCTGTAAATGTAATGTAGTTATTCGGAAATTCGAGATGAGAAATAAAGCTTATGCCTGTATGTATGTTACCTTTAGCAGGGCGCGTGCGCACACTTTGTAATCTGCGACTCCAGTGCTTACCATATGACAGATAAAATGACTTTTCTATTGAATATATAAGCCATCTAATTCTTACGTTATATTGACAAGGGCGGTTTGGAGCTGTGAGTAGGCGTGGGATTTGTCACATATGGTTTAGGGGCCGACGTATCTCTCCCTCAATGCCGTACCGGGAGGCAAGGTCGGTAGCAGAAAGCAGCGAAGGGCCAACTGCGTCCAAAAGCGATCGCACGGGCCGAAATCCCGGGATGACTTGTTTGGTACGACGCTCCAGCGCCGGTGTCTGGAGGTACTGCGTTTTTCTCTCTTGTTCAAACATTCCGTCAGCGCATTCGCAAATGTTCTGGGTCTCCGATACTTAGCCTACGAAAAAAATTAACGTACTGATTTTTTACCATGAATTGACAAATCAGTTGATTGTACAGGGATAAACGTAACTGTCCCTACCACTGATTAACTGTCCCTGGCGCATATCAAGTGTCCTTAGCTGCGATTCCCTCTCCGTAGCCATGATCACTTGTCCCTAGCACTGGTTAACTTTTCCCAGTACTGATCAACTGTCTGTAACACTTATCAACTGTCCCTAGCTATAATTAAATATCCCTACCACTGATCAAATGTCCCTAGCTATGATCATCTGTCCTTAGCACTTATCAAGTACTCCTAGAACTGAACAACTGTCCCTAGCAGTGATGAACTGTCCCTAGCTGTGATCGTTCTGTCCATAGCACAGAACAAGTGTCCCTATCAAAGATCAACCTTCTCAAGCTATGATCAACTGTCCCTACCACTGGTCAACTGTCCCTAGCACTAATCACCTGTCCCTAGCTATGATCAACTGCCCCTACCAATTATCAATTGTCCCTACCACTGATCAACTGTCCGTAGCACTGATTAACCGTCCCTAGCACGGATCAACTGTCCCTAGCAAAAATCAACTGTCCCTAGCTATGATCATTTATCTCAAGGTTTGATCAGCTGTGCCTAGCTATGATTAACTGTCCCTAGCTATGATCAAGTGTCCCTAGCACTGATCAACTGTCCCTAGCTATGATCAACTGTCCCGACCACTTATAACCTGCCCCCAGCAATGATCATGTCCGTAAGACTGATCAACTGTCCCTAGCTATAATCAAATTTCCCTACCACTAAGAGAGATGTGAGAGGTCATTCCAGGTCAGCTTCAGCACAGGTTGGTGGTCACGGATCTGGTTTAGGAGAAGGTGAAGAAGGTGGTGAGAAAGAAAGGGATTGAAAGGAGGAAAGTTTGGAAGCTGAAGGAAGACGATACAAGGGCAAGATTTGAAGGAAGAGTAGGAGAGCTGATAAGCGCTGATGCACCGGACGTGTGGAAATGTTTTTAGGAAGGGGTGTTAAAGGCATGTGATGAAGTATGTGGGAAGAAGAAAGGGAGGAGAGATCAAGGGGACACATGGTGTTGGAACGAGGACGTGAAGGAAGCGATACCGAGAAAGAAGGATGCGCATAAGGAGATGTGTAAAAGTGGGACTGAGGCGAACAAGGCCAGATACAAGAACATGAAGAATCGGGCAAAGAAGGTGGTTGCAAAAGCAATGAAGGAGGCGGCTAAGCGGGAGCTGAGAGGGCTGAGTGAGCATCCAAACAAGGTGTTTGAGCTTGTGAAGTCAATGAAAAAGGATGGAAAAGATGTTGAGGGAGGAAGATGCATGAGAGGAAGCGACGGTAGGCTGAGTTTCAGTGAGAAAGATACAGGGAAAGTCTGGAAAGAGCACATGGAAAGAATTATGAATGAAGAGAATGAGTGGGATCAGAATGTGGAAGCGGACTTGTTGTAAGGGCCAGTTGAGAGGGTTGGTCGGGAAGAAGTGGTGAAGGCGATGGGGGAATTGAAAGCGGGAAGGCTGCTGGACCCTCTGAGGCAAGTGTTGAAATGATAGCGGCGAGTGGGGAGATCGGGATTGGTGTGATGGTGAAGCTGTGTCAGGGTGTGTTGGATGGAAGAGGAATGCCGGATGAGTGGGCGCTGAGTGTTGGGGTACCGATATTCAAGGAGAAAGGGGATGCAGTTATAGGGGTGGTGAAGTTGCTAGAGCACGCAATGAAGATTGTAGAAAAGGTTCTAGAGAGGAGATTGCGGCGTATGGTGAAAGTGGACGAAATGCAATTTGGTTTTATGCCAGGCAAAGGAACAATAGATGCAGTGTTCATTTTGAGGAGGTTACAAGAGGAGTACTTATACAAGGAGAAGAGGTTTTATATGTGCTTCGTTAACCTGGAGAAGGTATTTGACAGGGTCCCCAGAACGGTATTGGAGTGGACAATGAGGAAGAGAGGTATACCAGAGGCAATGGTGAGAGTAGTGATGAGTTCGTATGAAGGTGCAAAGACAAGAGTTACTTGGCGTTGGGCTAGAGTTGCCGAAGAGTTTGAGGTGAAAGTTGGTGTGCACCAGGGATCCGTGTTGTCGCCGTTGGTTTTTGCGATCGTGGTTGTCGACAAAGTGGGGTAAATCCGGCCACCCCCGTTTACGGGGATAAACCCGGATCAAAATTGGATTGATGATTGATGATAATCAACTGTCCCTAGCTATGATCAACTGTCCCTAGCTATGATCAAATGTCCCTACCACTGATCAAGTGTTCTTAGCCATGATCAACTGTCCCTAGCACTTATCAACTGTCCCTACCACTGATCAACTGTCCCTAGCTATAATCAACTGTCCCTAGCTAAGATCAAATGTCACTAGCAAAGATCAACTGTCCGTAACACTGATCAACTGCTCGATTGTGTTTGGTCTTCTTTTGCGTATTCATAGCATGTTAAACAATAGTTGTTGATATATCAACAAAGATCCCGAGCTTCAGCATTTTAGCTATAATTGCTAAACTATCAACATCCTGTGCTTTCAGTAAGGGTTTGATTGCCTTTCAACTAGGTTTCAACAAGTGGTATCATAGTTACTAACTATGGTGGTATTAACGAGGTAAAACATCAAAGGAAAAACTTAAACAAGTGGAAATTTCTAAAATTAATGGCCGTTAATCATAGGGGCAGTTGGTCACATTTAGGGACCGACTCCATCAGTGTTAGGGAAAGTTGATCAGTGCTAAGGACAGTTTATCACTGCTAGGGACAATTGATCAGTATTGCGGACAATTGACCAATGCCAGAGACAGTTCAAGTAATTTGATCACAGCTGGGGACAGTTGGAGTGTCAAGTATTTATGAGTCAATGAGTCAATGAGTCAATGAGTCAACGAGTTAGTGCAGTTAATTAAACCATAAAATGAAAGCTAAAATTTCAGAGTGCTTAGGCCTAATCACTGAAACGAGGGCTTAGGCTTAATCAACAAATTATTGCTATAATATTGACTGTAAGTCCATTGACTCATGACTCATTGACTCATAAAAAAAGTGACTCATTGACTCATTTGACTTATAAAACATGCGTTCTCGGACAGTTGATCAAAGGATGGAAAGGTTGACCAATGCTAGGGACAATTGATCAGTGCTAGGAACAGTTGATCAATGCAAGGGAAAGGTGCTCAATGGTAGGGACATTTGATCATAGCTAGAGACAGATAATTAGTGGTAGGGACAATTCATCACAGCTAAGGACAGTTGATCATAACATGGGACACTTGATGTTTGCTAGGGACAGTTGATCTCTGCTATGGACAATTGATCAGTGCTAGGGACAGTTGTTGAGTGCTAGGGCCAGTTTATCATAGCCAAGGACAGTTGATCAGTGGAAGGGACAGTTGATGCGTGCTAGGGATAGTTGATCTTACCTAGTGACAGTTGATCAATGCTAGGGACATTTAATCATAGCTAGAGACAGTTGATGTGTTCTAAGGACATTTGATCAGTGCAAGGGACAATTGATTAGTTCAAGGGACTGTTATTCAGTGCTAGGGACAATTGATCTGTGGTTGGGACAGTTGATCAGTGCTAGGGACAGTTGATCAATGGTAGGGACGGTTGATCGGTGTTAGGGACAGTTGATCAGTACTGGAGACAGTTGATCTGTGCTAGGGACAGAGGATGTGTGCTAGGGACGATTGATCTGAGTGCTGATCTTTGCTAGGGACAGTTGATCTGTGCTATGGAGAGTTGATCAATGCTTGGGACAGGTGATCAGTGCTAGGGACAGCTGATCCGTGCTAGGGATAGTTGATCGGTGCTAGCGACAGATGATCAGTGCTTAGGACAGGTGATTAGTCAGGGGCACCCAACGTCAATTTTCGGAAAATATCTGTTCGGAAGAAGATTTGAGATCTAGAATTTTCGGAACATTTGTTGTAAAATTTCTTGCTTGCCTGCCTGTCCTAGGATTTGCAAACTTCTAAAAAATGTTATAATTGCCATTTTTAACGAATTTTTTACCCTAAAAGGGTCACCTAGAATTTTCGGGAGCCTTTTTTTCCTGCTGAAATTTTCGAAAAGGTAAGTTTTGATCCCTATAATTTTCGGATCACTAGACTTTCAGCTAGGAAATCCAAACAGATGAAAAAATTTTAGGGGATAAAAATATGCCTATATCTACCGTCTAAATACTAAAATACGTTTAACTATGCTATGTCTAAGTGGTTTTGAACTATATTCTCGTTGGGTGCCCCTGATTAGTGCTAGGGACAGGTGATAAGGGGTTGGGACAGTTGATCAGTGCTATTGTAGGTACGTTATGTTGGGTTACTATATGGCATACTGGCACGAGTTATGTACCAACGTGAATCACGTGCCCTAATATGGAGGACGCAGAGCTTGAAAAAGACATCGCATGTTTGGAGGAGTATGATTATTTTTTCCGTCCCGATCTCCTCTCTGGAAAGGTGGCATTCATCACTGGAGGTGGCTCGGGTATTGGTTTTACTATTGCTGAAGTTTTGATGAGGTACTGCCTCAAAACCGCCTTATTTACGTTCATGTTACTGTAATGAGCGACTTCAGCTGAATACCTAGCCTGCGCTCGCAGACGTATTTCCGGTTGTCTGCGAGCGCAGGCTACTGAATACCCCCAATATTGTTTTCTCTAAGCGGCATCTTATGAAGAACGAGCCCGGGGGTTGGTAGGGGGGCTACTCCCATACATTTCGGATAGGTGTGTGCGTGTGCCGCGAAGAGTCTTAAACACTATTTAAGGATGAAGCAAACGAAAATTGATACGCTATTTTAGGCCCAAACGCGAAAAATGACACCCTATTCAAGGGAAAAACAAAAACTAAAAATTGCTTGAACGGGAAAACGGAAAAACACAATCTTTATAAAACCGCTTTGCTAATACTTTAACTTAAACAGATCATTTGTTTTCCGCTAAACTGTATATTTACACACTGCTATTTTAGCTGATACAATTTAGGGACCCTATGTAAGGATCACACTGGGAACACTATGCCAAGATGGGCAAAAAAGATACCAAGTTTAAGGATCGAGAACCTCAAAAACCATACCGTATCCCATGGCACATACCTATATAGCCCATATATGGGTGTACCCCACCCCTCCCCCCCTTCCCCAGGAGATTGAGGCATATCTATTCCTATGCAAATTAGTGGACAGGTATTCCAGAGTTTTGTTACAGCTGTAATACATCAACATTGTCACTGCACAGTGCAAAGCAAACTCGCTAGGCCTGTCGTTTGCTTAGAATCCCTTATAACATGGGGGCGTTACCACATTTAAGCACAGGAACGGAACGGAACGGAATGGAACGGAACGGAACGGAACGGAACGGAATGTACCAGAATAAGCTGGAATGAGGCGGAATGACACCGGCATGAAACAAAATGAACAAGAGTGGTACCGGAATATACCAGAACGAGCTGGAATGACACCCAAATAAAGCAGAATTTAGCAGAATGAACCTGAAAATGCGAAAAATTGGTGTATTAGTTAGCGCCGGTTGTTTCTGTCAGCTTTTGTTGTGTCACATGATTCCCTAAGGGAATTCCATGTGTTTTGCCTTTTGTAACATTTGGAGCACTTCTATTACAAGAAAAATTTGACAGGTATATCCGTTGCTAAGTGAATAATTATTTGTTGTGGAAGTTTTTTTTTTTCACGAACAAATACAGTTGCAAGAGAAACAGAATGTTATTCTAATTGTTTTTGTCTATGGATTTCGGAGGCGGCTTTCACTGTGCGAGTCAGAGGGTGCTTACCATTTAGCCAAATAATCCGGATGGAATGATCGTTGCATAAAGGTAAGCAATTTTCTGAATTTAATAACCAACCAGATGAGAAGGGCGCTTACCATTTACTACACAGCATTCCATCCTGCACATTTACTCAATCTTGTGAGAAAGGGCCTGGAAACAGAACAATCTCGCAAATGATAAGGGCATTTCGAAAAGTCCATTCCAAACAGAAAAAGACGAAGTAGTTACCTCTAGACGTTATCCACAATTTCCAACAAGATTTTCCAGAAAATTGCTCTTCCATTTGAACTCAAACTGAAATTTTCGGATTATTTGGCTAAATGGTAAACACCCAGAAAACCTGTGAACATTTTTATTTCATTCTCACAGGTCAATATTGTGTATTGACCAATCACCATCAAGTTCAGCGAACCACAAACTAATTACAATTGCTGGTTGCCTGCTTCCCACGACCCACACATGATGGAGATATACGGAAATAGATTCGCATAAATGGCCGGACAAATCTTTTTCTCTTCCCGATTGTTGGCAATAATACCATCGAACCTGAACGCAGTGTTTCCTTTTTTGAAGAAAGAAGTCAGAAGCACAGAAAAAAGATTGATCGTTGATAATATATTTACATGAAGAATTGTGAGAACATGTCGTGACTCATTCCAAGCCGTATTACTTCCCTTTTAATGTAAACTGTTTTTTTTCTGTCAGTCTCTCTATTCTGCATACTCATTCATTCATAGTCTAGAATGATAAAAAATTACGTTTTGTTCCCTTGTCATTCCGGTCCATGCTAATCAGCTTGATTCTGGTGTTCTTCTGGTTTATTTTGCCTTATTCTGGTGTCATTATGCCCTGTTCAGGTATATTCCAGTACCAATCTTGTTCATTTCGTTTCATTCCTGTGTTATTCTGCCTCATTCCGGCATATTGTGGTTTATTCCGGTATATTCCATTCCGTTCTGTTTCGTTCCTCTGTTTAGTAACGCCCATAACACGGTCTGTTTATTACGGGTCAATGTAAACTCTTCGACATTTTTCCCTGTCAACCCTTGTTCATTTGAATAGTTGCATTTTCTTTCGCTAGAACCAATTGGCCCTTCCAATGATCATGCCCATAGGTGCATTTCAAAATTAATGTCCTCAGTTCCACTTATATTACATAGGTAGTAAACTTACTTTCTACCCAACTTCATTTATTCGTAAATTCAAAGCATTTATTTTGAATCATTTTCAAATAAGCTTATCCTAAAATGCATGGCATAGCTTTTGTAAGTTTCTTCTTTTTCAGCCAGCTTGGCCTAAATGAGGGTTAGTAGACCTTCCGTTAAGTGTTTATTTGACCACAGTGTGCTTCAGCAAGTTGCAAAATTAGTTGTTACAATTCACCTTCTTGAGGCGTTATTAATTTTCCTATAATCTCCCACACTGCAGCTCCCCTCGCCTCCTTACCAATGTTGCTGAAAACTTAAACAGTCAACATTGAAAGAAGGAGGGGGGAAGTGGGAAAGGTTGGAATAATTCCAACCTTGTAGATACAGCGGGTATTGGTAGCTAGAAAAGCTGTTTTTTTACGGTAGCTGTCTCACCAATTTTGCAACCTGTTGTAGCTCTGATAGACACAGTTTGAATTGCATGGCCCCCTTCTTTGAAATGATTTAATTCCTTGAGGATAAGAAATCAACAACCTGTGGCCCACTGTATGGGCAGGGGATATGTTGAAGCTTTGATTTGAATATAAAAATAAGCTTCATACAGTAAAACATATTTTCTTATCAGACACAAGTGTTCCACAGTGATATTTGGGAGAAAGTTTGAGAGGCTTTCAACGGTGAGTTGCAACATTCATGGGTACGTGACTTTTGTAGAGAGGTTGATCTGCCATCAGGCCAACTGGGGGAGCGAGTGGTAATGTTGTGAGTTTGTGTTTTGTCTTGAAAGAGTTTCAAAGCTCATGATCAGTGGTAGAGCATTGCAGTTTACTATGGGATCAAGTCCCATTAAAAGTCTGAGGATTTTCCATTCCTTTTAGCAGCTGTTGCAGTTACTGTCTAAATTTATACGTAGAGTTATGAACATTGGCAAAAGGGCAAAGTAACTTTATTTAACGTCGGTAGTTCCTTCAGCTACGAGGCTGGTATCAATGGAAGCCGACGGTGCGCCTTTTACCCCCCTCCCTCTGTCAGTGCTCCGTTTTAAGGGGATTTAAAGCTATAGCTACACGAATCAGAGGAAAGTCGAAACAGACGTTGAAGTCACCGAGGATCGAACCGGGGACCTCTCTCTCCGAAAGCCACGCAACTGAGGCACGACTGCTCATTGCTTAAGTACTAACAAAGGAGAGAGGTTATCCTTGCATTTCTCTGGATAATTTAAGCGTTTGTCTCTTGTAGACACCTGAAAATTTCATTCAGCTTCAACGGGATTTAAACCAGTGATCTCTGCGATGCTCAGGTGCTATGCTCAACCAACTGATCTGTGAAGCCACTCAGTTGGTGTTTGTCAATTTGTTGGGCTCCTCATGTGTTCCTGTGAAGGACTTCCTTGAATGACATAAATGTATATACAGTTTCAAGTGTATATATTTGAACACACCCTTCATGGTAGAAATTGGAAAAAAGGTTTGATAGAGGATTATTGGGCTCAAACATTGTTGATAATTTTTTTTGCAATTTGCTATTTTTACAATGCACACTTAGTTTGCCCCTCAAATTTTGCATAAACCATTGTTTTCAAATGCTCTTTAGAATATGCAGTGTCCCAAGAGCTTTTGAAAACAATGGTTGATGTAAAATTTGGGTGGGCAAACAAGTGTATTATGGGGAATATGAAAATCGTGAATTGCAAAAAAAAATTATTAAAAATGTTTTGGCCCAATAGCAGTAATATTTTATCACAGAGAGGTACTATTTTATCACTTCATTTTCAGTTTATCTTTATTTTGATACATTTTCCATTTTTAAAAGGCTGCAAGGAAACTTGAAAATTTGACAGGACAGAAGTGTCTTCCTCTGAAAGGGGATGTTCGAAAGGTGGGTTAAAAAAAATTCATTTTTGTCAAAAAGCAATGTTTGGATGGTTTTGGATATTTCGGTATGCTGTTCATTGAGGAAATATGCACACCTGTGTGCAGATAATATTTTGGACATCATATCCTTTGTAACTTAATTCTGACAGCCTTTGTAACCACCACAAACTTAGTATCCAAAATGTTTTAATTCAGAACCAAAAGATCATTTTAACAAGACAGTGTGGCCTAGTGGTTTGGGAGCTTGCCTTGATATCCTGAGATCTGGGGTTCAATACAGTTCAAACCAATGCTAATGCATACCCAATTGACCGCCCCCTATAGGGGCTTTTCAGGGCCAATGAAACACAATGAAATGACGGAACAGAATAACAACAACAACAACAACTGGCAAGAATCCCAACTGGCCAGAGGCAAACCAGTTGGCAAACCAGGGACTACCAGGATCAAATTCAACGAGTGGCCAGAGCAGGTCTTGAACCCAGGATCTCCGGATCTCAACGCAAGCGCGCCCTAACCACTTGGCCACACTGCCTTCTTGATACTTGTGGTCCCTTCATGGCTGCACTTGTAAAATGCCAACTGGCACTACTTGTAGCATATGTGTAATCTCGCTTAGTTTCACTTAAAATAAAAATCAGTGATACAACATTGCAAACCAATGGGCTATTTACAAGCACATCTGAGAAACTGGAGCAGGTGCTTAACCAGGATCGAACAACTTCAGCTTGTGGTCAGAATGGGACCCAGACCACTCAGCCTTGCTGCTTCTATAAGTTGTTATTTGCTCATTGTTGTGAACAACCCAAGTCTTAAGTTTCTATTGATTTTATTTGTTGTAGTCTGTTAATTCTTAGGTGGACGAAGTGGAGGCTGCAGTGGATAAGGCAATAGAACATTTCTCACGGATTGATGTCTTGGTTAATGGTATTTTAAGTCTATTTTGCGGTTTCATGTTGTCTTGTATTTCCCTTGATATGTCAGTATTAACTATTCCAAAGTTCCATTTTTGTTGTAATTTTCAACAAGTTTTACTATAAAGGTATAAAGGATTTTGCTATCTGATGAACAGTAAACTTCAATTTTACTTGTAACTTGGTGACTTGCCCCCAAATTTGAAAAATCAACAACCTATGATGTTTGCTTGTTGAGAGAATTTCAAGTAGGAACCCACCACACCTTGAATTATTCAGGTTAGGTCTTCCCCCTAACCCATTGACTCATGACTCATTGACTCATGACTCATTGACTCATTGATTCATTGACTCATAAATACTTGATACTCCATTAGAAGAAGTCATTCTTGAAAAACAAAAATAAGTAAAAGAAACATTTACCATAAAGTGAAACAAATCTGGATTACGTCAATTGGCTTTCCAACAACCAGTCACAGGGTCTTTATTAAAACTCCCTTCCCCCTTTTTGGCATTTCTAATTCTATCCATACTGGGTTCTTCATATTTTTTGAAACCACACACTGCAATTTGACAATAACTTTGAAGTATGTTCAAAGCAAAACAATAATAAAATGGTGGATGATTTTAAGTAATACACTATTGCATACCAAACACTATTTTTCCTTCGGCAAACACGAAAAAATGCTCAAAAGCATGACTTTGATTTACAATCTCAAATTGAGCGTCCTTTACATTAAATTATTACATGTATTTTACAGTACCCCAGTCATTTGCTTCAGTACTGAATAAAATTCTGTGGTAATTTTAGATTATCACTTTTCTTTGTTTTAGGGGCAGCAGGGAATTTTGTTTGTCCTGCTAGCAAGCTGTCTTACAATGGAATTAAAACAGGTATTTTATTCTCTATCCTACGGTGGCCCACAAGGGCAATACACCAATATATATTCCAGTACACCAATATATATTCCAGTACACCAATATATATTCCAGTACACCAATATATATTCCAGTACACCAATATATATTCCAGTACACCAATATATATTCCAGTACACCAATATATATTCCAGTACACCAATATATATTCCAGTACACCAATATATATTCCAGTACACCAATATATATTCCAGTACAACAATATATATTCTAGTACAACAATATATATTCTAGTACAACAATATATATTCCAGTACAACAATACTTATTCCAGTACAACAATACTTATTCCAGTACAACAATACTTATTGCAGTACAACAATATTTATTGCAGTACAACAATATTTATTGCAGTACAACAATATTTATTGCAGTACAGAATGATGTATATTCAAGTACAGATATACATTTTTATTCCGTGACAGAATTATAAGTTCCAGTACAGAAATATATATTCTAGTACAAAAATATGTATTTCAGTACAAAGATGTGTATTCCAGGACAGAAATTTGTGTGTTCCAGTACAGAACTGTGTTTCAGTACAGAAATATATTCCGTTCCTAGCTCTCCCAAGGTCGAGGCTAAATAATTTCCCCAGACCTCTTTGCGGTCGTCCCCGCGTGTTTGATAATGGCGGCCTTCTGTGGAAAGTGTGGCTGTATGCTTCTAAAATCGTATTTTTTTTGCCCAAAGTGTGGAGATAAAATCTCGCAAGTTGGAACTACTAGTAGTGTTAGTAGTAGAACGGCGACTAGTACAAGCACTAGCACAAGCTCTGCATCTTTTCCCGCGACCAATTCCAATTTCGAAACATTCAGAGAGCGAAAGGAAACGGAGAGGCGTTCGTTCAGTGTCAGAAAGAAGTCCTGTTCCAAGAAGCAAAGAATTCAAGATTCAGAAGTGTGCATCACCGTGGGGCTAATGAAAAACAGGAAAACTGTCAAGCGAGGGGAACGACTTCCCGTAAAGTTGTCGACCTCCGCAACTGCGATAGACATACTAGAAGCTGCAAAGAAGAAACACGCAGCATACAATAAGAGATTTCGTGCAGGGGAATACCGTTTGGTTTACAAGGATGGTTCTGATGTTGATGTCATTCCTGGAACTGACGAGCCATTCAGTTTACGGCGCTACAAGGAAGAATCGGGCTTTGGATATGCACGTATCAACTTATTTCTGCTGCCAGCCAGCACCATTTTTGATGAGTTGCAGGAATCTTTGCAAGAGACCGACTCTGATATAGGTGACGATCTAGACGGGTTAGAACCCGACGCAGACCATCAAGAGTTGCTACAACCAGTGGAATGGCTGCAGCCGAGTTGTACCTCTGGACACACGTACAACGCTGATGCTAATGCTTGGTCCAGAGAGACAGAAGGGAAAATAGAGTGCCCGACTTGTTTCAAACAGTTCCCAATTGACGAAGTCAGCCTGCATGCTGATGAATGCGCTGATGCATTCTGGGAGAGAGTTGGTGATGAAAAGGAAATTACCCTGCAAAATAACGTTGAAGATGGGTTGTCACAGAAAGATCTGAAGAGTGAAATTTTACAGCTCAGACTGAGGCATCTTAAGGAAAAAGAGGAGGCTGTTCGTGTCACTGTCCGGAGAAAGAACATTTGGGATGATTTCAAGCGTTCACGTGAACGCTATTACACCCCGGACAGAATTCTGAAGGTGACGTTCTCTGGGGAGCCAGCAGTGGACAGTGGTGGCCCAAAACGGGAGTTTTTTGCAGGTTTTAATTTGTTTTCTTTTCTTTTACAGTTACATGTAGGTTTGTAATTATTCAGTAATCAGCTTTTTGTTAGTGGCAAAAATGTAAGTACACTGTATTTACTACATTACGGCTTAAACTTAAATTTTATTTGATATAAAATGATCACCCTTATAATGATAAGGCAGTAAATTAATGATGTGAGTATTTTTGATGGTGAAAAAGGTGCAAATAAGTATGGAATTCGTTATGTCTATGAACATTCACTTATTAAAAAAACATTTGGTTTCGATTGGAACAAGGATAGCTGTTCTTGGTCAAACAACAAATTTGTCAAGAAGGGGGGGGGGGGGGGTTGGGGGAAACGTTTGTTGACAGAGTTTTATTGTCATGTTTTAGAAGTTTTAAGCTATGTTGAGACAAGACTGTTTGTGGAAGGGATTCCATCAAAATCAACCATTTCTCTCAACCGTGGAGATTTTAAACTGGCCGGGGAAGTGATGGCAATGTCCATTGTGCAGCATGGACAAGCACCAAACTTTTTGGCACCTGAGATCTATGCATATTTCAGTGGAAATCTTCAAATACAAGACATAACATCTCCAAGCCACAGGGAGTTTTGTGAAAAGGTGATATGCTAAATTTGTATTCATGTGCGGAACAGAATTTGATTTGCTTTGTACAAAGCACAACTTGTCTATTAGCAGTGACAGCAGGCCTGGCAGCTATATGTATATCTTGCATTTTGGTTGTTAAATATCAAAATGCCCATCCATGCCAATCGAGGCCATCCCCTTTGGTCAACGATGTAGGAATCAGTCTTTTCCTCTATGATATTTAATCAGGAAAAACATTAATCTTGCTGAGACACATTTTTTAGGATTCACTTTAATTGTGCCTTGATGGTTGTAAATATAACTTCTTAAGCATTGTTGTAGGAATGTTTGTCAACTTCAAAGCTCTATAACTTGCACTTTTATATTTAAACGTTTTTAATTGCTACAGTATAATTGTCATTGTCCTATTTGGTGGCAAAATTGTATTTGTTGTAACTTGTGATTCTGTTTAGTGCCTGTCCATAACTTTTCAAGTGCAAACGTTTTTCCACCATTTTGCTCAGCAAGCAAAGATATACAGAGTAAAGAATTGGACATAACTATATGGCCCGGTATTCAAGGATTGGAAGATACAAATAAACTTTTCAAATCTGCAATTCAACTTTAGATTCAAAGAGCAACAAATGAAGAGCTCCCAGACATATTGCAAGCAGAAGATGCTTATCCTTTTCTTGAAGAGGTCGGTTATCATGGGGTGCCGGCAAGGGAGACTAAAGAATCAATTGAAAATGTTGTGAGGTAGGTTTACGCAATAATAAATTTAAGTAAGTGTGGCTCACAATACTTTTAAGTTTACATGGAAGGTTAACAAAATGAAGTATAATTACAATGATGTGGAACTTGAACACAGTTAGTCCCCCGTAAATGAAATGTTCAGAAATTAGGATCATTTTCACAGAAAAAAAAAAGTGCTATTTTTTTCCCATTGTGTGGCTGTTTGCGAGTTCGATGTTTTAAAGTGGTAGGTATAGTTTGCAGTTTAATCAGAACGCAGTGTGACAAGACAAGGAAGTTGTTTATTTCACACGAACGCAGTAATTCCACTCCGGACTTCACAACAAGCACACGCTAAACTTGTTAACAATGCTTCGACCTCCGTCGCTCTCGTATAAACACACGGCCTCTGCCTTGATCTCCACGTAACCTCTCTGTTCTACTTAACAAACACGACCTCTGTCACTCTTCAAAGCATCCAAGGTCTGCACGAGACGTTCGTCACACTTCAGTAAACACTACTGTAAAACTCCTCAAACATTCCTGGGATAAAAACCATCTAAACACTACATCGATTCGCTTATATACTTTACAGCGAAAGATTCTAGAACTTCCTGGCTTTACTAAATAAAGTAATATTACAATAAGAAACTATTTACAGCAACATACGCAAACGGCTTAAAATGGGATTACTGAATCACGATGATACAACACTAATTAAATATTCTAGAAGATTCGAGACGAAATTAGCATATTCGCGAATGATCCAAATACTAGTCACGCAATAATTTTTAGTAACAGTGGCCATATCCAAACTGTCAGTGAGACAACATTGAAAGCCAGAAATAAATCTGTCTGAGCTTTAAATCAGCCATCAGAGCCTACTTCCCCTTGGAGAGATATACAAGGAACCTCCCGTGATCTCTTATAGAAAAGGGAAATCGCTTAAAGACATGCTTGTTAAAGGAAAACTATAAAGGATTTTATCAACACAATGAGCACAGAGCGGGAGTCGGACAGGTCTGTCAACCCCATTTTAATATGCCTCTTCATCCTCTTGTCTGATTCAGATCAATCTGCATAAATTTGCAAGTGGGCAAGGTTCTCCCACAGTTGGTGCAATTACATGAAGGTTTGTCCACATGTGGTGTCCTTGGTGAAGTGCAAAAATCACCTAAATTGTGGGAATCAGCATTTGTTTCTGGTGCTGGTTATAGTGTTACAGCCAACAACTTGATAGAGGAAATACAACCTGAATTTAGTGCTAGCCAGATGAAGAAAGAAAAAGAAGCAGACTGTTACCACTATTTGTGTGAATTTATTCACAGCCTTGAAGCAAAGTGTAAGTATCAAAGATAAAGTTATGTGGTCGTGCTAGTTACCTTGTCCAGTAAGGCTTCAATAAACTTTAAAAATCGGACACCAATCTTACTATAGAAACATAAAGATGATGGCATGTATTTCACACATTACATAAACAGTAATCGATTTTCTTAATTTGAAGACCTATTGTGGCACTTTGCTGTAGCCTACACCTAGATGCAAAGGTCTTGAAGCCTGCAAATCTAAAACCAAAAATCTTAATGAAGCTAAAAGTAAGGAAAACGTATAATTTCTCCAGAAACGTTTTATCCACTTAGTTCCTTGGAAAAACTATGCTCAGTCTACCGACCATTTGTGAAAAATATTAAGAAGAGAGTGCATACATCTTTTTTTTTGTTGTCAGTTTCATGCCACAATCACTATTGTTGGAATTATTATTTGCAGCCATAGAAGAGCTTGGTGTGGCCGATTTCCTGAAATGGCTGACTGGCTCTCGCAACTATCCTCCCCTTGGGTTTCCCAAAAAAATCAGGTGCCAGTTCCTTCACGGATGCCCGGGTAGTTGTAAATGCAGGCCAACAACCTCCACTTGTGACTTAGTGTTTACACTACCTGTGCATCTCAACACAGAAGAAGAGATGGGATTGCTCATGACATCTGCACTGACAGATAGCTTTGGCTTTACGTTGCTGTAAGGACAAAAGCAGCCAAGTTATGACTTTTGCACAATGCTGTAGGTGTGATGTTCTGAAATGTCACAGTGTGAATAGTATACAACCTTCAGTGTTGGCCGGCACAGATAATTGTGTCATGTCCCCCTTCCTCCAGCTATGTAGTTTATTGAAATTTTGTTAATTATGCAACAATAAATCTGATCTTTTCTCTGACCTTAGCAGTTCTGTTTGTTCAGTCCTAAAATGGCTCAATCAATAGACCTTATTCACGATGGCCGCCATGTTGGATTAGCTATTATCATGCAACTTAGCTACTCACATCTGAGGGGGCAAACAACAGAAGTTCGAGAGATTATAACGAACATTGTAGCCACACAGACAATTGGTTTCACGTTCGTTGAATGTTTATCACCTAAGTAGTAAAATAGAAGAATAACTTAATTCCAGTCTATGTTATTTTCAATATTTCGACGATCCGATTTTCCGCAATTTGCCTTTTTTCCAATGTTTGCTCCCCAGCATAACCATTGGCTAATTTGCATAACAATTTGAAAACCAACATGGCGGCTATCGTGAATAAGGCCTATAGGCCACTTCGGAAAGTACCATAATACTCTTTGTTTGTCCACCCAAATTTTGCATAAGCATTGTTTCCAGTTTCTCTTGGGACTTACAATGGTCCCAAGAGAAAACAGAAGCGATGCTAATGCAAAATTTGGGGGGACAAAGAAAGAGTATTAAGGTACTTTCCGCAGTGGCCTATTCCAGGCCTTATCATAACCCTTCCCCTGGCCATTTAACATCATGTCGTCCAAATGTTCCTCTGCTCCATGGTGGAGTCAGCTAGTGCACAGAATATCTCCTCAATAAGGTGTGAGCATCAACGCAAATACCCACCATTGAAACAGTATGAAAATTGCAGTTTCTCTGAAGTAATATAAAAGTCACAGTTTAAAGGTTTCAAGCACCATTTCCTGGAACCAAGATGAGACAAAAGTGCTACCTGCAAGTCACGAAAATCCCAGATACAATGGTCAACACATCCACACAATCGGTTTGCTCATGAAGAAATAGAATAGGATTTAAGACAGCAAGTGTGAGGTTGTGAGGATGGTGTCATGTGGGCTTGACTTAACATGACAGTTGTTGAGTAATTTGACAAAAGGCCCACTCCCAACCTGACCTTGCCTAGCCCCACCAAGTGGACTGACAAGTTATCAAATGCTCAGGGAATAATGGTTGCACCTGAAAAAGTTGGAACCTTAAGTCCACTGTTCTACCTTCTTGCCACTGACAACAGGTCGAGATATAAATTTTCGGCCTCTTTCCAGTCTTTTGGTTCCCGTAAGTCACTGTTAGACAACACATAATTGAAGTAGTCTTGGTATACATTTGTTTCCTCCTCCACCTGCAAAAAGTTCTCCCTGAAATGATCAATCTGTACACTTGAGATGGGTAGAATCAATCCGTCAACTCCACCGAGGTCCTCTGGCAGGGAAAACAATTCATCGGGTCTGCCAGGAACTGTGTCATGCCGTGAATCTCTTATGCGGTGCGTGTTCCAATGTTCTTTTACAAAATCAAGATCTTTTTGGATGATTCCCGAAAACGAGAACCAAATGCACTCTTTTTCGAGCTCACTGCCCGGGTTGAATTCCCATTTTCAATCATATCTTGGAAATAGTTTATCCACCATGTAGACCGGTTTCGGCGATAGAAAGACCACCATCCTTCTATCCTCTGATTGGCAGGAGATGGGCCGTAAATATGGGCATCTACATCCTGTCTAAATTCGCACTGCAAAGCAGCCATTAAGACATTCTCAGTGCCACAGTCGGTTCTTAATTTCACTGGACAACCACCATAATCGTCGACGCAATCAACAAAATTTGATGCTGCTGTCTCCGGAAGGTTGTTTGACCTAACCACCCGAAGCCACATGATCTTTCTGCTCCACCCATCGATGCATCCATGTATTGGGAAACCATATGGTTTGAGTTTGTCGTAACCGTCCACGTGCCAACAATGGTTGGGACCTGGCGCTCTATATTTCCTTCGTCTTAGACGCCGTCTTCTCCTGGTTTCGCATCCTTCAGGGTCAAGTTCCCTCATAATCTCTTCTACAACCCTCCTTGGTACTTGAATACCTTTCATCGATAGTGTATGCCACATTGAGCGATATCCTGCCATACACCCAGGACCTTCCATTTCTTGTTCTATATGTCTTCGCACCTCTATCTCGTCGTACAAAGCCAGTTTTCTACGAAGGCCAAATTCCTTCAGCCGATTCTTGAGAGTTCGCTCTGACATCTTGATGCCGTGCTGCTTAGAAAGCATGTGTAGTATACTCTTGTACTCAAATCCTCTTGAGAAATAGAAAGTTATTATGGACTTCTCATCACACAGAAGCTCTCGCCCGCAACTGGTACAAAATTTGTGCTCATAATTGCTAATATCGGCTCCACACTCACAAATGCTCAAGAAAGCCGCCATTTTGTAACTGCTTAACGTTCCCGCCAGCTGACCGCTGAGTGCACTGGGAATTAAGCCTCAACTCCATGGTTGCCTCCATCCACTACGCTCAATTTTAAAAATAATTGCATGCGCTGTATTTCTGTACGGGAATGTACATATTTCTCTGCTATAACATATTTATGTTGATATACTAGAACACACATCTTTGTACTGAAATACATATTTTTGTACTAGAATATATATTTCTGTACTGGAACTTATAATTCTGTCACGGAATAAAAATGTATATCTGTACTTGAATATACATCATTCTGTACTGCAACAAATATTGTTGTACTGCAATAAATATTGTTGTACTGCAATAAGTATTGTTGTACTGGAATAAGTATTGTTGTACTGGAATAAGTATTGTTGTACTGGAATAAGTATTGTTGTACTGGAATATATATTGTTGTACTAGAATATATATTGTTGTACTGGAATATATATTGGTGTATTGCCCTTGTGGGCCACCGTATCTATCACTGCACTCAGTTGATTAGAAAAATATATATATAAATACTGGAGACATCTGGAGGAAGCCTGCATGTACCAGCCATCTGAAAAGGCATGTTTGCCAAGTCTTCATTGTCATTACGGTATGCATATACAAACTGTCTCTACTAAAGTTAAGGTGGGCCATGCAAGAGCCCCTTGTCCAAGAGCAATTATACACGGTAGTAAAGCAACTATGATGCAGATTTGAAGTAGTGATTAAGCCAGACATGAAAAACTACTAAAAAAACTCCCTCGGGGTAAAACTGGACAATTTCAAAAAAGGGTGGAAACAAAATAACCCCAAATAGAGTAATCAAGATAGCTGATTGGTGTCACGTAAACATGACAGCATTTGAAAAAGTACCCCACAAGTATCAGTTGCAAGTATAGCTATTAGATATGTGGGTCCCTATGGGAAGTACTTTTTTTGGCAGGGTTCATATTGGTTAAATTGGCTGTGGCGAAGATACTGGTACATAAAAGAACTCCAAGAAAACTTGACAGTATTTTATCTTCCACATCTTGACAAAACCTGAAGAACCAGTGAAGAAACTGAGCGAAAACGCCTTACAGTAATTTTGCACATGTTATAAAAACAGTCACAACACAGTCATGCTCTCCTGAACATTGGCTACTTGTGATCACAGCTTTGCTTTAGCTTCAATGAAAAATGAATGATATTGTAGATTTGTAGAAAGATTTTGTTATCAACAAGAAATATATATCTTTGCATTTGTTGCAGTTATTGACATAGATACTCTAGGAACATTCAATGTGAGCAAAGCAGTTTACAATAAGTGCTTCAAGGTAAGGTTTGATTCTGCCTAATAAAGAAAGTAAAGTTATTTTGAGATTTGAAGTTTATATAGATGTATCTGTTGTACACCACACATGTTGTTCAAAGAAGAGCAACCACAGGCACTCCAAGCTCAGTGTGAGGGAAAGCCAACATGGTCAACAAAAATAGAAGAATCTCTTAACCCACCCTCACACTGAGCTTGAGGTTCCTGTGGAATAACACTTGAAATCATTCAACCCGCAGTACCATAGATTGGTTCTTATGAATTCTGACCCTAATGATAGATAAATTTAAGGGTCATAACAAACAGTAAACAGATGAAATTCCTTGGTAAAAGTATTGACTTGATGTCATTTTGAACTACAACATACCTGCCCACTTTTGAGTGTGTCAAATCAGTAGTCCTTAACAATTTTTTTTTCAACAATTTTAACTTTCTTGTCCATATCTAAAAAAAATTAATCGTCTCTCTCACAAAGTGAATCTTTTTATTACCCCCTGCCTCCATTCCTCTAAGAACAATGGTTTTCTCAAGTTATGGTTCAAAAGTTTGAAAAATGGAAAGAGTCTCAACTCTTTTTGTCCTGGTTTGCAGACCTTTTAAAATCACGTTGACGTTTCTCCTGATTTCAGTTTGAACTACAACGTAGTAGGATCATTAACTACAAGTGCGTAGGATCATTAAGTTACCGTAAACATAAATTTGAAATAAAAATGTTTTGGGGCTTTTTTTTCTCTCTCACCAGAATAACGGTGGTGGAAGTATCATAAACATAACAGCCACTCTTCATTACAATGGACAACCCTTTCAGGTCTATAATTTTACTTTTTCAAATAATGATTAACATACTGTGGCTAGCGACTGAAAGGATGGCAAATTAAAGACATTTCTTGTCTTTATTGAAATTAAAACAAAAAAGAAAAAGTCATTTCCAAGTTTACAATATAACACAACAATATGACAATTAGCATAACTTGTAATTCAAATTACTCTGACTTTTGAGACTTACACTACAAAGATCTGTTGCACATGATAACAGTGGGTGAACTGGTTGAGTAGTCGACCCCATAGTTTAACTGCAAAGGGTGATAATTTAACAAAGCATTTAATGGTATTGTTGCTGAAGCACTGTAAAGGTCTAGGTTGAGCTTGAAGGGCAAGTATGAAAATGGGAAACGTAAAAAAAACTGCAGATCCCTTTAAAAAGTTATGCAAAAGATTCAAAATCAGCTCTATATTGTTGGCTCAGCTGGTTGAAAAATGAAATACCATACAGGATGTTATGGGTTCACCCTAGCGGGACCAACACTCAGGGTCTTAAAATAAGTGAGAACAAGTGTTGCTGTTGTCATAACACCTGCAAATATTGAAACTTTCAAGTTTTCTCTGATAAGTACTGTAAATATCTTTGTTGTTGGCCCATGACCCTTTGGTGTTAAAACTTTGGGAGGTTTTAAATGCACACAACACTCTTTACAAAATAAGGGCACTGGAGTTCCTGGTGTTGTGGTCCATCCTTGCTAACATGTTGTCAGCCTGGCCTGGCTGGATTAGCTACTGACTGAATGAGCCCACAAAAGCAAAATTACAGCTGAAGGTCAGAATACTTGCTAGCTGCTGGATCCTTCACAAAGATAATGTGAACATCTTGCTAAAATTTCTTGTCATCTTTAACCCATTGATACCTGGATCATCAGGCCCCCCTTGACAAGTAAAATCACTCTGGCGTTAGATAGAGTAAAATCTGCAAAGTCTCACTCCTAGGAGTGAGGAAGGACAAAAAAGTGTTTTGTCTGTCTCACATTTTTTTAATCCTTTCAATATATACATGCACATATGGGTTATTGACCAAGTATGAGGTCAAGATGGCTGGGTATTGTGATATTACACGTGTATATGGGATAAAACACCAAAAAATGATCTTTTATCTTGCAGGACCGATCGAGAAATCCCGAGTGGACAAGATAGCTCCATCTCATGTAGCCAATCACAGCATGGGATTTGGTTCATCTTGCCCCTCACGGAGCTAGTCATATAAATATAAACTATCTTAAACCCTTCTTATATTTGAGAAAACCACCTAATAAAATCCCTGAAAATAAAATCTATCCTTGGCTGGTTTGAAAGGATTTTTGACCCCCAAGCAAAATCAATGGAAACAACATGAATATGTAGTGCAATTATGCTCATAGCCCTTAAATAGTGTTGTATGGAATTATTGTTTAGTAAATAACCTTTATTTGTCCTTTTATAGTGCCACGCTGGAAGTGCCAAAGCAGCAATCGGTAGGCTATCCTCATACACAGAAGAACTGAGACATAAAAATTTCAAACTCAAGGCTGTGCTCTAAGAAAAGTTTTAGGGAGCATAAAGCTCTGAAAGTTTGAAATCTAGGGTGCCCAGCAGCTAATTTTTGTACAAATATAAGATTTCCTTGTCACCCGAAGGCAAAGGTTATAGTTGCCAGGGGCCACAGGGTGCTGCTAGATCACAGCCCTGAAATTATTTTAGGTTCCACTTGTGCTGGAGGCACAAAACCCACGACACTTGTAAATTCACCCCTTACAAAAAATAATAAAATTAATATTATTATTAAGATAAAATTGAATCAGAAATTAAAATAATAATAATAATAGGGCAATCACATGACTTTAGGAGGGCATAATTATAGTTTATTTCATATGAATGAAGGGGGTAGTTTCTAAAGAAACTGTGGTGCTGCGTTGGTGGGGAAGTAGTATACAAAAATTTGGTTTTATCAACGGAGTTGATAA
Source organism: Montipora capricornis (assembly GCF_036669925.1). Lineage (NCBI taxonomy): Eukaryota > Metazoa > Cnidaria > Anthozoa > Scleractinia > Acroporidae > Montipora > Montipora capricornis. Next base: position 41,912,183 of record NC_090890.1, on the reverse strand, counting down.
TGTAAATTGGCCACCATACAGAGATTCTAAAAGCTCACGTTTTGAGCGTTAGTCCTTCGTCAGAGCGAATCGAGGAATTATGGGTTATGTGTAGTTTTAATAGTAGAGTAGGAGCTATGCTATTGGTGGTAACATGGCGACGTGAAAAATAGGAATATATTAGTTAAATGAAAAACACTTGTTAATACCGTGAGGATTAAGGGTGCCTATAATTTATTTCATAATTAAGTAAAGGGTGAGTATAGTCCTGAGAAGGACTTTTTGTTGTTGCCGAAATCATTATGCAAAACATCCAGCAACAAGCCCTGGTAAGTTACAAACGAACAATGCTACAACAATGATACTTTTACAGCTTTACACAAAGACGAAATCAGCGATTTTCCCGAACATTTCAACAGACAAAACGCCCAAACTCAGTTTACCAAGGATTGGAGATCAAGGATAATGGTAAGATTCCTTTTCTTGATTTCTTGGTCACCCGTGACAACAACAGACTACAGATATGCTTTACTGGAAACCCATCCACACTGAGTGACTGACGGACTCCTTGACGAATCATCTTACAACCCTACTTCACACAAGGATACAACAAGACGGACCTTAACAAGATGCGCACTACTGGTTTGTGACTCACACAACAGCTTAGCAGATGAACATAAGTACTTAGACAGCGTTTCAGTCAGAACAACTACAACTGTGACTTTGTTACACGCAACACTTACTGTACAGAACCAAACGCTACAAACACTAACCTGACACCCACCACTACAGTGACTATGCCCTACATCAAAGGAACCTGTCAAATTATCGCGGGGATCCTACAGCCTTACAACATGCGTGTTGCTCACAGACACATCACTACTTTACGAAAACTACTGACTAACATCCAAGACAAAGACCAACCTAAGGACAGACAAGGAGCAGTTTATGAGATCAAATGCTGGGACTGCCAGGCCACTTATATCAGTGAGACAGGCAGAAATTTGAATGCTAGACTGACTGAACACAGATGAGGGAGGAGGAGCAGTGACATCAACAATAACATTGCTGAACACGATCTACAGACAAACCACAGAATCGACTGGGACTTTGCTGCATGTGTTACCTATGTGATCCACGCCGATTTCAATAAACGTCACGAAGTGTCCCCTTGCTCTTCTCGCCAACTTCAACATCACTTGTGCCATGGAATACAGACCATTTGGGGCATTTACCCAAAGCTAAAAATAATGCCAACCTTTACCCTTACCTTACTGTTGAAAATAGGTACCACATGTGTGGACTTAAAGGGACACTTCGTGTTGGATGTCAAAATTGGGCGTGCGTCTAATTAGGGTCAAACCTGGACATAAGTGCCGAGTGGAGCAAGGGTGCAAATGATGCTACTTGGGCCACAAATAAAAAAGACAAAAAACAAAGGATTATGTACACAGGGCCAAATCATACAAATTCAATTACAGTAATAAGGAAAAAATGTTTATCACAGATGTAGCATGAAACTATGGTATAGAAAGTTGTTGCTACAATACTACCAGCTAAACAACAGCAAAAATTTAGGGAAAACAAGGGCAAAGAAACTCATCCACAAAAATTTGTGCCAACTCTGGCATGTTATCCTCAGGATCTCAATGGCCAAGCAAAGGTGTTTGACATCTCTGCAGCCAATCAGAATCAGGGCAGCCAGTGCATTTTCAGCCCTGGCATTTCTCATTTTGGCTCACAGAAAGGCCTGTTTTACAAAGGGCAGTTGTCATTTGATAATAATCATTGTTATCATTTCTTTGTAGAAAATAATTAATGAATAATAATGATTTAACTGAAATAATGTTTAAATATTATTATAATAATTATTATTGTTATTATTTCTAAGGGGATGAAGTTACAAGTGTTGTGAGTTTTGTGCCTCCAACCAAATTGGAACTTGACAGTAGCTTGAAAAGTTTACCTCTGAGTGGTGTGATTCTTGTAAGAGAAAGGCAAAATTTGAATACCACTATGCGTTCACAGACAGCAGGTGGCTATTTTCAGAGTGCAGTGGAATTGCATAGCAGAGAATAATGATAATTAATTATTGCCCAACATAATTAAGTGTATTTCGTTAACACTCCTTTCTTAGACAGGCATTGTTTATGTTCTTTTTATTAGAGGCTATGATGCGGCACCTTGCAGTGGAGTGGGGTCCAGATGGTGTGCGTGTCAATTGTGTTGCACCAGGTCCTGTGGCAGACACTGAAGGTTTTCAAAGGCTGGGTTAGTTCTTTAGGTCGAAATTAATCTGTGAACTGGCAATTTTTTCCACCTGAATGCAACTGGTCATTAAATTTTGAGTGAAACAGTGTTCTGGAATCCATTTGGCAAATTTGCTGAAAATGCTTTGCAGTAGGCAGCTCTATTAACCCTTCAAGAGTGATACTTATAGATTTTACTCTGTCTAATGCCAGACGATTTTACTCGTCAATGGGTAACCCCACGGGAGTGAAAGGGTTAAAGTAATGTTGAGAATTGAAAATTATATATTAATTAAGTTGACAAACAGGGAATCTGACTGGATGGCTAGGGCAACCAAGTAATGGCAAATTCCCTCTGGCAGCAGACTACGTTTGAGAATCTTACCCAATTTGTTTCCCTGGGTGAGAACAATAAGCCATGGGCCCGGTCTTAAACACTTGACTGCTGGACATTAACCCATTGACCCCTGGGAGTGAGACTTTACTCTGTCTTATGTGAACAAAGTTTACTCTAACACCAGATGATTTTACTCGTCAACTGGGGCATCACAGGGTGTTTGAGGTGTCAATGGGTTAAAGAACCCACACATTGTTTAATTAATTAATTAATGAGAGTAGTGCATGGATTTTGGAATGCAGTGATCCACTCTGTTGAGCCACAGTTTATGGCATTAGCAGTTGTGGTATCCCTACCTGCACCTGTGTCAGGTTACATGGTATAAATGTAGACTTCACTTTTAGCTTTTAAACAGAAATGCTCAAACTTGAGTAGTTCTGAAAAATTCATGTCTTGACATGGATTTCACTAAGAACTTTAATGTTAAGAAGTGACACATTTGGCTTTTTGGAGAGCTTGCAAGAAGTTACCTTATTATAGGAAAATTAGCGCTCCATGAAATTAATGCGAATCGTTAAAGGGGTACTATGACGAAAATCGCATCTTTCCTATCTAAGCCACTTTGAAACATAAACAAGTAGTCTGTGTGAGAAGAAAAATGCTGTTTACTTTTTTCAAATATCTCTTTTCGTTCCAGAGATATACGAGTTTTTAAAATATGCAAATTAGCTAAGTGATGACGTCATACACTCAACCAGAGATATCTCAGCCAATTTGTATCAGAATTTTTTGATTTTTTGCAGTAAGATTCTACTAAATGTTCTCCACAATGTGAGCTTAACAGTTCTGTTACCATGGCATCATACTCGGTTCCAGACCTTTGGCATTCCATTTTGATATT
>NC_090890.1:41893717-41906217 GCF_036669925.1 Montipora capricornis | reverse complement strand
CAGCAGAGCATGAATGCAATACCAGTCCAATTTGAGTACCTTCTAAACCTAGTTAATTTATAAGATCATGCATTTTTTCATTATACTACACTCTACATTTTTTAATGATTTACTTGTACATTCATGTTAATAAACTGAGTCCACTTACAAAGAACTTTTATCCAGGTCGTTTCATTTACCAGGGGTACTTTTAGATTTTCTGTGTGGTTTTAATCAAAAACCTGTGTCTTTATTAATTTCTCCTCCTACATGTAGTTGTAAGCATGTGCTTAATCAGGACTCCACAGAGTACAGTGTGGGAAAAAATTGTAATTCACAATTGTACACAAATTTCCATCTACTGAAATTTGATACTTCCCAATTGGTCAACGTACTACGTCAGCAAAATGCAAAATCAAGGGATTTGGAGCATTATCTAAAAATAAATTGGTAACAGCAACTTACAAAATATTATATTAAATTATAAAGTATTAAAGTTCAATTGTTCGGTATAAAAATTTTTTGTAAGTGTAGTCCTGAGAAGGACTGTTTGAGATTGACTCCACAGCTAGAGTACACTGTGGGATAAAATAATTTGTACTTCTCTCATCACTACTGAGTAATATTGGATCAGAAAGAAATGACCACACCATGTAACATTAAGTGAACCAGATATAGAGATACAGTTGTGTTTCCCAAAATTAAAAACGCCTTGCTTTATCTTGTTCTCTACAACACAAATATGTCTAATAAATAGTTAAAATGATGAAGAATATCGCAGATTATAATAATAATGTTATTCTGGCCTGGGTTACTCGAAGCACAGTTAACGTTAACCAACATTAAATACCATGGAAACCTATAGGTTTTGATACCTCTTAACCATTGGATAGCGTTAACCAGGCTTCTAGCAACTGACCCCTGGTATGCCCTGTTTGTTATTATTTTTGTTTTGTTTTTTTTTCTATATTGTTTTTTGCTTGAATAATTAAAATTTACAGTCACCAGCAGGCATATTGTATCAATATTATCATCTCATAAATTGTTCTATGAACAAACCCATTGCACATTGCAAAGCAATGTTACCGGTACATGCAGGAAAGTTTTAAAGCGGATTGGACTGGTTTTATTCTCAGGTCAAGCAAAAACCAGCTTTATAAAATAATTTGCAAACAACAACTTGCTAAAATGTGTCACATCAGTGCTCTTGATAGTGACCAAGATTTTGAAACAATTTCCCCTTCACAAAAGCCTTGTGGACCAGGTCTGTATATACCTTCCGTCCATTCAAAATTAGGGAGCGTTCAAAAAAACTTAGGGGGAGGAGGAACTGATGAGAAATTGGGGAGTCCCCCAAAAACGGAGGAAAAAAAGGGGGGGTGTTTGAAAAATATAAACACTCTCAAGGGGGGTACTGTACATAATGAAAACAAAAATTGTCATTAGCCAATGTGAAAAAACAATTTAACAAAATGTAATGTTCAAGAGTGTAAAATGGGGTTGACAGGCCTGCAAGAGTCCCTGGTAGGTGGTGGTCTGGTTTCCTTTTTCTTGGTCATAATTTTGCTCTCTTGAGTACATATTTGAATGGACGCCTCTTTTATGTGCTTCCAGTAAGATTTCATTTAGTAATGGTTTTTGATCTATGACACTTGAGATTTGGACCTTCACACTACTGTGATATTTTTGTCTTTCAAGAAAATAGGTCGTCTTGATATATTTTTAGTTTCTCGGTGTTGAGTTCCTCTGCAGTAGGCCAGGGTTTTCGTTTGAGGCCAGAAAGCTGGATGTTTCGTCAAGCAGTTTCCAATTCCTGTCCAGTAATTTGATGCCAATATTTGAGGAGTTTGTTTTATTATTATTTTTAATTACAATTTTTACAGAGACTTTGAGTGAATGCCAGCCTTATCCTTGGCTTTCAGAAACACTGGAAAAAGCGTTTCTGAGTGTTCTATTTAAAAAATTTCCCAGGGGCATGCCCCCAGACCCCCCTAGGTAGCATGTGCCTTCGGTGAGCATCTTACTTATGTTTCCCTGGGTGAGGATAACAAGTCATAGGCCCAGTCCACATAAATAACCCAATGGTCCATGGAAGTCAGCTCATCCACTGGGGGCATCATACGGTGTTTGAAGTGTCAATGGGTTAAAGAACCCACACGCTGTTTAATTAATTAATTAATTAACGAGAGTAGTGCGTGGATTCTGGAATGCAGTGGTCCACTCTGTTGAGCCACAGATTATGGCATTAGCTTGTGGTAACTCTGCCTGTAAGCCGCTCAATTAAATAGTTTCAGTGTACATGGTATACATGGCTTTTCTAAAGACAACAATAATAACAAACTTGAGTTCCTAACTTTTTGGAGAGCTTTCAAGAAGTTTAGTGCATCTCTAGTTATTTTTTAATTAATGCTGTCTGAACTTTTAAGCTCACCATGACAGGCACAGCTCAAATACATGAACAAAAAAGTTTTGTTCCTTTGCTCAACATTTACATGTATTAAAACCTGTTTAGCCTTTGATAATAGGAAAACATGTTGGACCAAACTTTGTAAAGAAATTTCCTATACAAAGACTGCACAGTCGTCAAAATATTGCTGATGCCATGTACAGTCTTTCTTGCCAGTGGTGCTTTAGCATTCATAACATCAAATACATTGGTAGTAGATGGTGGCAGCTGGACGACAGGACCTGTTTCCATGGCGACAATGAAGGCTCATAGTAAATTGTCAAGATCAAGCAAAGATGGTGAAAGTGTCTCGCCTTGAAAACTGATGTTTGTAATCTTAAGACTGACATACACTTATGTTGACTCTTGAGGATAATCCAGGAGTCTCCTAGATACAGAACAAACTTCCGAGTCCATACAGGAGACCAAATCTTCCAGATAAAACCAGCTATAGACCTAACTGAAACATTGATTAAAGGTAACGTTAGGCCTAAAAACGCTTTTTTTTTAGGTCTAATTAGGCCTAAGGTTAGGTTTACCATCTGTTTTGGTAAAACAGAGACCTGTAACCTGAGACCTTTGTTTTGTACCTGCCATATGACTTGCAATAACAATGACAAATGTGGTAGTTTGTCTGGACCGTAGTAGAATGCTTTGTGCTTGGAAAAAAAAGTACAAGCCAAAAAGATTTTGGGAGATTTTTGCTTCATCCAAGTTTTCTCTCTTGTACTTTCGGCTGCACAAGTACACATAAATCACAAAAATAATCAAAAGTGACTTCAGGTGCTACTTGTGATCAAGTTGCCTGGTCAAAATGCATCAGGATCCCCACCCTCCTGAGACAGACATTGAGATCAAATGCCCCTATCCTTGGGGTGAGCAATTTAAAACAATCCAACATTTACTATGGAAAGAAATTTCAAATGTCCTACTTTGGGTTTGTGCAACCTCATCCCCAGGATCTCTCTTCTTCCCTTCTTGGGAGAAGCGAGACCCTGGGAACGAGGTTGTGGGTTTGTGAAATTTTAGTTACTGGTACACGCAATGCTAATTTAACACACATTTTTCGTTCAACTGTTAAATAAGGCCAAAACACCCTTTTTTTTTTCCATTATTGATCAAGACCATCAGATTACAAAACTGGCTACAACATTCAAAGTGAAATTAAAATTACACTGCATATCACACAAACTAAATTTGCCTGGTTCAAGTCAAGTTTAAAGGAACCCAGGAATTCAGATTGAATATCATGTTGCGTGTGGATCAAAGCAACTCTTAACCCCTGGGGGGGGGGGGGGGGTATTCCTGAATATTTAGGATAGGTTTGTGCTGTCAAGGTTCTCAAACCCTGACCCTATTGAAGAGTAGAAAATCGAGATTTAATACCCTTTTTAAGGCCCATACAAGCCATAAAGGTCCCATTAAAATTGCTTTGTTAATCACTCACTGAAGAAATGTACCCATTAAACTTGAAAACGTTTATTCAGGCGTGTAATACAGTTTTAATAGACCATATCTTTTTCCTTTTGCACATTGGGGTGGATACTGCAATTTAGTGACCCCATCTAAGGATCACAATACCAAAAAGGATGCCGTGAGTCCCTCAAAAACCCTACCCTATCAGGCGGCACATACTGATACCTTTCTCATGCTTTCTGCCATCTTTAGAAACTTGAAAGCCAGTGCTTGCTCCCAATTCTACTCTTGCCCCAAGTGGGGACAGGACCCAAAGTCAAAATCAGTCAAATGCACCATCCCCAGGGGGACAGATTGTTGTTCAAAAGTGCTTCAATGCCCCTATAATTGACTGGTGCATTACTAACAACTCATGAAACATAGGATACATTTCTGACAAAATGATATGGCAAGACACCAGGTTTTGTTTTCTTTCTTCCAAGTTTTTTAAAGTTCAACGAGAAATAATGCGAATTAAACCCAAAGACCACAATCGTCTAACACTTTAGGTTGACAGCCAAAAATGCACACTTCTTAACGGGTTATTTATCACCAGGTATTTCCTTAGTTTTGGAAATAAACGCGGCTTTCTCATTTTCAGCATCAGAAATTCTTGCCGATTTTGGGGTTCAATTGTTGAAACTCGAGCACACTTACAAAAGAGCTGACTTATGTCACTTCTGCATGCGCTGCAAGACTATTTACCACCTGGTGACAGTATGTAGTGCACTTACAGTGCATCACCACAAGAAGCCTTCCTGTATTAGCTATTGATTTCTACACTACAGAATTCTGATTAGTACAGATGGTGAAGAATGTTGCAAACTTAAGAAAAACCACATAAAACAAAGTTTCATGAGGTACAACATTAGTTGACGTTTTGTTCACACAATGGTAACACTAGCCTGATTCTCAGACAGTCCAGGTCACTCGTGTCACGCACTCTTAAAGGGAGAAGAGTTGTGACACGAGCAACCTAACTGAGAATCAGGCTATGGTAACACTAGTGTTACATCAAGTTCTAGTGTTCTGTGTTTCTGTAGGGATTCAAAACACCAGAAAGGCTGCAGTTGCCTTTCCTAAAATGAAAAGTTTAATCAATCAATAATATTATTGATACAACTTGCACCTAAAGGCAAAACTTGCACCTAGAGGCAGTGCAACCCAATGGTTAGGGTGCTTACCTTGAAACCTGTTCTAACCACTTGCTGAATTTGATCCTGGTTGTGCTTGGTTTAACTTCTAGGATACACTTGTAAATAGCCAACTGATTTCCCTTTAACTAGTTGGGATTCTTAACAATTATTGTTGTTGTCAGGGGTTTCATTAGGAACTGGTCACTGGTGGTATACCACCACCTATGTTGTCAGAAATTTGCCTCTCACCACCGGCTACTCTGCCTTGATTTTCACTCAAACGCTTGTAAAAGACAAGAGTGACCACTGCTTACATTGATTAGCCCAGTAATCTAATTCAAAAGGTATTGGAACCCCTGTATTGTTGTGTGTCATTGGCCCTGAAAGGCTACTACAGGAAGGGGTCAAGTATATAAACTATATAACCATTAAAGTTGAAATATTTAAATAATTATTGCTCTGAGTTGTACGGGTACATAATGTTTGAAAAACCCCCTCCCAGCCTCATTCATATAAACAGAAGGCTGATTAATGACAGATTACTTTGGTGTCTCCTGTTTGCATTTTTTAATAATTATACCAAATAATAATCATAAAATTTATAATTCGCAAATTCAATAAAATTTTCAATTGTGCGTAACAATAATCAGATAATAAAGTAAGATCTATGACAAAAGAGGCAGGATAAAATAAAATTAAAAGTGTAAAATAGTCCAAAGATACAAACAATAATTTGTCTTAAGCTAAAAATACTATGTTACAGACCCTACAAAATACAAAGCTATGATAACAAGAGGCTATGGGTAGCCAGCACTTTGTTCAAAGGAATTTTAGCCGATTGCCTTTAAAATTCCCAGTATCTCAGTGATTTTTTTGTTACAATATCTTGGTCAATATCCAGTTCATTTCCATAGTCCAAAGACTAAAGTTTACGTTCCGTGACCCAACCACATGGTCAAGTATGATTGTAGAATAGGTGTTCATGTTTAAAACTGCTGTTAAGATGCTCTACAACTTTCTACGACGGAAGTAAAAATTTTTTTTTTAATACTGGGAGAATAGTGCGATGACCAGATGTTGCATTGCATGCAACGAAAACACAAAGACTTGTTTCCAGTCATGCACATAATTCTTCAATACACATTTCCCCATTAATCTGTCATAATAGTCTTCTGTGGTTTAGTCAGTGGTCATTGTGATTGCCTCTGAATGAGGACATAACAAGAATCCTACTTGGGCTGTTTTCTCCGAAAGTGTCTTAGAGGTAAATAAATCTTACGCATGTATACACAGCCAAATAGCAACACAGAAAATTAAAAAGTCCAGATTCCAAAAACGGAGCTGAATGCTGTACTTTGTACTAATAATGCCAAACGAAATAGTGTGCTTTTAAGGACAGTGCCTACTAATTCCAAGGTATTTTTGTGCGGTTTATGAATATGCAAGAAAAGCAGATATTAATAAGTGTTACTGAAAATCCGAAAAGAAAATTGGGGGGAACCACACGAATTTCAAAGATAATTAATTAACAGTATTAATGTTGTTAACGGCAAATAATTTAAAAATAAAAAGCACTGTATGGAGTTCTTTTCCAAATAGAAGCTTAACCCATTGACACCTCAAACATCCTAGCATTTAGGTGGTTTTTGGTTCCTCTACATATTCTTTATGGGGAAAAGGAGAAAAACCAAAAACTACCTATATCAGTCTTAATTGACCCAGAAACCATATCAGAGAAAAAAGAAACACAAGACTGAAGCAAAGTAAGCTATTTTAAAATTTAAATTGTACATGCATATATTTTTTAATTTTGAGAAAAACCGTTTTCCCCATACAAATCCTTTTTTTTCTATTCTTGCATAATGTAGTACAGTACTGATACTCATATATTGAGCTTGAGCGACCTGTGGTTACTCCCAATTTTCTTTTTGGAAACTAAGAGAACACCCTGAGTTCTAATTCACCGCATAGTTTTAACCCTCGCAAAAATATCCCAGTATTTTGCACCTATCCCAGGGTAGCGATTTTGATCATACGAAGGACATTTGACACCTTCACTTGCTACCGGGTGGGGATTTTGACCAATTAGTTTGTCCCGGGGGTGGGGAATTTGAATTTTTTTTTTTATGAAAATGTCCAAATTCCCACTGCATGCCCAACCCCCTTTCTCAGGCTTAACATTGATAGGTGCATTAGTAAGCACCACCGATAGGGAACCAGGCTGAGAGTATCTAGAGATGCACATAACCTATGCACAAGAACAATAGTAGGAGCCGTCCTTAACTTACCCTATATAAATGCATATAAATGCACCACTTTTTACCCTTTTTTACCCTTAAAGGCATCAACAGAATTGGGGGATCTATTCTAACTTCAAGTGGTAAGGCATTCCACAGCTTCAGTGCTGTGCAAGTAAAGGACCTATCACCAAGTGTTGCTTTAGATTTAAAACAAATCCATTGCATTTGATTACACATTTTTACTTCGAAGCACAGAATGGGGCTTTTCCATTCCCCTCATTTCTGCAATTTTTTTAACCCCTTTTGGGACTTTCATGTACCATACTGGATCTCCCTCCTTTCTTCTTTTCTTTGCACGCAAAAAAAATGGAGAACCTGGGTCCTTCATCTCTTGTGGTCTGTGACTGCAAAAGGTTTTATAGCAACCAACTGCCATTGATTGAAGACGTTCATCTCTTTCTGGCTGTTGATGTGGGGTCTTCGAGTCAGGACCGGTCCAAACCAGTGTTTCAGAACCCGTTTCAGGGTGTCTTGTCAAACTGACATCTCCCCATCTCATACAACGGCTTTCCGTGGGTGACCGCTTGCCAAAGATCTGGCTGATGTATTTGTCAAGATTGGCCTGAAGCATGATTGGCATGCTGTCCTCTGAATCATTAGAATCCTTTCTTTTTTTCTCATGGGAAGCACTTTCAACTGAGCTGCCCTTATCTGACAGGGGACTGCTCGCGTTTTCGTTCTGGTAGCCTGTGTCAAAAAAGGTATTGTGAAAAAAATTTGCTAAGTCCGTTTTATTTTTGCACTGTATTCGCTTTCCGACAACAAGTCCCTTTGGCGATTCCAATGTTCAAAACCAAGAGAGGACAAACCTCTCTTGTCAAAACCCAATCAGATTAAATTAAATTAATAATATCTACTAGTCAAGTCAAGTCAAGTCCAGTCAAGTCAAGTCTTATTCTGATATACGCTTAGCTTTTGTGAAAAAAGATCACCAGCTAGTTTACAGGTATAACACAAAAAATAATAAACTTAAGTTGAGAAAAAAAAAAACCTGCAACAAGTAGCTAAAAAGATATGTTTAAAATTTGAAATTGAAATCTATTTACAGGACTAGATACAACTTATTCATGAAATAAAATTAAACTAATACCCAATTCACACCAACTAAACACGTTTAATTAAACCAGGTTTAACAAAATAAAAAATGAGCAACGGAAGGCTGAAAGACTGAATTTTACGTTGGGTTCGTGCAAGTTTTCTAATAGGGTCATTCCACAGTATTCCGACTGTTGTGGAGGGGAAATTTAGAGGCACAGATCTTGTTATAGTTTAAATAAGAATTTGTCCTTTACTTCTCATAACCTATTGAGGCTTAAGGTCATCTACAAAGCTTTACTTGCTGCTGTCCTGCTTTTCTCCAAAATGCATTTCTTAGATCATAGAGCTTAAAAATATGGCCGTTGCGGAGGGGAACAGAAAACTTGGTGTTTTGTTTGTTTTTAGTTTTATTAGCAGATTCTCTGAATTCTGAAATATTACCTAGAGTCTAGTAGGCTGATGCTTTTTCTCAATTTATATTAATTGAATACATCACAAGAGGAAACTTAAATAGTTACGGTTTTCTCAATGAAGTAGGATTTGAAAACAACATCTATTGTTGCAGAGGGGAAGTTGCGGAGGGGAAAATTTGTCCAATTTTCAGAAGATCATAAGCAAAAAGTTTAAAGCGAGTGATAACATCCACACTTTAATGTTTATACAACAGTTTCAAAATTTTGCTTTCAAATAAGTAAAGTTTTTCAACATTTTGCCCAACATTTGCACTGTGTCAGAAACAGTACTGTGATAAAAATTCAAAATCATGCATTAGTAATGCATACATGTAACCTTGTTAAGATTAATTGGCACAAAAACACCTTAAGATAATAAGTGATCAGAAAAACCTGACTGTGAGTTCATAAGTTCAATAATGACTACTGTTCCTTGAGTATTTTCAACATTAACAGAAAACAACCCTTCAAAAGAAAATCAGTGCATCTGGATATGACGGAACACTTTTTTAACTTGCTCATGCTCCATAATCTTAAATGGACTGTTGCCAATCAAATGAACGGGTCCATAGAAAACACAGCTGACATGAACATCAGCCACATCATCCCTTGTTGGCCAATTGAATATTTCACCTGCATCAGGACTAAGCCTAACCCTGTGCAGAAATTTGAACTGTGCAAACTGACCCTGAATTTGAATAACCCTGCCAAAGAAGTAACAGCTAACATAATCACCTGCATAATAATCATCTACTTTCAAGCCATTAGGAAGGATTGGTAATAATGAATTTCTGTGCAGTTCAAGGATCATGTAGCATCTTACATCAGAGATGCTCTGACTGTTGGGAAGAATCATAGGGCTTAATTGTGCTAACAAGACTTCTGGCATACATGCATTCAAAAACACCACAGTCAAAGTCATTTCTTTGGCTCGGGATTTCTCCAGGCTTGTTAGCAAAAAATGACCACTCTTAGATTTTCAGGTTACCATCAACCTCTTTCAGTAACTTGACAATTTTCTCGATGGCTCTATAGATTGCTGAAACACAACCTGGGTGCTGAATTTATGATAGAAAAATGATATCTCTTGTTAATGTAAACATCATAATTTTCAGTGAAATCATTATCAAAAGAGAATTTGTCTCCACAGAATTCCCCTCCACAACAAAATTTCCCCTCCACAACAAAATTTAATGAATCTCTCTTGGCTATGGTTTAAAAAATATTTTCTTTTCAAACATAATACAACTAACCCTTGACCTAAAATTAGAAGATTTGAAAACATGAAGTTGACTTTGTCATTTACAAGCGCACCAACAAAACTTGTAGGCTTCAAAACCTTGCAGAAGGGAAAAGAGCATCCAGAAGGCTGTCTGCAGGTGCCATACTGATAGAAATGCAGTTTGTCTAAGTTACTTAGTTTGAAGTAGTTTGTGTCCCAGACCAGTTAACTAAAATTGCTGTTTTCTTTTTTATATTCTACCAACATAAAACTTTCCCCTCTACAACAGCTGTTATCATTAGATATGATTTATGATAATTTATGCATAAACAACAATTCATATCAAACAATTCTAGCTGTTTTCAAATGCCTTATTTAACATGTTATCCATTTATCAGAAAATTGAGCAATTTAAGCAAATTTCATTTTAATAATATCTCGTCCAAATTACTTTGGAATGACCCAATAGTGTTTTTAAAAACCTTAAAAAACCGAATAGTTCTAAAAGAGTCAGGTATTGAGTACCATAATTTTGGTGCCGTGAACCTTCACGATTTTAGACCACAGGTTGTAGTGTTGGCCTTTGGCAGCTTTAAAATGTCGTTACCTCTTAGGTCATAATAACTATTTCTATGTGCGATTTACGGGTTAAATAATGTTAAACATACAGGGAAAGTTGCTTCTCAATTAATTAACGTACGCACATGTACCTTCACTCGTCAGACTTCCAATCACTGTCGCAAATCTGCCACATTCTTGCTCCCAAGGGTAGGTTTTGAGATAATTCTCTCTCAAGCGACGGGCGTTTTCATATCTCTCTCTCGGAGTCTGGCAGGAGAGCTGCTGGATACGAACCGCCCATTCCTCAAAATCGTTATCAGCTACAATAACGGTATCCCCACCTTCTACTTTTCGAAGAGCGTCGGCTATTCCGGTATTTTTCGAAACAAGCACTGGAATGCCGCTTGAAAGGGCTTCGAGAGCTCCCATACCAAATGATTCTTCCCGCGAAGGAAGTACGAAGAGATCCTGTGTCTTGAACATTTCTTTCAGGTTTTGCTGATCCATATATCGACATATGGTAAGTCGTTCTTTAGGAATTTTGGCTTCCTTTCGAAACCACTTTTCTAGCTTTTTTTGGGCACCACTCTGGGATCCAACGAAAGTCAAACGAAACATGTTTCCCAGAGACGCGACTGCTTTTGCAGCAATGTCGTAACCCTTGAGCTTTCGGTCTTCGTAAGCGGCTCGCCCACACACAAGAATATCAAACACTTCATCGTCATCAAGCTGTGCTAAACGCTCATCTGTTGGTTCATACAGAGGAAAGTTCTCCAAAATTCCGGGAGTTATGACCTCTATTGTAGTATTTGGGAGGACCTTTCTATACTTTCGCAAAAGTTTGGTGCCCACTGCTAAAACAGCGTCAGCACTCTGAGAAAGTTGTATTTCATCGTGATGCTTTTCTTCATTGTCGTCAATGGGATCCAGTGCACGAAGACCGTCACTACCTTTGGACGACTTGTATTTACCCAGGTCTGGGCAAAACACATGCAGCACTTGGACCCATTTACAGTTGGCCATCCGTACAATGAAGTAGGCAACTGGGCCAAATTTCCTCCCGTGTCCCACTACAACATCGGGATTCGGAAGGTCGGGTGGCGGAAATTTCAGCCAGTCATGGCGGTTTGGATTTCCGGGTAATTTTTCAGCCGTGAAGAGAGTAACTCCATTTTTTCTTGCGTCTTCTTTGTCCTTTTCATCGCCTTGAGCGACATAGCAATATACCTTAATATTACTGCACGTTTTCGCAACGTTGATTGCGAGCTGTCTATTCAGGGTAGATAACCCACCCTTTAAGGACTTCCACTCGTCGCACACAAACATAACTTTGATGGGTCGAGGGTTGACGTCGACGGTTCCGTCTTCAACGTGTGAACTACAGGCCATATTGAAGTTTCAAAACGAACGACAGCGCTTTGGAATTTGATACTCAAAGTTTGATGTTCATGGATTGAAAAAGATGGCCGGCAGTCACTCTGAACAACAACGCGATTTAATTTTCCCGGTCCACTTCATGTTGACCATATTTGGGCGTATGTCTACTTCAGTACTTCATGTATCCCTTACTATAGTGTTATTCGCCTCAGGCTCAGTGAATATTCACCGATAATCACTGAGCCTGAGGCGAATAATTGTTTTAGTATAAATACACAGGTGATTATTTCAAAAAAAGAGAAAAAAAAAACCATTTCAACACGAAATCATCTTCACTTACAGTGGCGAAACGACTACTGGCAGCCATTTTGTCCGTCGAGGTGATTATCGGCTGATAATCCGAGATAGCAAGCCAATGAGAGCGCCCGATTTTGCATAATCGCCTGTGTATTTATACTAATACATTATATTAGAGAATACATAACATACTTACCTATTTTGAGTACGCTGACTCACTGGATCGAGCACTCAAGA
>NC_090890.1:41868717-41883717 GCF_036669925.1 Montipora capricornis | reverse complement strand
AGTGAATAGTAAATTACAATTTCCTTAAATAAGTTTACAGTATAAAAGATAACAAAACATTACAAAGATGATTACATAACAGGGCGTGATAACACATATAATTTCGCAAAAAATTAACAAGTGATGAACAATCGGTAATTACTAGGCGTGAAACCGATGACAATACGAAACGAACCCACGGGGAAAACCAAACCGAAAGATAAAATAAAAGAATACAAGCATACAAATAAAATGAAAAAAGAAGAAAAGAAAAGGCTGTCGAGTCCACTGAGAATGTCAAGGAGCCAGCGTTAAAAACAAAAGGGCGAGAGTCAAAACAAAATTCCCAATCAAAGCCCCCGAAACCACGCCGCGACAGGGCACAAAAGGCGCCCCGAACCGGGCCCCCAAACAGCAATACCGTAACAAATTCCCAGATGGGGCCCCCCGTCCTCGTTCTCTGCAACAATTTTAAATTATCTCCTCGAGGTTTGGACTGTGAATCCTTTCGGATCCTTCTAGCGCAGCATCTCTGTTGGCTTGAAGCATTGTTGGATTGCATTGTGGAGTCACAAGAGTGCTCAAACCGCAAGCAGTACAGAAGAGCAGTTTTCAAGTTTCCATTGCCATTCAATTTTCCTCTGTAGTTCTCCAAAGTTGGGCATCTTAGAAAGTGTTTTACAAGTGTATAAATAATATTTGGTGTATAGAAGGAGAATATGTAGTCTGCGTTCTTGGGCGTTCGTCAGTTTGCATTTTTCCTCCTTTATATGGAATAGAATCTGTTCATTTGGGGGAGTAAGTTTTAAGTTGCTCACATTATTGAACCATTTCACAATATGGTTGTAGAATGAGGACGCAGTAGAACAGTCCAAACAGTCCATTGACATTGTAAAATCGTCTGGCATTAGTCATGGGAGTAAAATCTATTAAGGACGGTGCCTACCATTGTAAAAAAGTGTTATTGCGCATACGTTCTGCACATCTCGAGATACTCGGATTTCCTATGCATGGTGCTTATTAACACAGGGATATTTTTGCGTGGTTTAAAACTATGCGCAGAAAGCAGAACTTAGCAAGTGCTCTTGGTATCCAAAAAGAAAACTGGGGGTAACCATGCATTTTCAGAGATAATTATAAAACTTCAATTTGGAAAAGAATGCCATACATTGCTTTGTATTTTAAAGCTTGTCACAAATATTGTTGATTAATTATCTTCCAAAAATGCGTGGTTACCCCCTATATATATAATATTTTTGTAAACGCATCGAGATTTTTAGATGCGTAATAAGCAAGTACATTATTATTATTATTATTATTATTATTATTATTATTATTATTAAGATAGGTTAACCCATTCACACCTGCTCCCCTAATCGGCAAGTAAAACACCTTATACAGGAAATCAGGCACCAGAAATTTTGCTCACAATCTGTATTCAAATGTGACATTTCCTGCCATGTTAAAATATTTTTATTTATTACTTTATTTTTAGTCATATATAAAGAAAGGGCTGTTTATCTTCAAATATGGACAAGGAGATGCTGTTGTTGACTTTGTTCATGTTAACAATTTAGTTCAAGCTCACATTTTGGCAGGAAAAGCCCTCAAAAGTGCTAATTCAATTGCTGTGAGTATCAAGTATGGTATTTGAATTTACACCATTTATCTGATTTACCGCTTATACAATGTAAAGAAAGTTTGTGAATAGTTTAGGTATATTATATTGACTGTGATGTTTCTGTGTGATCTTGATATTATTATAATACCTTCATCTTTTTATCATTGCCTTGCAGGCAGGGCAGGCATATTTTATATCTGATGATTCTCCAGTCAACAATTTTGAGTTCTTCCGACCTCTAGTAAGGCTTGCAAAATATACCGTATTCCTTTTGGTTACCATAACAATAATATTAAGTACTGTGCTTTTATGGTCTTAAGTTCAGGTATTTTTTTTCCAGCAACCTTCCAAATAACCCAATAGACAAAAGGGAAACCCTATCAAAGGTGGAGGGGGTGGTGCAGGAAGCAAGGGTCAGGAAAAACAGGGGTTGGGAGGGATGCAGGAGACTGAAAGAAATTTTAAAAGGAACTTGCTTTTTTTCTTACTGCATTATCATTCAGTCAAAACACAAACTTGGCAATGTTTTTTATTTCCCTCTTATCCTCCAAGGCTTTGAACAAAGTTTGTGCATAAAAGAAAAACCTAAATTCATTCCCAGGCTACAAAAAAAACCACAGGATTTGTTCTAGTGAAATTGGAAACCTTTTTGAATTGGTGATAATAATAAATTATTATCATAGTACAGTTGTGTCAGTGTCTCAAAAGGTGTCTAAGGTCTTTGAATTTGTGTAGGTACACAGGATGGGAGAACTGGGTGGGGAGAAGCAGGTGGTATTGAACCCCCTCTTTTCACTTCACTTTTACTGTCAACCAAGGTAGTCACATAAGGGAAGCGATTGCTTTGTAGAGTTAAACAATATTGGGATTTGACTATCTAATATATTTTTGGTATTTTGGGACCCTGACCATGAGCAAGGTGGTCAGGCCAACACAAGATGGTCACAAAAAGGGCTCAGCTGTTAGTGTGTTTAAAACAACAAAACACAGTCTACTTGCTGTTCACAGCAAATCTTCCTTTTCATTTTCTCCCAAAAGGTTGAAGGTCTGGGATATTCCTTTCCAAAGATACATTTACCTATAACTCTAATCTATATGTTTGGTAAGTAATCTACCAGGTCTGGGTTGCTCGAAGCATGGTTAGCGCTGACCAGTGTTAAATACCATGGAAACGTATAGGTTTTGATACCTCTTAGCCAACGGTTAGCGCTAACCATGCTTCAAGCAACCAGCCCCAGGATATTATTTGTGTTAATTTTGTACATGTATTCCATCAATGCCCAAGTATAATTATTGGGCAAAAGCATAAACATTATTTTTCTTTAATCATGACTGGGTTTGGAAAAAAAAAAGATGGATCATTTTTGCTATAACACAGGCATGCAAACTATAAAGAGAAAAATCTCAAGTGCTCCGTACAGGAATCCAGCCAATGACCTTGTAATTCATCATTTGGAAATTCATGGAAATTTGGGCCAACATAGTGTTCCTAGGTTTGTCCTTGCAAAGGAGACTGGACTGTCACTTTCAATAAACTGGAGATTAAGGACGGTGCCTACTATTGTTATTGCACATACGTTCTGGACATCTCGAGATACTCTGATTTCCTATCGGCGGTGCTTACTAATACAGGGATATTTTTACGCAGTTGAAAACTATGAGGAGAAAGCAGAACTTAGCAAGTGCTCTTGCTATCCAAAAAGAAAATTGGGGGTAACCACGCATTTTTCAGCGATAATTAAGCTTGAATTTGGAAAAGACCGTCATACATAGCTTTATATTTTAAAGCTTTTTACAAATAATTATTGTTGATTATCTTCAAAAAATGCTTGGTTACCCCCAATTTTTTTTTTGGATTTCAATAACACTTGTTACAATCTGCTTTTCCTGCATAGTCAGTAACCCGTGCAAAAATACCTTAGAATTAACTGCGTCCTTAACTGCATTGTGAAACTCGAATACTGTGTAGGTTTGTGTGTTGAGGCCAGCTATTCATTAAAAAGAAGATGAGAACCATAGGGTCTAAAAGCACTGTCCTTATTAAGACATTAATATTTTTGCAGTTGTGTTGTTCACTGATTGACTCACTGAGTGATGTGAATGATGAACCTCTCTCTCTCTCTCTTCCAGCATTACTCACAGAATTAGTTCATTCTGTTGTTGGAAAATACATCTATAATTTTCAGCCATTGCTTACAAGGACAGAGGTTAGAAGTTGTTTGTGGTTTGGATATGGTAATTTATTGACTCAGTTTGGTGTTACACTAAAAGATAGAGGGTTTGCAGCTCATGCATAATTCACTTTTAGGCTTCCTGAGCTCAAACATTTTCACAAGGTTTTACTGCGTTATGGCTTTCATCAATCAAACTTCTGACACCAACCACAGATGACAAAATCAACTGATGCGTGACTAACCCACCAAGCAGCATCATTGGTTCCCATGGTAGATTCGTATATTCAAACTTGACGCCGATGGAGCCATGGAATCTGTACAAATCTTTTCACTGAAGAATTTCTGAAAACATATAATGATGTTCAAGCTGTGAACTAAACAAAAACTCTAATTTACTTTCTGGAAGCGGAGCAAATCTTCCCGGCTATGTTCGGAAATTTGATTGATGGAAGCCAAAACACAGTTTGATGCTTAGCGCTTGAAGTTACTATTCTGCAGAATTATGAAAAACGCAGTAACAATAATATAGAAGATGCTTAAAAATCATCTGTGAACCATCACAGACTCTTGAAATTATGTCAACAACCACCATTTTTAATGGTTGTTGAGAAATATGGCTCCCTCATAACACACCACCAAGGTTCTCGCAAGCCAATTACCACTATTTCCTGTTTCTTTGGCATAGAATAATAATTATTATTATATTCAACAAAACCCACCCCTTTTACATCTTAACCTTAGAAGTAGTAACAGAAGGATAATGCAAACAGACAGAACAGCTTAGACTGTGATTAAAACTTGTAAAAAAATTTTAGGAATAACCCATACTTAATGGAAATGCTTTCAATGCACGCCAATTAACACAAAGGAAATCTTTACTTTAATACACAGGATGAATATCCAGTAAACTAAAATCTCTAATATTACGGTATATGGATCCCTGTTGAAATATGAACAAAACTAAACTTAGCTGCTTCACAGTGGTTGAATATTTTTTAAAACTGTCCTTTTTGTACCTTGCAACATCCTTTCCAATACACCAAATCTCAGTTGGATCGTCTAATATGAGTCAGGTCGAGTTCACCCATCTTGCCAATACAGGTAACTTGTGTCACCAGAAGTCAAGTTGCACAAAAGACAGTTATAAAACTTCCAGGTTCTTAAAGCAAGCACACAAACATGACAGTTACTGTACCATCGAAGTCTGCGGTTGGCTTGACCTGTCTTTACGAATGTTGATCCATTTCACTGGAAGTCTGGTTGCAAGTGACAAAGGTAACACTTAGGGAGGGCAGAAAAATCTGACAAATCAACTACAGTCTATCAAACTGGTTTGATTTCGCAGACACTGGTCTACTCTCCTTATTCACTGTTTTTGTTCAATTTTATAAGTTTCTCACAAACCGACTTCACAAAAGAAAGACTGACTTTTGGAGAGACGGGTCGAGTCAGCTTGACTCTGATCAACACATAGATACAAGTCGATCAGATCAAGGCAACCTGCCATGATCTGACTCACATTGGGTGTATCGACAACCCTCACTTGCAAAGAAGCCAAGGCCAGAACGTTTTCAGGCTATTTCTTTATTATTTGAACCTCTCTCTGCCACTCTTTCTTGTGATTTAATGTTACATCTTACAGGTATACACTACTGCAGTGACACATTACTTTAGTGTGAAGAAGGCAAGAGGTCATCTTGGGTACAATCCACAGAAATACACACTGGATGCAATCATAGAACAATTCAAGAAGACAGGTCATGGAAGGCCCAGACATCCACCATCTCGGATTGTATATCATATAGTGAACATTTTTGTGGGCATTATGATTGCTTGCTTCATTCTAGGTTGTTTACCCACTGTAATGTAGAGATTTTTTTTCAGTGGTCACTGGTCCTTAGTGAAAATGGGCCCAATGATTAATATTGCCTAGCTGATGAGGCAGGATTTTCTATAAGCTGCTTTAAACAAGAGTAGGGTCAGGACAACCTTAGAAACAACAGAGGGGTAAACAAATTCATAGGGGGAGGGACTTCATCTGGTATAAATACACATAGGACAAGGCATTAACTTGGACTAACATACACCTGTTTATCCCCCATTGATGATTGATATCTCAAAGTTTCACTCTAAGGACTGATGAATCATACATAAACAATTTGATACAGATAAATTATCCAAGATCTCCCAGTTGGCAGTTGTATAAGTTTGACTAATGATCCTAGCACTATTCCAAACTTTTAAGTGTCAATTTGTCATTTTGGCCAATGCTGCACAATAGACCTTTTTGCAGATATGGCGGCCATTTTGATTTGTATTGTTCCGAAAGACATTATGGGATGCTCAGGGAGCAAATTAATATGTATTTGCCCCCTGGGCATCCCATAATAGCTATTTGAAACAATAGAAATCAAGATGGCCACCGTATCTGCAAAAAGGTCTATTATCATTGCTTAAGTTGTAAAACCAATAATCCAAGTTTAAAAAAATAAAATAAATACTCCTGACAGAACTAGCCTCCATGCAACATAACTGTGGGGAGGGCAAAATTATTGAATTGGTCCTAGAAATAAGATAAGTCGGAATTCTGTTAAAAAACGCATGACTGTCCCTCCCAATGTGTCCAATATTGTAGACAAAAACAAAAGACAGCTGCTTCTTTTTCATACACTCAGTTACTTTATTCCACCACATTTTGTTATGTTGGAGCAAACAAAAAACTATAAATAATATGCTTACGCAAAAAGATTCTAAGAGGCTTAACAAGAAATAGTACACATTCCTAAGACTATATCTGTATAATTTTTATGTATTAAAACACAAATGTTTCACAGTTCAATGAAGGAGTTACATAAAACAGTATACTTTTTTGTCAACTATGTCTCAAAGTATTTGTCACTTACAAATTTTAAGAATGAAATCAATTAAGATTAAGATCACTTTGTTTTTTTTTGCTGAGAAATTCTGAAAACATAGACTTTCTTGCCCATCCAGTTCTTCCTGCGAACCATCCCATTATAGTGTGACACACCTTACCATGGCCACCTAACAAAGTTTTTTTACAAATTGTCCTCCAATCAGGGTGTGCGAATTTGATTGACAGTCATGTCTCCTAACCTTGCAAAGTTTGCATGGGTTGTTGAGTTGACGTATTTACAAGTAATTGTCAAATGTCAAAGTTTGTTGGGTGGCCAAGGTAAGGTGCGTTGCACTGTAACATTAAGACTTTAGTAGTTAACAACTTAAAAACACTTTTTCGTCCCGCTACCACCAAAGTACTGGGTTGCCTTACGTTGCTTAGAAGTTACAAGAAAAAGCTTCCCTTCTTGGCACACTTCATAGTTACCACATCGGTTACACTAGCAAGATCACAACCATCCTCACACCACTAATGACACAAAGCTGTTGTATTGCTGAATATTTCTTTTAAGGATATCGATACATGGACCCAGCACTCTTTCAAACCGTTGCCTGTCAAGCTTGACACACTTGAGAGTTCCTTTTGCTCTGACAGTGGCAGCACGAGGTCGATTCAAGACAAGTGCTATCTCGCCTATCCAGAGAAAAGTTTAAAAAACAAATTCATAATTTAAAAGCACCATCTTTGTCACAACATGTTTAGGATTGAATCTAATGTCCCTTATTTCGTTTACTTTTCTTCATATTCCATGTTAATGAACTGGGACAAATCAGTCTGCATGGAGACTGATAAACCACACCAAACTAAAACACAGATTGTGTGCTCATTCCTTCAACTTGTTAACATAAACCAGTTACAGAACTTCCCTGTCTTCTTCAATTCCCTTGAAGGTTCAAAGACATCCTTGGTATTAATTTTTAGCCTTCCACAACATTGACAGGGGGGTCGAAAAGTAAATCTTGTTGAAAGAGTGGACATGTAGAAATAAAAGTCTGCAAAACAACTCCACACAGACTGTGAAATCCAATGTTGTGGATGCTCCCCTAGGAAGTCATTTAAGGACAACTGTCATAAGGATTTTCCTTGTTTTACAGATAATAATGGTGGAGACACTCCACTGAAGTTTCTATCCACACAGGCAGCTCTTAAAATGGAGCTGAATCCAGTAGAACTTACCAAAGTAGTCTGACTGCCCCAAGCGGCTGACCTCAATGTAATCTTCATTTGGAGAACGCCGCTGCAGAACCACAGCAACTCCCTTGAACAAGTTTGGAAAATATTTAAATTCATACATACAAAAAATTAAACCTCAATAAATTCTCCTGGGTAGGATGACAAATTGCTCATAAATCACTGATTGTATTTGAAAAAAAACCTTTCAAGAGAAAGAGAGAGCAAGAATTAGAACTGTCTCTTACAACTGGAAACCAACGGTTATCAAACATTTTACAGCTTTCTGAGAACCAATAATTTTACAAAGGTCACTCAAATTTCCCAACAAAACTTACATCAACAATGATGTAGAATTCATCACCATGTTCACCCTGAACTACAACATTTTCATTGTCCTCGTAAGTGACAGCTTCTAGGGCATCTGCCACAGTCAGACGTTCCCACTTGTCTAGAGACTCAAGAATACTGACTTTCTCCAAGAACTGTTCGTACATCTTTCTTTTACGAATTTGACTTCCCATCAAAATCCTCCGGTAGGTTACACGATCAATAGCCCAAAGCTTCACATCTGTTTTTGACTAAAGGAACAAAGGATGTGGTTAAATAACAAAATGACAAGCATTAATTTTACAATACCTGTTAATTTTAAAATTAAATTCTTCACCAGATTAGCCTTTGTTAATTAGCATAATGTTTACACGGTCCATTTCTGTGTGGATCTCCATTTCAGTCCTTGACTTTTTGTGTTGACATTCCTTTTTTTTTCTTTTACCACATTTTCTTCCTCATATGTTAAAGACAAAAATTCTTATTTTCCATTAGCTTCATATAAAATGTAATCATTCTTCTCGCCCACCTAGAATACATTTACACGTACTGGTAGCTTTACTTGTATTTGTAAATAACAGAAAGATCAAATGGTGTAATGAGAGCCAATACCGTCATTTTCATCTAACCGTAGACACATGACGAGGAAACATGTTCTTTGAAGTTTGAGTTTCGCAGCCTTTAAGCAAAAAATTGAAACTTTTGCGCATGATGGTTCAAAAGTATTCGAAGCATACTTTATCAGATTAGGGTCAATTTCCTAGAAAAAGTCTTCGATGTCCAGTCTTTCCGCCATTCTAGGAAAACTTGCATGAACATCTCCCAAACTTCGAATGATTAAAGACAAACCTTGTCATGTTTGCTGCTACTTAGAGCATGTTTTCCCGTCACGTGTCCATGCTTAGATGAAAATGACGGTAATGGTCCTGGCAGATAAACTGTGCTACAATGGTTGACACACTTACGAGTGGTGGTTGGGGGAAGAGGGTGATAAGAGAACTTACTACAATAGCCCATTTCAGAGTTGCTGCATGCTTAAGTTTCAAAGCGAGTCCTGGTGCACAACCATTCAAATGGAAATGAGTTGCGAATTCTTATGCAAGTCAAACTCATTTCCCTTACAATAGTTGAGCACCAAGACTCACTTCGAAACCGAGACAAACAGCATCTCGGAAATGGCCCATTCTCAGTTGAGTATGACACTTGGGAAGTTTGGTGACAATGTTTCCGAGTTAAGTTACCACGTTGTCAAGGGTAACTTGCTTCCTTTCCAAGAGTAACTGTTAGGCCCTTGATGTCATGAGCGATGAAGCCCATCAAAATCTACAAATGGTAACAGTTAAATTCAAACTGGTGACGTCAATCACCAAAAAGTTACCCTTAGAAATCAAGCAAGTTGCATTGACAACATGGTAAATTTAACCCTGAAACTTTGTCACCAAACTTCTCTAGTGTCATACTCACCTGAGAATCTTAGTACTTGTATACATGTTCTTTTAACCCTTTCATCCCTAAACCGGCCATACATAGTACATATTTTACTCTGTCTAACGCCAAACGATTTTACTTGCCAATGGGGAACCCCCAGGAGTCAATGGGTTTTTGCAATGACAGACGGGGTGGAGAATGACATTTATATACACACATATACTCTTTGAAATCAACAGGGAAGCCAAAAATTAAAAATTTTTGAAGCATTTTAAATTTTTGGATTAAAAAAACTAAAAGACCCTAAAAATAACAGTAAGTGCAATAACTGAAACACAACAAAATCCAGTGCAAAAACAAAATTTAGGCTGCACTGCACATCTGTTATGATATGAAAGTTTTGGGAAGCATATTGCTGGCAAATATGCTTGGGAGACTTAAAACTCTTTTGTGAGAGGATAAGGTTCACTAGATATTACAGACCTTTATAGTTGCTGCTCTTGGAGTGCCATAGATCAGAGCTAGTTCACCAAAGCTCCCTCCCTCTCCAATGGTTGAGACATACTCATCAATGACAAATACCTGTCAACGAAAAAGCAATACAAATAAGAAAGTTAGAGAACAGAAATGTAATGCTATCATTTTCCTGGCAAAAGGGAATCTCATTAGTTGTTAATTGAAACGTTATCCAACTTTAAGACACAGGATGAAACTAAGTTAATCAACGACTGACATGTTTCATTCCTTCTCTCCCCAGTCCCTATTGCACACGGCCTACACAGTCCAAAGTTCACACTAACACAACATCTCCCCTTTTCAAGGTCACAAACAACCTTTTTAAAATCACAAACAACTTAAGGTTCTCATCTCAGACAGCAAACAAAAATAAGAAACAACGACTAGATCTTGTCTGAGATTTAAAACAAACATATAACAAATCTGAATCATGCAAGGCCTAAACTCTCCTTCAACCTAAGCGAAGGCTTGGTCAGTCTCTTTTGCCTTGTGGATATACAGGGTGAGGGAAGGGACTTCACAGGAGTTGGTGGCTTGTCTACAGACACAGGTTCCTTGCTACTCGGCATCTCCGGTTTGTCTCCAGGAACTGGTGTGATGTGTGATCTATTCCGTCTCACTGTGCCTCTACCTGTCTCAACCGTGTAGGATCTTGGTGTTTCTGCTGCACTGGCAACTGTTCCGGTAACTGTTCCTGCGGTGTTCCTGTCATTAATGTACACCTGGGTGCCGGGTTGTAGTGGCTCTAGCGGAACAGATCTGTGACGCTGGTTGAAGTTGATCCTTGCTCTCTGCTTCTTTTTGCCGCAACTTGTCGACGTCAGGCCAACTTGGGGCCAAATTTGTATGAAAAGTTGGAAGGGTGGTCCTGATTTTCCGTCCCATGAGTAGCTCTGCTGGCGAGTGTCCACAAGCAAGTGGGGTAGATCTGTATGCTAACAGTCCCTTGGTTGGGTCTTTCTCTTTCTTCAGAAGAGACTTGGTAGTCTTCACTGCTCGTTCAACCTTGCAGTTTGCCTGTGGGAAGCAGGGACTACTTGTTGCATGTTTAAATCCCCAGTCCTTTGCGAATTGGGTAAATTCTGCTGATGCATACTGTGGACCGTTATCACTCCTGACTTCCTCTGGAATGCAGTGTCGTGCAAAGATCGCCTTGAGCGCCCTGATAACTTCAGACGATTTTGGTTGTGTCGATTTGATTGTGGTTCAGACGATTAATCCGCAGTTGTTAATTACCAAAACAGTAGAGGGACCTAAGAGGGGAGCAAATGGCCTACTTACAAGAGTGTTGGCTAATAGTCTCTCAGTTTTGTAAGTCCAGTTTTCATCTTCCTTTAAAATAACAGTTGGATTACTATTGCGCTTCTTACTGGTCCAAAAAACATGTATTTTTTCCAAACAACCAAAAATTTCAATTATCTGTTAGGGGCAAAATGGTTAAGACCAGGCAGAGGAATTTAACTACCTGGGGCCCAGTTTTTTCTAAAGCCAATTAACTTAACCCAGGAGTAGCGAAAGCTTTGGTTTCATTTTTTAAAGGTTGATTTTTTCTGATGTAAAATTTTTGCCGAAAATATCAGCCCTGAACAAACTTTTTTATGTAGAGAAATAAACTCCTTGGCTAATTTTTAATCTGGGATTAGCATCAAACAGCTTTTGAACAACCAAGCCCTGGAACAGAATTTTTCCAGAATAAAACTTGGACAAATTTCTGCTTTATGTATTTTTTGTTTTCCAAATTTGGCACACAATTTGTATATAAAATTATGTGAGTGATTTGGAGGCTGCCAACTGGAAAGTACTGCTTGAAGGACCACAAGAAATCTTTAGGATATTTGCACCAGGTCTCAAGTTTATGGTTAAGATAGAATAATTCGATGCCTGGATTTTAAACTACACAGAACGTCGTACCTTTTGTCCTTCTTTCACTTAAGTGATGGCTTACTTCAGCCACACTGATCATCACGAAAAGTTGAAACAGTTTTTCTTTTATGATGTAACAAAACGTGAATCACAAATTCAAACGACGAGCCGTCTTTGTTAACAACAACAAAAAATAAAGACAGTGTTTGTTGGAGTTCCAGTTCAAAGAATGTGGGATGAAAATGAAGTTAGGTTTTGTCATCAGCTTGACAACAACAATGAAAGCAAATGCCTCGCCTTACCAAGTTAACCAATACTGTAGCCACAATATCGAGTAAAAGTTACTGAAACCTTACAACTTTTTTCCGTGACCGCTTCAAATTTTCGGGCTGATATGCAGTTCTCCTCGAAGGTAGCACACATGTTTCGCTGTTAGCAAAAAGTTCCTAGTTTCATATGGTTCAAAACTGACATAAGTAAACAGAGAAGACGCACATTCAGCTTACATCAACTTCCCCGCTGTCAATGATGTAGAAATTATCTCCCTCGTCACCTGAGATAGCAAAATATACAAAAATTGAGTACCCCTGGGGATTTACTGTCGCAGTAACGTTAACTCGTGTACGTGCGAATACTGCATGATAATTCGACATGGGGAATAGTATAATATGAGGAAAAGATTTTCTACTTATTCGAAGTGAACGCGTGATGATTCTACGAAGTATAATTTACTGCACAGTCAAAAGGGGATGAAATAAATTCGTCTCATGGCTTTAATACCTACCTTGTTGAATTACTGTTTCCCCAGCGCCGTGTTTAACCAAAGACATGGCGTCGAAGATATCACTGTAAAACGAAATTAAGCGCCATTTGAAAACACACTTCTCGACAAATTTCCGTGCGAATAAGATGGCATAGACTAACGTTTTCCTGCACTGACCTCCGTTCTCCTTCGTCCAGGTGAGAAAATAGGATATTCTTCGCAATAGCCTTTGAAAGGGCGGCCATAGTTTTATAATCTTTAGGTACAACCTGAAGAAAGAGTGTTTCAAGTTAAAAGTTTTTTTCTTTGACAAAGACAAGAAGGTCAAGAAAAATTACCTTTTTCACATATGAGGTCGCTTCATCTTCTGTAATTGGTCCTGCGCTAACAGCGCCCCGACGCTGACGTGAAACCCCTCGAAAAGGCCCTGGCTGATCTTCGATTTCGTGTTTTTGCTCTGGTTCGCTGTGATCCTGGGGCTCTGCCTCAAATTCCTAGGTGAGCAACAACACAAGTCGTTTGCATTGAATTCGACTGTTCAAAAGTTTTAAAACGGATTACTTTAGAGAAAACAAAACGAAAAACCCAATGTGGAATGAAGCTCGACAAGGTTGAAGTTCCCAGTAAAGAGTAAACACCTTTTCAAGTTTTTCGAAATACTCGCGAAAAAACCTATGTGGGTTATCAGGCTTCTTTATACAGAGCTGTACGATACAGTCTTTAAGTATAGCTTGAATATTGTGTCTTTCAACATAGACTTCGCACTGTCTAAGCGCTTCGGCGTCTCCCTCCTGCTTTTTAGCTGCCATATTGAAGTGCCTGCAGGATCTGAGAAGAACCATGGTGACGTCACATTAAGTTATCTTTACGCAGTGACGTCAATGTGACGTTGAAATAAATGCGTGGGGGAGGGGGTACTTATAATCAAAAACTGTTCGAAACTGAAAATCAGTCCTACAAATCTTCCTGTTTTAAATGGATTTAAACTAGAAAATAAAAACAAATTCAATGCTAGTCCAACAGTTATAAAATATAACTAACTTGTTCTATTTTTCTTGTTAGCCTGTGAAATAAGACTAAGAATCCCATCCAGTTTTAATTATAGCACGGGTTTTCGCCCACGCAATCCTCCATCACTTCAAATGCAATTACAGGACTAAGTTAAGACCCATTCGCTTGGTACATTGACGTCCTTTTCAACGATCTGTTTGAAAATTGATCACGTTCTTCCCAGTTGATGATTTTTATTTGTTTTTATTGTCTCCGTTTCTATTCAACGTGGCTTACTTCAGTTTTGAGTAGAGTAATGTACTAGAGATATCAAATATCATGCTTTAACGGCAAACGGCCAATTTCAGGCAGAAGTTTTCGTTTTTTCCAAAATAAAAATAAAAAACTTGTTTGATCTAGTTACCAGTAAGCTACAAATTTTGTGCATCTTCTCAAAACAGAGATAAGAATAAGCGCATTCTTTGTACTTTCATGATAAGAAACAGTCTAAAATAAATAACATATATAGAGGAAAGGATGAAGTGATCCTCGCATTTTTCTGGACAATTTAAGCACTTGTCTCTTGTAGACAAGTGCAAAATTCAGGTGGCTTCATCGGGATTCGAACCCACGACGTCTGCAGTCAGAACGTTTTTCGGGTCACGTAAACGGATGCCAGATCTCTTACAGCAGCGTCAAAATAATCTTCAGCCCAACGCCTGGCAGGTTGATAATCAATCAAGCACAGCGTTCCTGTCCTGTGGTCTGCCACTGACATGACATTCTGATATCAGAATGTCAATATTTTCCCGACAAGGTTGAATCAAACTATGAAGATCATAGAAGGGGGTAGTTTCTAAAGAAACTGAGGTGCTGCGTCGGTGGGGAAGTAGTGTACAAAAATTTGGTTTTATCCGAACGGAGTTGATAATGTGAATTGGCCACCGTACAGAGATTCTAAAAGCTGACGTTTCGAGCGTTAGCCCTTCGTGAGAGCGAATCCAATCTGACGAAGGGCTAACGCTCGAAACGTCAGCTTTTAGAATCTCTGTACGGTGGCCAATTTACATTATCAACTCCGTTGATAAAACCAAATTTATGAAGATCATAATTTAGCGTAAGGCTTTTTAGAAGTGTTTTAAAATCAGATTTCATTTTTAAGAAGGGGTAATAAACAATATTGAGAAAAAAACTGAACTAGGAATTTGCAATGTTTCTTCCATGAAACTGTAAAAGTAAAAGACAA
>NC_090890.1:41838717-41858717 GCF_036669925.1 Montipora capricornis | reverse complement strand
GGCTGTAAATTTTAAGAAATATTGATGATGTGTGGCAATCGATCATGTGCAAAAATTAAAGCAAGTTTGACTAGTTGAAACTGTACTGACTCATCCATTTCTTTGCATGAGCAGCAAATCAAGGAATGTCTAGGAGGCTGGCAGAGTCTTCCTTTCTCTTCCCGATTTACTTAGAAAGATCAAAGGAGACTCTACTCACACTGCAAAGACAGTAAGGCAAATTAATCACTGAATCAGTGAAAAAGAAAACAACTGTACTTGAAAGTGTAGCATTATAAGATAATTCTTATATATATATAACTATCAATACAATGATAGTATATATTATAACGAACATTTAATCTACAAAGAATATACGAATTATCTTGTAAAAATTTTAATGTTACACTCACTATGGCTGAACATGACGTTTGAAACATCGAAACATGTTCCGTGAATTCAAAAGTGTGGTTGTATTTTTTAAATATAAATAATTATTACAAAACATAGGACCACGCGATTTTTGATCCAATAAGAAACAATAGTGATACTTCAATTCATACTTGTTAAAAACGTGAGACTTCGTTCTTTCTATTGCATCGTTTGTCAAGATTGGAAAAGAGGGTGTAAGGATTGATAATACATTGGAAAGACAACACGATATTAGATGCTGATTGGGGTCCGGCTAGTTTCCTCGTGCAGTGTTGCAAATTGACAATAAAGGTTTGCAAGCCTTCTCATCAACGATCAATTTCTTTTGCCATACCTTCAGTGAAAATGACCCATCTCTAACTTACCTTTTGTTATTGTAATTCGGAATTAAAGAGATAATTTACAGCCTAAAGTAGCCATCCCTTCGTAGCTTTTTGCGGAATCCGCCATGTTTTCGGAGTATCGGGAAGTACTTCATGTCAAGCCATCACATAGTCGTCCACCCTTCATATAGTTGTTACGATGTATAGTAGCTTAGTACCTGTAATATACATAATAGTTGTTACTTCGTGTAGTAGCTTAGTAGCTGTACTACGTGTAGTAGCTGTGGTAGATATAGTACCTGTAGTAAGTGTAGTAGCCGTAGTACGTGTAGTAGCTGTAGCAGGTGTAGTAGCTGTAGTAGGTGCAGTAGCTGTGGTGCTGTGCTCCGAGGTCATACATGGGTTGTGTTCAGGGGCCGAGCGCCTAGCCAGCTACACTGTTGCTTCAGTCCGACCACGTTGAGCTGCGCCCTTAGCAATACAGTCTCCGACTGTGAGAAAGGGCGATTAGTTACTTCGACACTATAATAAAGTCACGATGATGATGATGTCAGATATTATATTATTACTATGGTCAGCCATTTATTACATCACATATGTATATGAACCACTTTACCCATGTTCTCAGTCACTTAATGTGCTTCCGGTTTCAAAATTATGACACCAAAAACAAAAATTATACAGAATTTTCTTTGATTTATAAACAGTGTAACCACAAGGTTGTGAGGTGACTGGAGTCTACGGAAACTAGACCCTATCCTATGGACACCACCAATATCACTGAAATGACTGTAAAAGCTTCAAAAATGGGAAACAGTGAGTGGTGAAGCTGCAAGCTTCCAATACCGTGGACACCACTTCCTATTCACCATTTCAGAACTTTTGCATTCAAATCAACAACATAGAGAAAACAAATGAATTTACTTATGCTACAATCTTCTAGAATAAAAGAAAAGTGATAAACCCTCTTCTCCTCTAAAATCAAGGATAATGTTGCATGAAAAAGGCAAAAATGTTTTCATATTGCAATATTTTAAATTATATGCCAGTGAATGAATTTATTCTTTTGTCTCAAAATGTAAAGCAAAACAATTCAACACAAAAGAAATGTTTATAATAATAATTATATAACTTTCATTGGAGATTTGAAAGCTGATAGTGGACGGGGGTACAGGAGTCGGGAGAGGAAAGGGTGGGATGCGGAAGTTCTAAGAGGGCGGGAAGTGGGAGAGAAATGCAAAATGCTACTTGTTTTCATCTATTAATGTGTTACAATACTTTAAAAACAAGAACCCAAATGATATCTGACTTGCATGAGCAATCAAGCAAACACAAATTACATTTTGGGCTGAAAAACAGGCTTACTTCGGTGAAATTTAAAACCCTTTCACGATGGTTGTGTCATAGGTCATGAAATGTGAAGCGGCTGTCGCGTAACTGCTGCAAGATGAGCGAAGCAACGCGACTTGATTATAAAAATGAATGAAGGGGTAGTTTCTAAAGAAACTGTGGTGCTGCGTCGGTGGGGAAGTAGTATACAAAAATTTGGTTTATCAACGGAGTTGATAATGTAAATTGACCACCGTACAGACGAAGGGCTAACGCTCGAAACGTCAGGTTTTAGAATCTCTGTACGGTGGTCAATTTACATTATCAACTCCGTTGATAAACCAAATTTTTGATTATAAAAATGTCATCAAAGACCATTTTAATAGGTAGGTCTTAGTCTTTTTTGGCGCTGTAGTGAAAGGTACAAGTCCGTGCATGAAACACCTTCTTGGGAGCTTGCTCCTTATGACCGTGAATCAGAACAGACTAAAGATTTCACTACATGGTGGCAATTCGTTGCAAGTTCATCATATCCCACTTCCATATTTTAATGACTTTATGATCCCAACAAACTCCAGACTGATTGCTGAAACGCGTTTCCGAGGACTAAAAATTCCAAAATTTCCTGGGGTCCCTAACAGGGGCGCCGCCTTTAATCGGACCCCATTTTGTAAAAACCTGGATCTGCCCCAGTAAACGCATATCAGTATCAGAACACAAGACAACTCAGAACTGCAAGTTGGAAGCGGGAGAGAAATGCAAAATGCTACTTGTTTTCATCTATTAATGCGTTACAAATAGGGCCGTCATCACTTAAGAATTACCGGTACGTAGCTAAATGACCAAGATGCGTTTTGAGTTCCCAAATTTATAAGGGATGGAAGCAGGACTGAAAAGGGCAGGAGCCAGGATATAAAGGTACAGGAAGTGTGAGAACAAGGTACAGGAAGCGCAGGTTTTGATCCCCCTGTCCCGCCCCACCTGATAATAGATAGGTTCATTCAGCACCAAATGAAAGTAAAAGTTCTTTCATTTTAGTTTTGGAGGCAATGGAAGCCAAGAATAAAGGAGTTTCTCCTGTTACTGTTCTAGCATTAACGCATGCTCCATACTGTAACAGCAAATGAGCAATATTGGTGTGACCTTTGAGGGCAGCTTCGTGGAGGGCTGTGTCCCTAGCGAAACTAAATGCATTAACATTGCTTCCTTCATCAACAAGCAACCTCAAAACCTCTTCACAGCCATCAAGAGCTGCGAAGAAAAGTGGGGTCTTGCCTTCAAAGTCTATTGCATGTATATTTCCTCCAGCTTGAAGCAAAAGTTCAGCAACTTCTTTGTCCACAGTGTAATGAAGAGGTGTCCTTCTATTTCTATCAGCTCTGTTAACTGTACTTCCTTTCTGAATCAACAATGCCACTAAATGTTTGTTCCCTTTTTTTCTCACAGCCAAGCTCAATGGTGTCTCTCCTTTGATATTGACTGCATTGATATGACTGCCATGCTGTAAAAGAAAGTTCACAATCTCAAAGTGCCCTTCTCTTGCAGCATTATGGAGAGGAGTGAAAAGAGCCATGTTTGCAATGTTGACATTGCAACTGCCTTGTACAAGCATTTTAACACAAGTTTGATGGCCCTCCTCAGCTGCAAGCAACAGGGCAGTATCACCAAATCCTGTAGAAGATTCCAGATATGCTCCATTAGAAATAAGAAGAGTTAAAACATTGGCATGACCTTTGGCTGCTGCCACATGCAAAGCAGTTTTTCCCCAGGTTGATCTGCAATCTACATATGAACCACTACGAAGAAGGTAAAGTACAACTTCAACGTTGCCACCCACGGCAGCATAATGAAGTAGACCGTTTCTACCCCTGTCCTTATCGTGGATACTGGCTCCGTTTTTGATCAGAAATTGTACAACTTCCAATGAATTGGAAGCCGCGGCAAGCAAAAGAGGTGTAGCCTGAGCATCGTCACGGACTGGTGAAGGTTTGTTGATGTTTTCTCCGAAACTTAAAACTCTCTTGATCTGCCTGACGCTTCCTGCTCTTGCAGCTTCGTGTATGAATGAAAGTCCTTGCGTTGTTTTCTCAACTTTTTCAATAGTTTGAAACAAACGTGAAAAATTTTCGTTATTTTTTGCCAGATCTTTCGCCGTACAACCATAGTAAATGCTGTCCTTAGATAAACCCTTGACCTCACACCTTAACGCCAAAGCGGTATCCAGTTTACTTGGACTACAGGAGAGAATCACCTTGCAAATGCCTGCATCCTTTCCTAAGCAAATGGCATGGAACACGCTAAATGTATGATGTAAAAGAGGTGTACAGACAGCCTCGAAGGCTAAACTTTTAAGTTCATCCATTGAACTGCCGTTCTGAACAAATCCACCATTTTGACTGCTGGGGACTGGGTATGAGAGCAACGGATATCCATGCTAACTTTTCATATAGTCTCCCTATAGACATTCATCTGCTAAACATGTCCTCCTCCTCGAATTTTTCTTATAATTGCTCGAAATTGAGTATATCAGGAAAAATCGGACACCGTGTCCCAGGACTTGTGGTAGCAGGAAAAAAAAGGAAGTTAAAATTCATACCCGTGGATAGGATTTGAAACCCGGAGTTTCGACTCTATAGGAAACGGTTCACTCCGCTTCACCACTGAAGATTGATACCGCTCCCTCAAAAAAAACGATTTGTTTATATCTCCCATAGAATATTATTGCTGAAGAGCAATTAGACCTTAGCTAGATTAATTAGGCGTAGGCTTTGATTTAAAAAATGTTTAGCTTTGTCGTGAAGTTTGGTAACCGATCTCTTGCAGTGTTTAATCTTGTTTGTTGCCGAGTGATAATATCAATCAATCAATCAATTCTTTATTTGATAAAGCAGGTTAAAATTACAAAAATTACAAAGTAATAGTTGCATCGGCAGCTATCAGCTGATGTGGACCTGAATATAGCATTATCAATTGAATAGTGTTTTAAATATTGTCCCTGAGCAGCTAGCGGTGTGGTGGTCAAGCCGTCAGGTGAGGGGTTAAAGTAATCAACATTCCCAGGTTCGAGTCCTATGTCCATACACTTGGGATAACTTTTCACCCATTTCCCACAAGTCCTGGGACACAGTGTCCAAAATTGAGGATAATAGAACAAATTAGCAATTGTGTATATCGGATATGCAAAATTGGGGTGAAATTCGGCTTGGAATTTTCGCGCTTACCGTGCTTGTAGTGCCTCACATATCCTTTAGATGCTTTGCCTGCTAGATGCTCTTTGCCAGATTGCGTTGCTTTTGCTTGCCTGCAATTGATGTTAACCCTGAAAAGTTACGTTTGGTCTCGTTCCTGTTACTGAGCTTGAGTGACATTCATTGGAGACGGTAATGGATGTTCGACTCAAGGAAGTGTACTTTTGACGACGGATCTTTTCAAGAACGTCCATCTGATCATAAGAGAGCTTCATTTTGTTTTCCCAGGATGCAATTATTTTTCTTTAAAGCTTTTCTACAAAAGTAACGATCACCCATTCAGTCTTCTCTTTCGGATGTGACAAGACGTTACGTACTTAGGGTTTTTTTTTTGGCAGACCCCATCGCTTTCACTATTTTAGTGTCAAATAAAGCATTTTAGTGAGGGTCTTCGTTTTGTACAGACTTAACTGATTACAATGTAATGTGAAGTGCTAATGAGTTTCTACCCGGCTCATATGAACCATGTGAGCGTTAGCCCTACTGATGGAAATGGACCCGCACAAGGACAGAGAAGAACTCGGACCAGGGTAGTTTGAGGGTAGTTTGAGGCGAGAATTTCTGCAAAAATAAGATCCCATCCATTTTGTGTTTCTTGGACGCGGACAATGCGTTTAATAAACCAGCCATCCTTGCCTTTGTAGTTGTCTCGAATTAGAAGGGGTTTTTTTATACTGAAAGAGATCTTAGGTTGTGGGTCTTAGTTCTTAGGTCGTCGTTATGGTAGCCTGCGTGGCAGGCGTAATAGGGGACTGGGGAGCGAGCGAAACCCTCATTTTCCCCTCGCGCTCGCTCCCCTTCCCCGATAACAACTGCCACACTTACCTGAGCCTGAGTATCAGCCCTTCCTGAGGGGTAGAGGGTCAGGAAAAGCCTGATACTCAGGTTACTGCCACACAGGCTATAATGGCAAAGATCATACAGGAGATCACGGCGAACTACCAGATGGCAAACAGGAAAAAAAAAACTATACAAATAAATATGCAATTTAGGATTAATTAATTAAACCGAAAGCAAACTATTATATCTTATAAGAAAGAGTTCGAAGGAATTATGAGAGGAATTATATGATAGTTTACAAGGACTGGAAAAAATATCTGAGTTAACGTTAATATGGAGTTTGAAAGATTGAGAGAATTGCGTAACTGATAAGAGAGGAATATCAATGCATTCCAAATTAGGGGACCCTGTTCCCGTAAAGAGAAAGAGTATTTATGATTATGGAGATGTGAGTTATCTTTTAGCCTTGTAAAATATTGATGACAATCAGAATTGGGTTTGACGAGAGAAAAGAGATGAATGGACAAGAGCTTTTGCATATGAAGGAAAACAAAACAAGAGTCTTGGTACTTATGAATATTGAATATTTTAGAGGGTAGGTATGTGCACGGGGTGGGGGGGGGGGGGGTGAGTAATGGTTCTCAGGGCTTTCTTTTGGAAACGAAACAGGGGCGTTCCTGGCCAGTTTTTACCATTAAGCCAGGTGGCACAAGCTGAAGAAAGAAAAGGTTATTATAGCATAATACACGGAAAGACATCGCGTCATTGTCATTATGGAGCTAATCACAATTAGACTACAATTATTGAACTTCGTGCTACATTTCACAGTACCTTTAAATTTTAAAATATTTAAACTTAAAGTGCTACTGTGACGAAATTTGAATCTTCCCTATCGAAGCCATTTTGGCACATAAACACGTAGTCTGTACGAGAAGAAGAATGCTGTTTACCATTTTCAAATATCTCTTTTTGTTCTGGAGATATTCAAGTTTTTTTAATATGCAAATTAGCCAAGTGATGACGTCATAAACCCTACCAAATTTTTATCAAGTATGATGGAGAAAGATATCTCAGCCAATTTGTATCAGAAATACTTGGTTCTTTGCACTAAGATTCTAGTAGATGTGTTCCACAATATGAGCATACCATTTTTGTTACCATGGCAACATACTGGGTTCCAGACCTCCCTGATATTAAAAGCTTTGCAGACCACCTTTGGCGTTCTGTTTTGATATTTGCAAATGGTGCCTCATCTGCATGATCCTGTCAGCATATAAAGATGTTAGGTCGAGTTTGTGGCCTTGGTAAATGTATTTCTAGCCTGCAATCACCAAAATATTGAAATCAGGTTGGAGGGGACTGGAAAAGAGTGAGTCGCCATGGGAACCAATTTTTTTACAGTCGTAGGTGTGTTGCCTTCAGAACTATCAGCTCACCAAGTTTCAATGGTCTCTGTTGCAAATTGACCGAGATAGCTCTATTTATATTCTTGATGTTCTATTGGGTTGGGTGAATGACGTCATCAGCCTTCTCATTTGCATATTTAACACATTTTTCAAACTTAAATATCTCTGGAACCAATGCAGATATTTCCAAACGGTAAACAGCGTTTTTAATGTTTCATGGTACTCTATGTGATAAACCAAAAAACTCAAGGGATAAAAATTTGATCACAGTAGCACTTTAATGAGCGAGTAGCACCACAGGCAGCCCACACAATCGGATGTGTAGCCGATTGATATTTTAGAGTAAATGTACTAGATTTAGCGTTTGCCTCACCTATAGCGATATATCGCTAACTATGTATATAAATCAATGATAAATAAACGTTGAATTACCTTAGTTGTGGTTTATAGTCGTCTTTTTGCCTCAAAAGTGGTTTTTGAGCGATTTTGAGTTCGCCGTTGATAATAGTAACAGTCAACGGTGAACTCAAAATCGCTCAAAAAACACATCCGGTTGTGTGGGGCCCGTGTGGTTTATTCTCCGACGCGTTTCGTCTAGCAAACGTAGACTTCTTCAGGGACGTTTACAATAATACATGAAATGCCATATCTGATGGCAAAAATGATGGCCACAAACATTAATATTTGACCGGATTTTCGAAAGGGAACAGGCGTAACTGTGAATGTTTTGGGGCCATGGTTTTAGCTAAAACCGTGCCCCCAAAACATTGTACAAGTAACCTTTATTTTATTTTTTTATCGCATCTGAAAAAAAAAATATGTAACGGCTATTCAAAAAGTACCACAGTGGTCCCTAGCTCTGTGTTGACCATTGCGACGAACTTCACATGTCGCCCTTGACAAAACCTGTTGAAATAATCTCAGTGCGATTACCCTCGCGCCTATAAAAAGTTTTGCCGGAATTAAAATTTAATTAAATTTATAAATACCTGTAAGCCAGCCAGTGCTTACTTGGCTTGCGGGCTAGCCTGCAGTGCATGCGTATTTAGGGCGCGCGAGTGCACATTTTCGTATTAGGCCACCATCTTTCTAAGATTTGGTAACTGTGGAAGATTGGGGCAAGGAAATATTTGCTGAGGGAGTAGGCGCTAAGTGGAAAAATGGGGTGCCCCACCCCCAACTGCACCAGCCCTCTCCCGGTCAAGCATCTAATCACAATCCAAGATGGCGGCATCGAAAACCTGATTTATCTAGCGTTCCGCGCCAAAATAACGCCTGCACTGCAGGCTACTTGCGGGCAGGTAAGTCCCTGCGAAAGATTGGCTGTAGATGAGAGGGATACGCAGAGGCACAAACGATAGACCAGTATTGTAGGTAGGGGAGTGTTAGAGAATCAGATGTGCATACTGATAGAGTGAAAGAAAAAACGGACGAGATTTGGTAATAGACGAGTTCACGCTCTTTCTCCGGAAAGCGACATTTCTCTCTGAATAAAGCCAAAAAAGAAAAAAACTGTGGAAAGTTTGGATCAATTCCGACGTTTAGAAGTACGCGAAAAGGAAAGAAATGTTTTTCTGAAGAGCCTCAGTCTGTCTGACCGCAAGGTATTACGCAACATTGCATCAGTGCTCATTTTTCGATTTCGCTCAGATGTTCTCGCTTTTTTCGCTCGTATTTCGTACTCCCGAACTTCTGGAGTTTAGGAATTTAATAAAACAATTATTCCATTCGCGCTTGTTGGATATGTTACTTTCTGGTTAAACAAACCCGTCCCAGGCCACCGCGCGTTTGTACAGGTCGTGCGCCATTCGAGAGCACGAGACAAGTTGACAGGGGGGGGGTGGGGGAAAGCTTACATATGAAGACTAAGTTCTTCCATGTTGGCACCCTATTTGCATTTAAACCTTTTTGTGCAAATGAACTTGTTTGTTACAATTAAATAAATAAAAACAATCGTAATTAGGGATATTTGGTCCGACCAGTTTAACTGGACAGCATTTAAAAGTGGTTTCATATTGAGGTCAGACCGTTCTTTCGAAGCGCAATTTCCGAAAACTTAAGCTACCGGTAAATGGAAAGCCTTCGCAGGCTGGAATTGTTTGAATTGTTGGGTGCGGTGAGAAGCACTGAGGACCACTTCACGGCTACATGTACAACCTTTAATTTGAGCCACTCTTCTTAAAAGAATAATCCTACAAATAAAAATCTAATCCAAGACAAGAAAGCTTGACTTGAAAAAACTACCATCACTGTCTTATTGGTAAGAGTTTGTGAAAGTTATTTTGATAATCCAGAAAGAAATTTCTTTAACGTGCAGGTGGTCCTCGAAACCAGATACGAACCAACGGAAGTATGTCAATGATTGCATGATGAAGATTATTGAATGCAGCTTAACCTGTCACCCCCAATTCTAGGAGAATTCTCCATACAAACACACTAAAGGGAAAATCTGTTAAATAAAGATTGCCTAAGGCATCGTCAATTCGGATACAGCACAACCGGGAAATGTCCCAGCGATTCTTATCAACTATTAAGTTTCAAGCTATTTTAAGTCACAGCTTGTCATTACACTAAGCAATCCAAAAATGTTTGTCTTCACACGACTTCCACATAGCGAGAAAAAAGCTACTACATCGCACTTAAGACTGATTAAATTATGAACAGCTACTTCTGTTGATGAGCTATTTTCGAGAAAAAAAGTTTAAATTGCTTCTGAAACTAAAGTCAGTGCGCAACTAATGAATCCAAGTCCTGATTGTGATTACAAGGCCTATGTGTCAAATCAAGGATCTGCTGACTCGGTCTCCCCAGTGCTTTTTCGGATGTACAATTTACCCGGACTGGTAAACCCCTTGCCCCTGATTTTTGCGAGTTCTTTATCAGAAGATCCCACAGATTCAACCTGTTGGGAAAAAGAAAAGAATCATTAGCAAGGATGCCAAAATCCAAGAATGTCATAATACAAACTACGTGAGGAGAGTATAGGAACAAGTCTTTCAAAGTGCTACTATGATCAAAAAAATCATTCTTTTTTTCTTCAGATTTTGAAGGCTGTTTATTTGGAGTGTAAGATTTGGATTTCACGGTCTGTCATCACTCACGTTCAAAACTGACCGATTGGACATCAGAGGGTCACTAGCTTAAAATTTCAGTGTGTAAACGCAACTTATATAATGCACAACACGAGTTTAAAAATCTGAAAGCCCGACACTCCCATGCTACATATTAGGGAACTTAAGCAACGACGACGGCGGCGGCAACGAGAACGTCATCTCAAAATATAAATTCGCGTTATTGTAATCGCTTCGTTACTATTTCAACTTTTTTAATATGACGGGGCTGTGGTAGTTCCTCAAAAATGACGCTCGTAGGAACGGCGCTCAATTAAGGGCAAAAAATGAAAATTTATCCTCAAGTAATGACGTTGTCCATAAAACCTCAAATTTGGCTGTTTCACGTTGTAGTTTTGCTGACGACGGCAAAGAAATGGACAAAAGTGCAAAACGCACGTGCAGGGCGTGCAAAGCTATTGTTTTTGCCCACTAAATATGTAAATTTGTGACGTTCACGTTGCCGTCGCCGTTGTCGTTGCTTAAGTTCCCTATTAATTCAGCCGCACAGACACGCATTGCATTCTTAACCAAGCGAGTCTTTGACGTCATTTTCTCCTCGACCTAGCTCTCTTAAAGATTTAAAAGTTAGTGATGGCGGACCAATAAATGACAAACTTTCAGTTGAAACAGTGTCTTTAAAATCCAAAGAAAAAGAAGAATTGTTTTTTGGTCGTAGTAGCACTTCAAATCCAAATTGATAAGCTTCACACTTTAAACCAGGGCCTTCTCATTTTCCTAAAATTGGGTGTATTTTCAAAGTTCTGCGTTTGTCTGTTGCAGAAAATTAAACCTTAATTTAAATTTCTAAGTTTGAGAGCACTGACAGTTGGTTGACCAAGCAAATAACCTAGACCAAAGGTAAAAACTGCCACTTTTATAATGCTTTTTATTATTAAAATCAATTTAGCTTAGGACAACAAGTACAAGTAACTTATTTTGAAAATCTCTGCAGCTATGAATGCTACTTTCACAGCAACAAAAGAAACGCCCCAAAACTTCAGGCTTGGACTGCAATTAGCTCTTCTAGCCCAAGAGGCAAAAACAAATAGGCTTTTGACCTGTGGCCCTTGAGGGCGAAGGGTCTAATTGTTTTAGTATCACCCAACTAGTCAGACAGAAAAGGCAATAATAAAGTCAGCAAATGCAAGTTGAAGAAATATTTATTTGGGAATAAAACAAAAGAAAGCGTCACACTTCGTCACGCTTTTTCGCTACTCAAGGTCTATTACTAATAGTCCACTAGTTGGGTGATACTAATAATGATTGAGATATTAAGCCAAATGGGAGCTGGCCATTTTGTGATATCATAATAAACCCATAAAGGATGGAAATCAGTGACAGACCACGTGATTTTGAGATGTCTCTTAAATGCAAGAATCGGGTCAAAGATAGGACGTTTTTCTGCTATAAACAAGGATGCGTTTTTTGTATGGATGATAACTGTACATCATTATAGGCTAATTTCATTTATATGCTCTAATGAAGTTATGACAGAACATTCTTTCCTTTTCTGCTAATTTGATTTTGAAAGGACCTTTTGCCCCAATAAAATAAAACATTACCAGGGAATTATGAAGTTTGCTCCTTACTCAACACACAAGTTTCCACTTTATTTTTTCTCCAAAATCGTCCCAAATACATTGTGTTGTTTTTAGAACCTTGAGATTGAAATTTCACTTTTTTATTGGCTAATGGGAAAAGTGGTCATACAATAACCTCGCAACAGTGGGA
The DNA here is from genome assembly GCF_036669925.1 of Montipora capricornis. Classification (NCBI taxonomy): domain Eukaryota; kingdom Metazoa; phylum Cnidaria; class Anthozoa; order Scleractinia; family Acroporidae; genus Montipora; species Montipora capricornis. The sequence goes on along the minus strand of NC_090890.1, from coordinate 41,846,376 downwards.
ATGGGTTCAATACCGGGTTAAAGTCACAAATTCATTTCCATCACATTTTTTAAAGAACTATCTCAATGCAAATTAATTTGTGATGTCAACCAGGTATCAAGCCTATTCCCCATCTCAGCTTGGTTATGGACCAAAGTATGAACACTTTTCCTGTTTTCAAAGCCAATAAAAAACTTTAAAGCAAAGTTAAAGGTTCTAAAAAAACACAATGTATTCGGGACGATTTCAGAGAATACATTAGGTGGGAACACAAGTTGAGGTGATAGGCCCTTAAAAACTATAATCTTGTATTTATCTTCAAGAGGACACACCATATGATTGGCCACTTAAGAGGATTGTATTCTACATGTACAGCATGGTTAGTGTTATCAGCCAAAGCCTTTGGCTGATAACACTTACCTCGACCTTCATTAATCCGGATATCACAAAAACCTCATACAATAATTGTTTTATTATTCTGCTAACCCCGTTTTTTTGCACCATACTAAAAATAGTCAAAGCACCATGTTTTTCCTAGTTTAATCTATGGCCTTTGTCATTAAAAACTGGGCTATAAATTATTAAATGGTAAAAAACAGGGATCATTTCTTACAGTTTAACTATAAATTGAGTAAGAGATACAGAATATGAACTCATGGTTATGAAGTTTGCCTTTGAAGTTATACTCTTATAATGTTACACGATCAAAATAACATGCCAAAACAAAATAAACATGAGGAAAAAGAAAGTAACTGCACATGGACCTGTATCTTAAATCAATGCCTTTCTCAACTGGAAGCTTGCTCAACCTAAAAACAATATATTGTGGCAAAGATAAGCACACTTGGAATAACAGAAAAAGAAATATGTCAAATAAAAAAAAAAAAGGTGAAAAAAATGGAATATTTTAATTTTCACAAAAATAATATTAAAGTGCTACTATGACGAAATTCAGATGTTTCCTATCTAAGCCATTTAAAGACATAAACTTATAGGCTGTACAAGAAGAAGAATGCTACTTACTATTTTCAAATATCTCTTTTTGGTCCAGAGATATTCAAGTTTTCAAAATATGCAAATTAGCCAACTGATGACATCATAAACTCGAATTATGAACAAATATGATGGAAAAAGATATTCCATTTGCATGTTTTACACGTTTTTCAAACTTAAATATCTCCGCAACCAATGTAGATATTTCCAAACAGTTAACAGTGATTTGTTATCTTCCCTGGAATCTAAAACTTCAAGGGATGAAAATTTGATCATAGTAGCACTTTAAGACTTGCTTCATCAAAATATGCTTACATGCTTAAAAGCTATTTACTTAGCAGTAACACTAATTATACTATTATTATTTTAAGAGCATAATATGGGTTACTCCAATTGTGGAGGACCTCCAAGTGGAATTCATGTTTTTGCTGTGCAAGGAAAACTTAAATAATTACCCTGAGAAAAAGTTGCAGGGCAGGGTCAAGAAAGAATAACATTTCAGAATACTGACAGCAAGAACCTCAGGGGGGATTTCTTAATGCTTGGTGGTTTTCAAGTTATGTCATTGCCACCATGTTAGTGTGTGAAAACAGGCAATTTCCCATAAACTTGAAACATGTTGGGCCGAACTTTTTCAAGATCATGCAAATGCAATCCATTTCAGTCTAGACCATCTGTGTCCATTCATGCTTTTCTTTCCTTTTTGCTGTATTTGTTTTATGTTGTTCAACAATTTTAAGTGGTCATTGCGATGTTCCATTCTACATTGTCGGGTATTTTGGGTGTCCTGAAAATTATAGCCCTTTTCACAGTTAGTTTTTCTCATTTGCATTACGATGTAATCTAACGTGGATGTGGAGGCAATTTCGGGTTAAAACGAAATGGCCTCAAATACATGCTAGATTACATTGTGATGCAAATGAGAAAGACTAACCGTGAAAAGAGCTATTAAATCATTTTGCATGACATAGCCCCTTACAGTCTTTAAAAACAGGCTCCAGGACCTTCAGGTGACATCGAAGGGGATGCCAGTGCTCTCACCACTGCATCATATTCCCTACAAAAAGACTCAACAAATTCTCAAACCTCATCATGGGTATCATTCATCATATCCTCTGCTGCTTTCTGAAGATCAGAGTCATTTAACATAAGCTGAAACAAACAAATGAGCAAGACCAGTTAACCCTTGACACCCAAACCGGCCAGACTTGATACTTTACTCCGTCTAACGCCAGACGATTTTACTCATCAGTGGGGAACCCCCAGGAAACAATGGGTTAAGGGCTTACAGTGAAAACGGTTGTTTGTTTGAGCGCCACTTCGCAATATTGTCACGCAATGTTGCTTTTTGATTGGCACTTTGCTTTCAGCAAGTTGAGGGTTCAAATTTCCCAACATACGCACAGTTGAAGTCCAATGGTATTACTTGAACTGTAACTACATCTTAAACCTTCTCCATATAGTCTGTTTGCAATTGATAACTTTGAAGCCCAAAGATAGAAAGTGATCCTTGGATTTATCTGGACAATATGAGCATGCATCTCTTTTAGAGATCTAAAACATTCAAGTGGCTTCAGCAGGATTGAAACCCACCAACTCTGAGATGCTGGTATAAAGTATAATGCTCTACCAACTGAACTACCTGAAGCTATACAGAATGGAAAGAGGTCGAAGCAAGGATGTGAGGTCACTAGGGATCGAACTCCGGACCTCCTGTGCAGAAGGCCTTGCACTAATCAACTGTATGTAATACTTACTCCACCCAGTTGGGAGCAGATCACTTTGTTGATCTCATGAGGATCTCATTAGTTCCCATGAAAGAACTGATGAATGAAATTTAAATCCAAGAAGCCTCTAAGATGACTTACTCAGGAATATTTTTGGTTGGGGAAAAATCTTCAAATATCACTTGGGGAGGAATAGGGCGATAATAACACCCAACAAAACAAGATACTACATACAAAATCATTGGATCCTTAAAATTCACCATGCACACATTATAGACAAATCACATAAGCTTTACCCTTTCCGATTCTCCATTCTCAAGAGCTTCAATTTTAGTTCCATCTGACACAATTATCCGTTCTGAAGTGGACGAGGAACTGATGACTTGTTTTGACGTTACAACTCTGGTGGTTGTGGTAAAAGAAGAAGTCTGCATGCTCGTAGAGAAGGTGCTAAATTCATCGCCAGTAAGTTGCTCTGGTTTCTCACTATCCTCTGAAGTGGATGATTGGTGAGTGTAAGATTTCTTCTCAGTGATAACCACCCTTTCTGTTACAGTTGAACTTCCATCATCAGTAAAAGGTACAACAGCCTCCTCTGCTTTTACCTCCATATCATCTTTTTTCTCCTCCACTTCTTCTTTCTTTTCCTCAAGCACTTCAGGAACAACTGCCTCTGCAGCTACACTAGCAGCTGCTGCTGCTGCTGCTTCTTTGGCTTTCTTCTTCTTTTCCTTTTTCTCCTTTTTCTTTTCTTCATCCTTTTCATCGTCAGATGAAGACGAAGATGATGAAGACGATGAGCTTGAAGTGGAACTCTTTCTTTCCTTCTTCTCCTCTGGGATAGCCTCTGCTTTTTCTGGCTCTGCAGGTCTCATTCCCTCAGCGAGCTCCAAGATACAATCTGGCTTCAATCTGAATCAAGAAAAGCAAACAAATTAACATTAAATGTATCTGGAAACAATACTTTTCTTGCACCTTCTTGAAAAGTTTGGTCCAGCTAATTAATATTTAAGAATAATTAACGTGCAATCTATTGTCTCTTAATTGCTGCTGCAGTGCCCTTTCAGATTTACAAACTGCCCAAAAAATTAAGTCTTATCCTTCCCCTCAAATATGTACTTAAAGTAAAATGATCCATTTCCTTGAAAATGTTATGCCTGTTGATTCATCAATCGAAATAGAGATGTATAAGCTGCCAAAGCTGGACATAATCATTGACAAAAAGAAATCATTTGACTCACAGCTTACCTCTAAATTTGAGGAACATGAAATGGGAATGTTCAATATCGTTGTAAAATATGCCGTTCGCATGTATTTCCTGGTGTTTGTCATTTGCACAAACATTTGATTTTTATCTGCACCCAATTGGACCCTTCATTCTATATTTTATGCATGCAAAGAAAAACAGGTTGTCCCAGGACGCAATGACGCACTCTGTATACATCTTTGTGTTCCATTTCTTAAACCCATTGTCTCCTAAGAATGAGACTTGATAGATTAGACTGTCTAACACCAGAGAATTTTTCTCGTCAATGGGCCACAACCTCTACATCCCCTTTAATTAAAGTGACATAACAACTTACAAATCGGTTGCTGAGAGAGTAAATCGTTGCATCTCACTGCGGGAGCTGAGATAAAACCCTTGTCCGCTGACAGAGAATACCAAGGACTTAATGGCATCAACATCTGACTTTCTCATGGCTGATGCCTTAACTTGCATCTTGAGATTTGGAATAGAGTACACAATCAAGTCGCCTTGATTGCTGACACATGCCAGGCAGTGATAAACCATGCTTGAATCATCATTCTTGCTTCTGACATTGATCAGGCCAATCTTTCGAACCCTTGACCCATCAATTGCTGTAAGTTTTTCTTTGTTGCGAGCCTTCAAGTGCGGCAAACTAAACACCTTGAACTGTTCCTCTGAGCATATCACTAACGAATGTGTTCCACTCATGTCTGCTTCTGTTTAAGTGGAGAAGAAACAGCAAATTAACTTTGTTCCATCTTCTTGGGCCCATTTCTTACTTAACATCTTGAGGCAGATATATTACATTTAATTAATGACAAGACCAATAATTGCCAATAACTGGGTCAATTCAGCAGCCACAAACTGACTGCTTGAACTGCAAGCTGTAAAGGTTGGGCACACCCTTAACCCTTTAACACCCACACCGGCCAGACTTAGTATTTTACTCTGTCTAATGCCAGACGGTTTTACGCGTCAATAGAGAACCTTCAGGAGTCAATGGGTTAAACATAAAGAATAAGATGGCTGGCACTTGACTTTCAATAATAATATTGCATTTTCATAAAATCTTATACAACTCTTCCCTCTTGAGAGGAACACTTATAGATTTTGCAATAGACAATTTTCATTGTCAATAAGGAACCCCACCCTCCACTTGTCAATGGACAACCCTTCCTGTGTGTATTCTTTTCCTTGATTTAACCTAAGTAACAAGTGCCAGTCATGGGGAATCAAAGATAGGCCAGGAATTTGGCAACCACAGGTAGGCCAGCTTGACAGAGTAACCATGTGTATACACCCCAAGCACTTTGTTCTCACTTGAGGAGGAAGTCTACCTTTGCCTTGATCCTGCATGATCTCCCCAAACAATGGCATTCCATCCTTGTCAACAACAAATATGGATACTACTGGCGCTTTATGCTTTAACTTGATTTCTTTGCCAATCTCCACTTGAACTTCTTCTTCAGTTCGCTTTTCGGCATCAGGAATGGTTAGGTAGAACAAAAAGATGTGTCCAGCATTTGTCCCAGCCCACAGCGATGGGCAATGATGCGTCCCTAGTAAGGAGATTAGTCAATTTTAGGTTTTTTTTTAGTTTTCTGTTTCATACTACACAGAAGTGTACAACATTGTAAATGCATCTAAAAAAAATTATAATCCATAAAAATAGCAATCAGCTCATTAATTAATGCAAACATTGTTTAAGCACAAGTTTCGTCCAACAAGCAAGCAAATTATTGTAAGTTATTATCGGTAAGCATTGTAAAAGAAAGTACCGCAAGTTATTGAGAGTAAATGAGTGTAAGAAATTTCTAATAAGTGTAAGTAAGTAGTGTAGTAAGCATTGCAAGTAGGTATGTTTTTCATGTTAATGTATGCAAGTGTTTGCACTTTTATGCATATAGTGGTCGCTTTCAGCCCGATATTGTGAGCTGCGCCCTTCGTAATTCAGCCCTCAAGACTGCAAGTAAAGGGTGATTAGCACTGCCAATTATTATTATTATTATAGTAGGAAATGTAGTGTAACTAGAATGTCAAATTAAAAAACGTTTCATCCAACAATGAATGCATTTTAATTAACCCATTCACCCCTAAAACGGCCATACTTGGTATTTTACTATGTCTACACCAGATGATTTTACTCATCAATGGGGAACCCCCAGGCGTCAATGGGTTAAAACAACAAAGTCAATAATTCATTCAAAGAAGAGTCTTACCATCTTTCACAAAGGTATCCACAAAGTACAAACAGCGAACCATACTAAGCACACTTTCGTCTACGCGATTTTCTTCAACAAGTCGTGACACTGGTGAAGCTACAGCTTCTTTTGTGGGTGATGTAGGACCCTCGCCTTCTTTTGTGGGTGTTGCTTCCGCACCACTGCGGGATCCTTTACGTGAACGTAGACGACGAAAAGATCGTCTGATGCTCTCTTTTAGAGATTTTCTTCTTGAAAGGTGTTCTCCACTATCAGTTTCTTAAGAACAAGAAAATGACCTCCATTACAGTTGTACAATGGATATTGAAAGACACTATTCATGTAATGTTATCTCTTGGGGGAAATTGCCTTTTACTTCACTTGCACCCATTTTATTTCATTTTGTAATGTAACTGGAAGGGCATCAGCTGTAGAGCTTTCGATATTTTTGGGTTGAATTGTTCAAGTTTCCTTACATTGTCATGCGTAGCTAAAGCTCAATACAAGATACCATCTCATCTGAAAATGTCCTCATACCTTGGCTGACGGTCCATTTTGTAGTGACAGTTTTCTTATTCACATAATCGTACAAGATGAAACCATGGACAGTTCCTGCTGCTAGAAGTCCCCAGCTTGATTCCATGACCAGTGCACTGACTGGAGCAGCTGGGATCAACTGGAGACCTGTTTGCAACTTGAATCCAGATGGAATTGGGACTGACCCTTCCTTAGGAAGCAACGGTCCATGGCCTTTCCATTTGAAGTTTTCCTTGTCCTCAGTGAAATCGATTTCAGTCATCTGATAACAAAATATACAATAAATAATTATATTGTGTCCCTGCTGAATACTTTTATGTTCAATAATAACACAAACTTCACTCTTGCCATAGTTAATTCATGGAGATGGTTATGAAACTCAACAAGTATTTTTGTGGCACGTTTTTTTCTGTATTTTTTTTACTAATTTGCAAACCGATGCGAAGCGTAAACAAAAGATTGTGCACTAACACAATCAATCCAACATTGATTCTGATGATTGTTCTCGCTTTTGAAGGCTTGACGGTTTTATAACCAGTCCCTAGATTAACTATGCTCTAGCTAACAATTTTTACTTGTGTGTGGGGGACCCGTCAAACAAAATGAGGTGCTACCCCTATTGTTCAGGCTTCCTTGTCTTCTCAGAGAAGGAAAAAAATGTGGACCTTGCCTCGCCTTGCAAGAAGTAATAATTATTCTTATGATTCAGGAATACTCAAAATAATTTTGAGCATAATGGACTTGCTCCCACTCAGCTTGGAATGCTTATGTTAAGAGCCCCAACTCACAGTTCTCATTCACAGAATTCTGTAGATGTTGAAGGACTCACTCAATGTTTGCAGTGCAGAACACAGAGTTGCTGCAACTTCCGTAACTACTGTTATTATTCCACATGAAAGAGACAATTGCCACAGTACACAGACATGCTGATTTTACATGAAGTTATTTTGATAGAAACGAGTTTGATCGTAGC
>NC_090890.1:41821217-41833717 GCF_036669925.1 Montipora capricornis | reverse complement strand
TCCAGTTGTTTTGTTCCTGCTTTTTCGATTTGCTCAAACAAGCTCAAGGGACAGTTGTGACTGTGAGATGAACATGTGATTGGGGAAGAGTGCAAGCAAACCAGGTATGGTTTCATGAAAGTGGGAAACCTGTGCAAACAAATAATAATTCCTTCATTGCAAGCTAGAGCCATGTAAATCTTTCCTTCCTGTGTTGATGCTACTTAGAACTGCCCTTCACAAACTTTTTCACAAAGAAAGCATAAAAAATTGTTGGATTGGGAAAGGGCTAGCCCTTGAAACACAGGAGTTCCAATTTATTTACAGTGATCAGTGTAGTTGAATCAAGTTATTTGTTTAAATCTTCAACGTACCCTGTTTCTCTGGTCTTCAGGTCAATGACGACTAATTCCTCCTCACACAGTACCACCAGATAATCTGGCTCTAGTAGAAGAGAAAACAGTCATTTAGGAAAGAGAAACAATGTATACCTTGTGATCCAACAAAACAAATATTGTACTTTAGTATAAAAGAAAAATGATTTGATTAAGATATGATATGAAAAATTCTTCTGGTTCACCAGACAACAAATTACTTTGATCTAGCACTACCCAATCTTTGTCCAAGAGAACAAATTTATCAAATTAATCTAGAGTTTCACATTTCTAATTTAAATCAAACTTATCATGTTTAATTGAAGACAACCAGCCTAGCTAAGCTGAACTGAACGCTTGCTTTTGCTAATCACATTACCCTTACAGCTTCACAGTACTTTACAAGCTATTTTAGTAATACTCTTTATGGCCTTTCTTGTGTTTCAGTTATTTCCAAGGCTGTTGCCTAACAGGAGCCCGGTAGCCTGGGGCTCCCAAAGAATAGCTCTGGGCTCCTTAATTTTTCACAGCAACACCTTTCACTTCATATGTTGGGCTCCTAAGTTCTCAGCATTTAGCTCTGAGGGCCCCTTTAAAATTTTCTTAGGCAGCAGCCTTGATTTCATTAAATTTCAGTCAAATTCAGAGTGAAAACAGTGCACAATTTCTAAAACGAACTACCACAAGTTGCACTCAAATACTGAATAATTTAGACATCTTTTCTGTTAGCACTCACTTTTAACAGACTGTTCTTTTCAAAAGTTTGGCACGTTATTGCTTCAAATTTAGTTGTCATCAAAGAAAAAGCCCTATTGCCCTATTAAGCTGCAAAAAAAACTCACCGTCTCCTTTTTTCACTGTGAAAAAGTCCACAACACGAGATGAAAAGTCAAATGCAACCTGAGGAGTGTTATCACCACCATCAACCAAATTTGCATCTTGAATAAGAGACACACAGTGCCTGTCACCATAGCTTGCTCGAGGCATTCCACCACTAAAAAAGACTGACGAACTACTCCATTCCACCTTAGTAATTGCCTTGCAAGGAAATGGGCCCAGAGGAGTGACTGCCTTTGGGATTTCCAAACTTCCCTCAACAATCCATTTGGTAAGGCTGCCATCAGCATGGGCACTGATGAACTTTTTTCCATCTGAATGCCAGCTCACACTCTCCACTTCTTGAGGTTGATCAGAGGACTGGACACTAAATGTTGCTTGGACACTACACCTCTCATGATTCCACAGCACAATCAGGCCTTTCTTATATCCAATCAAAATCTACACCACACAGAAAGGAATAAAATATCATTTGCACCAATACCGCAAGTTTACTTTTAGCCAGCCAATATTTTCTGATACCATCTTTCCTAAAGGAAATAATCACTTATATTACTGTACTACAAAAGCCATTTTTTAGCATGCAAAAAGCACTTGGTTCAACCAACATGAATTTTCATGTATGTCAGTATATATAATATACACGCTTCACTGACAAATTGGAAACCATGTTTCCACCAACACCCTCTAGTTTGCAATTCTTACTTGTTCTGTTGTTACAACAATTATCAGCAAAAATGCTGTCCTTTATGTAGAAGCCTATATCTACACGAATGGTATGAACTTGTGACACAACTAGTATTTTTTTATATCTGTTTTTCCAAATTTGTCCAGGTTCAAATAATGACGAATGAGGATAGTGTTTCAGTTTCTTTTTGCTCATAAAGTGTGAAGAAACAAACTAAAAGATAAGATAAAACTCAGGTTTTTCCAGACCTTGTTTAAATCATCTGGATGTTCTTGTATAGCCTCCACAGAACCTGCATTGGTCTTGCTTTCTTCTTGAACACTACATACATAAGAAAATTTAAATTTTAAAGGCTACCAAATCCTGGAGTAACCAAAGGGGTCAGAAGGTCCAGGCAATTAAGCAAACAGGGCACTAATCCGATAAACATAAAACTAGACCAATTTCAGGGATCCATTTTTCAGGTACCGTAGTTTTTATAGACCCAGGAACTAATCCGTGAACCTCCAACCTGAATTTTGAGTGCATTTCGTCTCAGAAAAAGCAGGTTTTAATTAAAAATAACAAAAAAAAAAAAAGGGAATTGCCATGTTTTGAACTTTTAGATCTCTTATTGGAGGGTATCAATTAGTACCCAAAATGTTCAAGACTTCTAGGAATGCACTTCAGATTAAAGCATAAGATTACAAGGTAGGCTTGTCTTGTTGTTTTCACCGACCTTTGCATGACAACATCTTGGTAAATGATGTATTCCTGCAGCTCAAATGAATTTATATCCAGCAGATATATATTGCCACCCTCCGTTCCAAGATAAAGGCGATTGGTTTTCATGGACAGAAAACATACAGAGATTTTCTTCAGCCTGGAAAACAACAATTAAATAACATTAGGTATGCACACGTGATAGTGCTATAAAGAAAGGCAGGCCACAAGTCGGTTGAGCATCACAGAACCCTATACACCTTATTCCAAAATGGTTCAAGGTTGAATATTCTTTTGAATCGTATGTCTGAAAGTGAGGCCACAAAAGGGCCAATTTGCAATCTGCACTCTTTGAAGAGAGCAAAATGTGACCAGCTTGGCAGTGATGTCTCAAAAACTGCTGACGATACAAAAAAAAGGCATCTATTATTAGTTTTGAATGGCAACCAATATAGTTCATAACAGGTACTTGCACCCTGAAAAAAAAAGATGTTTCAAGAGAAATACTATTGCCTGCATTTGATACCTAATACCTGTTCAACTCATTATAATAGTAGCTACCTTCCCTCCAAAGTGCATGTTTTTACTTCCTCCAGCACAGATTTGCCCTCCTTCTTGTTGACTTCCCAAAGATGGATAGTGTTCTGTTCCCCATCATCACAAACACTTATGATTCGCCCCTGAAAACAGATTTAAATCAAATCAAAATTCAGAGCACACCAAGACAAAAAGACTTTTTAAAAGGTGACAATGTCACACATATCCCAAACTGGAGCTTGAGGTTACAACCATATACATTTAAGTACCGTATTTTCCCGTATATAAGTCGACCCCGTGTATAAGTCGACCCCCTATTTTTGATGGCAAAAAAAGCAATTTCTTAATTTCTTTGTTAAATGTTACTGGGACACTAATCTTGTATTCTTACAATACATCAAAACCCTAAACATGCCTCAAGTACAAAAAAATCCTGAAAATCTGTTGAATGAAACTTGTGGGTTTTTGAAAGGAGACAGTGGCACTAAACTTAAAGTTTAGTTGTTAATCCACTGAATATTGCAACCACGCTAAAATTATTAGTAAGGTAAAGAATGCAATTTAAATGGAACTCTTAACTCTACTCTAGGAATGAGTAAATGTGAAAAAAGACACTGAAAAAAAGGGTTTGCTATGCCGTTATGCAATTAATTATGAAATATACCTCTAAATGATTACGAAAGCAAAAATCAAGACGGAAACATGCATGGATAGCTTTAAATCCATGTTGTTTTGTAGCCTTAGGAAATTGGCTTATTGCAGTCATCTAGTAGCAAGGAAAAATGTAGTTGGAATCACTTTTAATACATACACCAGGAAAGGAGTTCAACTTCAAGGAAAATACTCCATAGTACAAAAAGCAATAAATTCAATAGTCGAGAAGAGGCATTTTCGTCTTTGAAGCCAAGAGAAATCATTAATCACAAAAACAAAGGCCAATATTATTTTGCAAAATTCTAGAATCTTCACTTTTTTCTGAAGCAATATTTTTTTCTATCCCATCATTGCAAATAGACTACATGCATAGTGTGACAATCAAAATAACACTTCAAAGGTTGATAAGACTTAATTTAACAACAAACAAAAACAACTGCAGTAACGCCATTCCAGTGTATTGAAACTTGACTCTGGTGAATAAACTTCATCTTAGCTGGGCACAAGACAAAACAATAATCTACTGATTCCTTGTAAATCCTTTGCTGATACCAGACTCACAAGCAAAGAGGAAGAAGGTTTTACTTAAAATATTTTAAGCAAGTGCCGCTTGAAAGTAAAATTCCCTAAGGGCAAAGATTTTTCCCTTTGAAATTAAGTGAAAGAGCCCCACCCAGAGAACACACCCTCAATGTAACCCTCCGTGGATTGCATTTTGGACGTGTTAACAGGCATTTGCAAACAAGCATTTTCCCATCAATTACCTGCTCCGGCAGAAAATGTAATTCTTGGATCACTGTTTCTTCCTGATGCCGAGCTGAAAGCTCAACCCCGGGTCGGCCATAGCTATAACATCAGTTAAAGAAATATTCCCACGTCATTTAATTTTCATTCACAAAAGAAAGCCCGCGTGGCAAACCGATGCAAAACTGCGTCCATAAAACCAGGTGACATGAAAGCTCATGACATCCAACGAGTTAAACATCGTCGTATGTCCAAGACAAGGGAAAAAGCGACACGACAGTTTGCTTAATTACGAATAAATGCATGTCGACAAAATGACACTGTCCGCTGGGAATTTAGTTCTCAATGCAAATCTAGAGAGATGTGTTTCGGTTTAAGCATCAACAAGCGTTGCCTCTATTTTCGTTTGAATAAAAAAATTTAATTGGAGGATAATTTAAAAGTAATAAAATACTGAAACACGATCAAAATTAAATTTTTCGTTGTGCTATTGGTGGACCACGCAGACGAAGCAAGGTTACTCCATCGATTCTCTTACGGATAGTGCAAAGTTCTGCAGGAAATGCCTTGTTCTGATCAAAGATCAACGCAGCTAGGCAAGTAAAGTCAGAGGTGTTTGTAAGCAAGAAGCTGCCAACAGATCAACATGACACCAAGAACTGCAGAGGAAAGGGTAACGCATTGAACACGACACGAATAACCAATGCACGTGTCATGCTAAAACAAGATGACCACCCTAGCCTAGCATGTTCATGCAAAATTTTAACATTATTTCACCTTCCCGAGGCATAATTTACAAACCACAACGATGCGTAATTCAAAAGGTATTATATTTTCAAGGTTCTAATATTTGCATCGAACCTACAATAGTTTAAATGCAAATGTTAGGCTACAAAATGCTCTCTAGATCACCAAAAGCATCTTGCAGGATCCCTGGCTGCCAATATTCCATCTTAACCCTTCGACGAAAGCTCATCTGTTGTAAGTCATGAGACTTGAAAATTCAAGGAACTAAATCAGATTTGGCAAGAAAGACAATGTCTGCAAATGAAGCGTCGTAAACAAGGCGGTGACGAAGTAATCTGACTGTAAAATTGTTGGTTTTTCTGACTACATAATTTTGTGTTCATTTCTGCAATTAAATACCTGGGAGAATTGGATTGTCTCAGCGTGCACAAAAATTGCAACACATCTTAAAAATTCTTCGAGTAGAAATCAACTGCACGAAATGGTTACGTTCGAGGGCAAAGCCGAATTGTCTGGAAAGGCCCGAGCGGCGGCGCAGTCTGTTAGTCTAAACACAAGTGATTCACTCAAGGATACATTTTTAGCAGACCATTGCTTGTTCCAACAGCTAACAAATTTAACTCTGGATCTTGTGCAATTGCCGAAGGTTTCGGTGGAAATCCATGCTCGACAGCCTGCAAGAAAGTGGTCGTGTTCATACCAAGCACATGTGTTTCGATTGATATTCTTTTGAAAAGCAAGAAACAAGATGAGCGTCGAAACCAAACCTTGTTAAAGAGAAACAAATCATGGCCGAGCTTGTCCTTTAGATGTCCTGAGCCCCTGTCCCGTGTTCTTGAAAAAAACTTGAACATTTCTACACAGGTCGCCTTCCAATGGATCTGAAATGCAGCCAGCAACAGGAACGATTACTTTATTAGGAAGGGCGACAGAGAGACTGGTGTGAGACTCAAATCAAATGTACTGCAACCTCACGCCTTTAGGAAACTGTGGTTTGTGTCATGTGATACCTTGTCAATCAAACATGCTGGGGCCAATCAGAGTGCTCATCGTGATGATAGAGCGTACCGAAAGAGCATCTCAGCTTGCATTGGATTGGCTTAAAAACATCCGCAAATGAAACCAAAAGAATGATATAGCCCGATAATGTGAATAAATTTCTTTTGAAACGTTCAAATTATGTCCTTTGCGGCAAATATTTGTTTAAGGGTGAGTGATTGAATTCAAGTTAATTTTGGCAAGCGTCGTGCTTGTCCGTAACTCCCTTCAATTTGTAGGACAAAAATGTTAAATAATGAACCACATTTATTTACATTCCCCGCTGGGAATATTCTATACATATTAATCTCAATCTCCCGCAAAAATTGTAAATAGGAGAAACGAACAAGAGCAATAGAGATCCGAATAAAGAGACCTCAACGACTGTCAGGAGAAAAAGATTAGTGGATTAGATTGATTTACACGTGTCAGTGATTTGGTTTACATATGCATATTTTACTCAGACTTAAATTAATGAAGAAGATGGCACTTGACGTGAATCGCGCCAATTTTGTTGAGTCAAGGATGTTATATTCTGCCCCACTCCAAACTCATCTTCTTATCAATTCCCAAACTCCTGTTTTAGTAAAACAGTCCTGAAGACAACTCTGCCGCAAGATTCGACAACGTCCACCCTATTGAAAACCACAAAACAATTTCAACACAGTCAGGTATAAATCCAAATAAAATAACTTGTTATGAAATCATGCTTAAATTGCATTTTTTTAAAAAAGGCAAGTCCCCTAGTTTAGTTGCCACGTGAAAAAGCACGAATCTCAATAACGGGCTGGACACTAGCTGGCGATATGCTCTTCAGGTTGACCGTGGTTGTGGAAGCCTTTCGTGGTTCTATATTTGTAAGTCTGGTTTTTTTTTCAAGGATTGCAAACAAATTATATATTTATACTAGTAGTTAAGCCCTGGCAAAAAGCGTATTTCATTGTAGGTCGAATTCCCGGTATTTCTTTGTAAAATATGGAACCGTTTAAACTTCCTGATTATTAAAATCAAAAGGAGCATTTCTCGCTATGATTTCTCAGAGGGTGGTATTCGACATAGGTCTAAAAGCAGCTGAGTCAACGTTATAAAAAAATATTTTGACAATTGGCCCTGTGCATTAGGTTGCATTCACGGTCGAAATCTATCCACGCGACCATCGTAACACCACAAAACACAATCAGCACTTATCAACACTATCAACTGATGTTATCGAAAAACAATTGGGAAAGATAAGTTGAATGCGCAATTAATCTGAGCCAATTTAACAGTGTATCCCAGAGCATAAGTTAAAACAGAAATATTATAGAATTTTACATATAAGTATTGGCTATTCCTTTGAGGATAACTTTCGTTATCGATAACGAGCAGGCCCAATACAATTGGAGAGTTAATCAATTTGCTCAGTTTGTAGAATAAGCTAGAATACAATCAAAGAGTTCCATAACGAAAATCCTCGAACAAAAAAAAAATATATATATATGAACTAAATATTTTCTCTAAACTAAATCCTGTTAGGGCATAGTTGACCATCTTTATCAGGAATTCTAAGAGTGCATTCGATTAACCCTATTCCGGAATAAGAGTAAGTGGAGTGATGATTTAAAACTGTATGTCCGAAGTTTTGAAGCAACAAGGATAATAAAGATATACTTAAAAAAGCATTTTAGCAGGTGTTAGAAATCCTTCGTTTTTCGGAGATTCACATAAAAATTTTCAAACTTCTATTCCATGTATTCCTATTCCGGAAAGAAATGAACTTGATGATGATCAAGTTAGCTTTGATATCGTAGTATCAATGATAACTATAATATTATGACAACACTCCCACTTCGATATTTCGAAGTTGTCTGGTCCCAATTCCTTTGAACGGCGTATTGTTTTTTTAATATACTGTTTGTTACACTCTAAAGTTTCTCTTTTGTTAATAGTCTATATTTTCAAGCCAGACTGGTTGCCACTAGCTCTGCAGGAAGTAATATGCTATCACAGTTGTTGTTTTTCTTACTGAGTTATCAGACATTTAACAATACTTCAAATTTACTGAGGGAAATCATTAAATTCCAAGGAGAACTTGTCGCAATGCGGAATGAAGTCGTGCTCAGTCTCATGGATCTGGCGACGCTTGATTATCAGGATTCCCGTCAACAAACAATGGGTTGCCATCAAAACAGGTATTTTCGCCCTGTTATTGTTCTTCAAACTATGTCAGTTAACACTATGACGATACAGTTTCTACAAGTTATGCAGGGGCAGATCAAAGACAGGATTTTCTTTTGTTTAAATGACAAAAAAAACTTACAATAAATACTGGTGATGGTCACGTGCCGAACGGTAAGAAGATTCTGTTGCAGCCGTTAGTGAGGCACGTGAAGGATTAGAGAACGAAAGCGGTCAGCCATTTCCTGGCTGTTTCATCTCGCCCTTTCTCGAATATTCTTTTTATTCCAATTCCGGCTAACGATTTGCAGAATAACTGGAACAAAATTTGTGAAAAGGACCTGTGAACCAAACTCTTGGAATGGTCTGGTTACGATTTTGCAGGTGGTTGGACGGAGCGTTCAAAATCTAAGCGCTAACGTATTTCCCCTTTTAGACGGAATCTCTCTTTCAGTCTGTTTCAGAAAACGAGGAAAAACCTGCTCGTTCTAATGAAAAAAGTTTCGTGGGAGTCAAGGAACTCATTGTGGTCGCATTGTTTTTTAACCACAGAAAACTGAATATACACAGAACTTGAGTATTGGAAATGAAGAGTCAAGAGCTGCGTCTCTGTGCGGAAACTGATGGCCTTGTAAGTCATTAATAACGTGTTAGGTTCAAGGACTGATTTGACAAGACTGAGTGAATCAATGATTGATATCTGAAATTATTCATGTATTTGAACTGTGTGAAATTCACGAGTTCAAGGTCATCGCAATTAAGAAGCAACTTCACCATGCGCAGTTGCGAAGAAAGCCTGAAAATCCTTCGAAGCTGCTTAAGTTTCTCCTTGACTGCAAGAACTTAGTTAAGTACTTGGCGGCTATTACTTGGAACAAGATTTCTGATGCCTTAAGATCCCAAAGCACATTGTCAGCCTTTAAAAAAGCAGTCAGACAGCCAAGGTTTTAGTTAATTCTATTTTATATCTATGTTCTTTTGAGTAATTGGGCTTTTTTATTGTATATAGTTATGTCATGTAATTTTTAAGTCTTATTCTGTAAATAGTTTTTGGATTTCCGTTTTTTTATTTCTCTCGGCTTATTAGCATATTTTTCTTTGCTAGAGGTCTAATCAACCTCATGAATCCCGAGATTAAATAAAGCTTCATTTTTTGCATTCATTCATTCACTGCAATGATCGTCAACTGTATGGAGGTGTATCTATGACAAATTCAATGATCAGTATTTGAAATAAAATAAATAAATCGTCCAAATCATGACTGCATCAATCCAAAGCTGAATGGCAACAAGCCGATTCTGCAAATGACCATAACGCAAACAGCCATAAAGCAAATAACCATAACGTAAAGAGGAATAACGCAAAGAGGCATAACGCAGGAAAGCATAATGCAAATATTCATGACGCAAAAGGCATAACGTAAAATAGCCATTACGCAAAGGCCCTTTGAAGAATGGAGACTGGCTTTGTACTCCGTAAATAATTTCAGCTCTAAAAAAAGTCAATTGATTGTTCAAGGGAAAGAACATATAATCGCTATCGGACTTTTTCTTCCTGTTTAAGTCATGCCTCTGCGTTATGCCTCATTGTGTTATCCTTTATGCGCTATGGCCATTTGCGTTGTGCGTCATGCCTTTTTGCGTGATTCCTACTTGCGTTATGCCTATTCGCGTTATGACTATTTGCGTGATGCCTATTTGCGTGATGACTGTTTGTGTTATGGCTTTTTGCGTTATGCCTCTTTCCGTGATGACCATTTGCAGAATCGGCTAGTTGCCATTCATGATTTCTACGAATTTATTTCAAATTTTGTCATAGATTGCCTCCATACAACTGACTTATCGCAATCGAATGACTCGGGCCAAGGTGCTGTGGTCATCGCATTTTATGACGCACATCCTCAGCGCTCAAATCCCGCTGATCACCGATCAGAATCAGTCATTTAAGGACGGTGCCTACTAATTCAAAGGTATCTTTGCGCTGTTTACTGAATATGCGGAGAAAGCAGATCTTAACAAGGGTTATTGAAATCCAAAAAGAAAATTAGGGGTAAAACGCATTTTTCGAAGATAATTAATCAACAATATTTGTAAAAAGCTTTAAAATACAAAGCAATGTATGGCATTCTTTCTCAAATTGAAGCTTAATTATCTGTCAAGAATGCATGGTTACCCCCAATTTTCTTTTTGGATACCGAGTACTTACTAAGATCTAGTTTTTCCTGATAGTTTCAAACCACGCAAAAATATCACTGTATTAGTAAGCATCACAGATAGGAACCTGAGTACCTCGAGATGCGCTGATTCTTTTCCAATTTGAAGCTTAATTATCTCTGAAAAATGCGAGGTTACCACCAATTTTCTTTTTAGATACCAAGAGCACTTGCCAAATTCTGCTTTCTCCGCATAGTTTTAAACCGCCCAAAATATCTCTGTATAATAAGCACCACCCATAGGAAATCCGAGTATCTCGAGAGGCGCAGAACATATGCGCAATAACAATCGTAGGCACCGCCCTTAAAGGGGAACTAAAGGCAAAAAAAAAAAAGCATGTTTTAATTACACTTTAGACTATGCACAATAATGTTTTTAAACTTTTTTCTGGCACATCCGTCGTTTTTCCACCTAAAAAAAACAATGTTTTTATTCCAATTTTGGGTCACCAGCATTACGGCTCAGAATGGAGGAGTCAGCGGTCATTTTTGCAGCTTATGACGTATGATATGGGAAGACACGCGAAAGCGCGATATATAGAAGCAGTGTTTTTGACTGATGTTTGTCGTGAATATTGAGTCCGCGAAGAAACAGGAAAACAACGAAGAAAATATCCGCAGCAGCACTTGTTTGCTACGAAATATCTGTTCCCCATATTCGACGTCACAGCAGGGTACTGATTTAGCTTTTGAGCCCGCACTGAAAAGGCAGGAACAGCGGGAAAAGCCCAACTGCGACCTAGGTACTTCATGTATCGCCTATTATAGTGTATTTAAATTATAATATATTCCCAAGCGTATATTATAATGTATTTAAATAATTAGCCCCATATACCCATGTATACCCTTATATACCCCTATATACCCATGTATACCCCTATATACCCATGTATACCCTTACATACCCCTGTAAAACTTTCTCGCAAAAAAAAAAAAAACAGAAATCGAAAAGAAATAACCCCACACACTTAACTTTACTTATGTTAAGTTTTCCAAAAACAATGTTGGAAAAATTGCTGACTTTGGGCCTTCAGTTCTCCTTTAACTCTATACTACGCTTTGCGAATAGCCAGCTGCTTACCTCCTCCCAATTAAGGTTTTCTCGGCATGTTATGTTGTTACTTACATACCACTTACATTACTTTAGATTGGCGTACCTGTAAGCTTAGGTGATAACTCAGCCAAGTTTCTTTACAAACAAATCGTTTACATGGTTACATTTTTAAGATGCGACTTGAGCAGATGACTAACGGGACGGCAGAACGAAGCACATTAAAATCCGGGTTCTACTAGTAAGCGATCAGGAAGGGTGAGATTCGGAAGTAGGTATGGTGTAATATTCAATAAACAATCAAGTGCAAAAGTTCAATAATATAATCTCTCTTCAGACAGTCCTTTTTCATTCAGACAAAGCCTCTATTCCAAATTGCTTGTTTTCTTCGATATACTCTTCAAGAGCTTTGATGATATTAAGCGTGTCTTCAGAAGCGAGGGCATGAGCTTCTAAAGTGGTATTCCGCAACAAAATAGGTCCATTGCCACTTTTCAGCAAAAAGACGTAAGACCTGAAAAGAAGCACAAAGAAGCCGTAGAAAGCGCGTAAATTGCAAGTTTGTAATGAAAGACATCCGTGACCCCTTAGACTGCGAGTAGTCTCTAATTCAGCTCAATAGGGAGCTTAAGCACGCGCGTTTTTGAGACGCGGACGGCAACCGGAAGAGAATATTTCGCGCGCTAGGACAGTGGTGTCTCACAGATTTTTATACTAATCATCTCTAATGGAGAAAAGATACTTGGAAATGTAAATGTGGTTGTGTGAAGGCAAGTTAAA
>NC_090890.1:41793717-41816217 GCF_036669925.1 Montipora capricornis | reverse complement strand
TAAAAAGCACACCACCAAATTAAGGGATGGTGCAGTGGTGAGAGCACTCGCCTGCCAGCAATGTGGCCTAGGTTCGATTCCAGGACCCGACGCCATATAAGTGGGTTGAGTTAGTGTTGGTTCTCTTCTCTGCTTTGAGGGGTTCCCTCCGGGTTCCATGGTTTTCTCCCCTCAGCAAAAACCAACATAAAGCTGATTCAAGCTGGCTGTAAGCTGTGCTCCAAGGTCACACATGAACCGTATAGCGGCTGCCAGAGGCGCCATTGTATGCTTTCGGTTCGACCTTGTTGAGCTGCGTCGTTGCTGTACTTGCGACAGCGATTAGCGGCGACAATTGACGGTCTCTTTAGCTTGTACGTTTTGTTTTCCCATTTCAGACCATGCGATGTCCCCAAGGGAATTTTCCTTTTGTTTTTTTATCATTGATGCATAGATATGCACGTGCATAAGACGACATTTGAAAGAAACTGTTCCCTAGAGTAACATCACGTGCTCTGAAATGGGAAAACAAAACATACAAGCTAAAGAGGTCAATTATTATTATTATTAGTTTACAGTGTACCCAATTAACGCTCCAGCGCTAAAACGACTAGACACTTAAATAAAGTTCCTTTCCTTTCCTACCCTAAGTTTGTAGTTCTCAATGACCTGACGAAGAAACACGGGATTGTCCACTTCACCACTCATCATAGTTTTGGTCCATTCTCGACAAAAACGGGTTGTGACTGAAAGATAAAGGCAAGAGAGGGTCAGAGGGGTATGGTATCTCACAGAGCAGCAATAGAATTTCTAACTTGTCGTTTCGTTTTTTCGTATATATTTTATTTTCACACACATGTTTTAACAAGTTTTTATCACTCCTAGATGTAGCGTGGGTAAATAAAGTATGGTATTGTATTGTAACTCAGTATTTTAAGTCTGGCAGTATCCGTTTTTTAAAACAATTTGAATGCCCTATTTAATACCTTTATTACTGAGACTGCACACTATGCCATCGGTTTTTAAAACGATTTCCATGGGTATAATTGCGAAGCACTCGGCTAAATCTTCTGTGTCCTAGAAACAGAAAGAAAACTTTTAAATAGAAGTGTATGGAGTGAAGATTAAATTAGAACAAAAGAGGATTACAATGAACATTGAGAAAATTGTCCAACTCCAAGCAGAAAAAATAGCATGTTTTCTTTTGCAAAAATATTTGCAAGTTATATCCCTAGGATATGCGCAGGGTTTTTGTTTGAGGTAGGAGGCCCTACGATTTGTCTGGTTGTTTACCATTTCGTGTCTGGTACTTTGATGCTATAAACTGTCTAAATTTGTAGATTTGTTGGCTTCTTTTTTTCCTTTTTGGACTTGGGTATCTCAGGAAGCCATGGGGTGACAAAACACAAGACAATCGCAAGCAAATAAATCCTTCACACTAAGTCACATCACCTCATTTTGCTTACCAAACAGAATAATCGATCTGTTGGAATTACATTTTTCTCCAAACTCAGGTAAACAACAATATTTTACAGAGTTTCATTTATAGTATTAAATGTATAGGGGACACAGAATGGAGTTTGGATGCAAATCCAAGACCACAAATGACAACTCTACTGGGAAGTTTTGGCACAATTTGAACTTGAATTGTTTCCATGCAAATCTGGTGTCCTTCCCATCTCATACCGGTATTCCAGAAGAAAATTGAACAGGAATGAATTGAAGCACCAAGACAAAGGAAAAAGGACATGAGATTTAGCTCCTACCTTTTTTGTGCCATTTAGGCTGTCCAATACATTTGCAGTGCTACAAGCATCAACAAACCTGAAATTATCAGAGGGGGTATTTCCTATTTATACAAAAAAGTGTTATTATTCATAATTGTTTTAGTATAAATACACAGGTGATTATTTCAAAAAACATTTCAACGCAAAATCATCTTCACTTACAGTGGCAAAACAACTACAGGCAGCCATTTTGTCCATCAAGGTGATTATCACCTGTGTATTTATACTAAACACTAATATTACATTCTATATTAAGTCTACTACTAACATTTTAAAATCCTTTTGCATCCTTGTATCTTCATTATCTACTTGTAACTTTCCACCTAACAGACCCTGTGAAGTAAGATACAATACAATGATCTGAGTGAACAACAAGGCTGCCACCGATAAAATCCCAGCTAGGGTAGTTTATAGCTATCTGGGCAAAGCTTTTTGAAATATGGTTAGGGATAGCTTTGGTTTCATGACAACTACAAACTTTCCAAAATTATTTCAATAATATTATTTATTTAACCAATAATATTACTAACAATAATATTAGAAGTGCTTCCTATGCTTCAAGCACCTTGTCCTTGCTCTGTTTTTTCGGAGCTATGGGTGGAGACCAAGAAAAAAAACAGGTTCCTGATGGGTACTTGCATAGGCCACGCCCTGCGGCTTGACATGAAGTCATAATGGCAAACATTAGTTTTCCAACTTCTGTGTCTTAAGCGGAGAGGTATGTTGTAAAGTTAGGGCAAGATAAGCAAGCACAAGGTTCATTATTCTTTCATGGATTATCTGGTCCTGTAGTGCATTATTACTAGATCACTCTTTTTTGTAGTATGATAACTTTAAGAATTCTCAATATATTGATACACGATGAAGTTGAACATTTCCTAATCTGTTAGAAACCTGTTGCTGTTTTGTTTTCTTGTGCTCTATCTTTTTAATGTGGCAAATCTGAATTAGTTTTGGTATAAAAACTGTTGCAATTGGTCTCACCAATTGTATTATGCTGGCCAGATCTTCCTTTAGCATGCTTGTGCATCGACATACAAATTTTACCTATAAAGACATAAATAGATGCATTATTCACTGCATATAATAAAATTATGTGGTTACTGGTATATATAATAATAATTATTATTATAATGGTATAGAAACTGAATATTGCTCATTTAAAATGTAAAAGTGCTTACATTTTCATCATACCATTCTTCAAGATGCTTGAAGCTTTCTTGCACATCTTGTGATTCCTTGAACAAAAATAAAATGGAAAGTTAAGCAAAATTCTTCAATAATGAGCACAATATAGTGGATTAAGTGCTCATGGACTGTGTTGTCACCGGAACTGCTTTCTGAACCGGAACTCGAGTACACGTCATCTCCCATGATACTTCTGGGTCATATGCCATGTGCTCGAAGAGTCGGACATGTTTAGTTTTGAAAATGTTTGAATATTCTTTGCATCGAACAAAAAATATGGACTATGTCGTTTTTGATTGACTTCTACCCGGACTCGTCAACATATGTAAGTTTTGTAGAATTTTCGCACTCGTCGTTTTTGAGACCTATTTTTGACAGCTTTCATAAGATACACTCGTATCTGTTGCAGCGAATCTACAACTACAACAACAACTTGTGAGATCGGAATAAAGGCAGAGAAACCAGTAGAACCTGTATACGTGAAACTGTTGTCGAATCTCGATATTCACGGAGCCGGGATTGAGAGAATTGCAGGAGTGACTACAGACTGCATCCCACTGCTCTGGGTTTGAATCCCAGCAAATGCACTCCAAAGTTCAATCAGCCTTCCATTCATTTGAGATAAGTAAAAGGAGTATCAGTATTACAAGGGACATTAGTTGTGCATGCATGTGGATGGAGTGGCACCCACCCCTGCTGTAATTATGGTGGAAGCTACTGAAATAGGGTAGTCTTGGACTGTGGCCAGCCTCTTGTCTTCAAGGGGTAAAAGGCAATCTTTCTCATGTTTGCAAAAAATACAGTCGACTCCCGAGAACTTGAACTCTTGCTAACTCGAACCTCGCGTTAACTTGAACCAATATTGATTTCCCTTGGATTTCCGTCACAAATCTACAGTAATTTTACCCTCGGAAACTTGCACCCTCGATAACTCGACCCTCCTGTTAACTCGAAGCTATTTTTTCGTTTCCCTTCAGGTCATTCTCTGTAACTTTTTTCCTCCATAACCTCAACCATGTCTGTCAGTGTGTGACAAATCAAAACAAACATGCAGTATAATTTTTTACCCTCCATAACCCCAACCACATCTGTCAGTATGTGATAAATCAAAACAAACAGTGTACTGCAGTTCAAAACACAGTAAAAACATTTAATTTATTTTGATGCAACCCTGTAATCTTTGTCCTTTTTTTGCATTACACAAAACGTGTCACTCCAGTTCAGGTTTAGTTGGTTTTGGGTACATTTAACTCGAACCTTTCTGAATTTCCCTTGAAGGTTTGAGTTATGAGGAGTCGACTGCATCAGTTCTGTGAGTCACTGGAACTTACACAATATCTGTCAATGCTTGGTAGAAGTCCTTTACTGTACTCATCTAATTCCTTCTGAAATCTAGCTTTGTTGTTATGGATTTTTATTAGAACAAGAATATGATAGACATATGGAATCCTAGCCTCCTTCGCAGCCATTTTTAGGCTGCGAAGCAGGCTAATGAAATCCGTCCACAGAGTTGAACTTTTACAATTACAGGGTCTGAGCAAACGTACGAAAAAAAAAAACCCATCAATACAAAACTGAAAGCAGTCTCTCAATATTATTAGTTTCTTCAATCCACCTCATAAATATTCATGTTATTTAAAACAGTTATAAAATTTATACTTGCAATAAGTTCTTACAGGTGACACTACATGGTCTATAAGTATGAAGAAAGAGAGAACCATGTTCCAGAAAAATGACTGAACATATACATGTATGTAAATCAAAGGATACAAGTCGAGTCCACTTTTTCCACCAGAAACAAGACAAATCACATAATCCTTAGAAAGGTAGCTTCCATATTCAAGAGAGTCCCTGTAATTCACAAAATCACAGACACCTGATTGTAGTGACTGATGCAATAACTGATCAAATGCAATCTGTAGAGTAGTGACTTTTAGAATCAAATGTGAGATAGTTAATGAATGTGGATTCAAAATCAAAACAATTTTGATACAGTGAGGAGGAGGAGGAAGAGAAAAACTCTTTGAGCAGCAGGGCTGTCAATATTATTTGAAAGTAGAAGGCTTATAATCAAAAGTGGATGGCCACGAAACTTGACTAAGGACGGAAAAACGTTCTTTCTCGGACGTCATGTTGTTTCATCAGATTAATTGCAAGAATGGGAACTATTCACAGGAACAACCAAGCGTGAGTAGTTTTGTCATGATTTAATGTTTGAAGAGTATACCGTCAATTCCATTCAAAACAGGGAGAAGAATGTTTTAAGTTTCTTTGAGTTTCTTGACTGGTGGTAAAAATTATGATGAAAAAGGAGCTGGCTGAAGAAGGCTTACTAGCCAGTGGTTTTGCCCGGCCATGCACCGGCCCTTATTAACATCCCTGGAGCAGGGTAAAGAGCCAGCGCAAACTCAGCCTATTTAAATTTGAGTTTTGAGAAAAATTGAGTCATTCCCTGCAGATGATGTCAATCATGCACAAGGCATATTTTTTTAATGTAATGTGACCAGCAATCAATCAAACCTTACATTTGTTGACTTTTGTTGTCTTCTTCGCCAGTCTCTTTTCCACCTCTAAGTAAACAGTAATAACAAATTGCTGATTGATCAGGAAAAAATTCCTCTAGGGTGCTGATATGTCCGCTGCCGCTATACAACGGTCCTCTGGTGAGTCGCTTAGCCATGAATGTCCTCAGTTCTGTTTCTTGCTCTCCAGATAAATTTGTACTCAAAAGGGACAGGCTACAATGACAAAACATTCTTTCTTTGATTTGTGACTAGCAGGCCTTTTTTTCAAGAGTATTTCCAGGTAAAGCACATAAAGAGAAAATGGGAAAAAGGAGTTAGAAAAAAACATAAAACAGTTGCTTTAAAACAGGAATATTGCTGGACATAATTTAGGACAATGCCAACTATTGTTATTGCACATTATGTTCTATGCATCTCGAGACACTCGGGTTTTGGCATATCAATAAACCGCACAAAAATACCTTTAAATTAGTACTGCTACCATCCTTAACTGAATGAAATCACCAGAACAATAATTGAAATTTAACAATGAGATAATTTATTGTAGACCCTTTGTCAACAGTGGAATTGCAGTTTGCTGACAAGCTAGATAAAAAGCCATCCAGATATAACAGAGTAACAATCCAAACAAACGATGATTAAAAGGCCCAACTGACAGGAGCAAACGAAATGGCTGAATACAAATTATCGTAGAGTTAACTTCAGGAATTCTGAAGACAAATTCAGCCACTAGTCAAAATGAGATTTGGCGCAGTGGTGAGAGTACTTGCCTCCCGCCAATGTGGCCCGAGTTCGATTTCCATACTCGGTGTCATATATATGTGGGTTGAGTTTGTTGGTTCTCTACTCTGCACCGAGAGGGTTTTCTCCGGGTACTCCGGTTTCTCCTCTCCTGAAAAACCAACATTTGACTTGATTTACGTTAACTTGTTAATTTCAATTTACAGTGTCCCTGATTAGTGCTCTACAGCGCTAGAAGATTAGACACTTCATTTAAAATAAAGTTCCTTTCCTTTCCTTTTTTTTTAATGGTAAACCCATCTTGAAAACATGCAAATCCAGTGTCCCAACAACTGGGCCATGTCACGTCTTCAAAATTAATAGCACAACAAGTAGTTATTACCCTTTGACTCCTAAAGGGAAAACTACAGTCATCTGGAATTGTCAGGGTAAAATATTTGAGTAATAAGTACTCTTAGGAATAGACAGAGGAGATGGCTGGGGCACACATTAAAATATGGTGATCTACTAAGGGAGAATCGAAGGCAAGAGACACCCAGGGTGATGGATTGAATAGGGATGTTGGACTCAGTCAAAGACTATAGTAATTTTAAGAGGCGTGCTACAGCTATATATAGGACTGGACCTGCCTTCTAGCAATGCACACACACACACACACTTGCAGGGAGGGAAGGTGTTAACGTTTTTGAGTAGATATTCATGTGTGTGACTTTTTTATCCATTTTTTGGGTATTAACGAACAAGCATGCCACTGCATATCAACGTTGGCTCACGTTGGCAAACAAAATCAAGGATCTGATGGTGATACGGGTATCTCAAAGATCGATAGTAGGGAAGTAATGAAACATGTACATTTTACCTGAAATCGTTATTAGTTGTTGCCTCTTTCCGCAGAAAATCCGCCACAGAGTCCTCACCCGTCTCCTCTGATGCACCCTTACTTGACACTCCACCGTCAACTTTTTCATCGTCGTTTTGTTTCTTTTGCGTGTCTCCATTATTAGGCCTACAAAAACCGAAACATTAAACATAAACCAAAACATATCTTAAGATAAAACCGTAATATACCTGCGTGCTTTAAACTTGTAAAGCGCAAATCCATGGAAATCATCATTTGTTGACGATCTTGGTTTGTCAGCACTTGACTGTTGTTGTTGTTCGACGTCCACCATGTTAAAAATAAGGGCCCTATATGGGGGCCAGCATGACGTTCTTCCCTAGCCAAGCCTCAATTAGGCTTGGGCACTAAGATTATAAAAAATGGCGGCCATGCGCGAAAAGTAAATTTTCTAAACTTTCCAACAAAATATTCCCTGATAAATGGCGAAAAGCAAGTATGAATATGTTAGGAAGTTTGAACAAAATGACCACTGCCTTCTAAATTGTTGGATCGTCATTCGGATCGATGGAAGAAACTTTCATAGGTAAACTTTCATGTAAAATTTTGGAAACCAAGCAAGTACGCATGCATTTAAAATTAATAAATTCCTTCTTGTAGTATTTCATTATATTCGATTTCAGGCTTTGAGCCTAGGAAACTTTACGCTGTGTACCTGAATTTAGAAAAGGAATGGTCTCTAGCTCTCTGTCTTTCTCAGATTCTCAGATGCGCATAATTTTGAGAAACCAAATGACCAAAGAGCCTTGCTGCTCATGAATAAATGTGCAGAAACCGTGATGAAGGAATTTACTGATGTAGTGATTGCTTATGGACAAAGTGATGAATTCAGGTGCTGTAACTTGATGAATACTTGAAATACTATTCCATTGTGTATATGCACAGTTTTTCAAAACTAATTATCAGTTGTTTTTGTACGCTATTTACATTAAACTACAGACACTGTTTAATGCAGTACTTTCACTAGTAGTATTTGCACTGTTTGCAATATTTGGGTTAGTTCGCAACTGAGAAAAGAAGGAAAAAACTAGAAAACAAAGAACAAACTACTACTGCTACTACTGCTACTACTACTACTACTACTACTACTACTACTACTACTACTACTACTACTACTACGGCTACGGCTACTGCTACTGCTACTGCTACTGCTACTGCTACTGCTACTGCTACTGCTACTGCTACTGCTACTGCTACTGCTACAGCTACTACTACTACTACTACTATGTGGGCAGCTACGGTTAGGGCTGTGGCTGCAGATACTGCTGCCGCTACAGCTTCGTAACTCTTTTAGCAACTGGTTATGTGAGCAAACAAGTCATTGCAATGCACATGGGGTAAACTCATTGGTGACTTGTCAGTGGTAATAACAAAAGGGATTATAAAGGGATTTTAAAGATATGAAAATGGTATAATGCTTGGGAATGTTATTACTCTCATTTGAAAACCCTGTGATTTCACTGGTCCCATGAAATGCATTATTTCTGGAGGGAAGCTCATGCCAGTTTTTGTGTGGGGGTATTAGAGGGAAGGATTAAATGGGTAAGGAGACAAATAAATGTATTAACAAGAGAAACCCAACATGATACATTTTGTCTTTTAGTTTAGTTTTTAAAAGAAGCACATCGCAATTTAATAGAAGAGCAAGGTAGGTTTAGTAACCCTTAGAAACAAAAATGCTTTCGTTTTGAAAACTGGCATATCATTATGGCATTCAAGTATTTCCGTCATGATTTTTGAAGGTGTTACAATATACGGTATTGTCAAAGCAGTGCACCGTAAACAAATCATGATGTTTGCATGGTGATTTCATGAAAGATCAACATCAGTCAAAAACACCACATTTACATGAACCAAAATGTAAGTTGCCTTGACAACCCTTGCTAAAAAAAAATGTTTAGAAGATTAACCTCTGAGCTTTTCATTCTTTGTACATTTTTTCCAGCAAGTTAGTGACTAATTTGGTGTCATTGTTCTCATCGTCTTACGTATTTTACTGGAGCCACTTCTTCATGTCTCAAGAACTTCTTTATCCACCCATGTTTGATGGGCGAGTTGTTTTGTATCCCGCAGAGAAAAATTTGAGAGACTACTTGAGCTGGAGACAAGCAGATTGTGAGTAAATGTAGCCAATGTTATTGAATTTAGCCATGACATAGCATTGCAAGATTCTTACCAAAAATTGATATTGATAGATTATTTTGTTGCCATTGTTATTCATATAACAAAGTGTTTTCATTCAAATACATGCTTATCACTCAATTGCATATAATCATGTCAACTCTCCCAGATTATCTGGGAGTGTCCCAGTTTTTCTTGCAATTTTATACTGGGTTGACCCAAATCCAAATTTTTTGTTGAAGTGGGGAGGTGGGGGGGGGGGGGGGGAGGTTATTTAGGGGGTGTCAAGCCCTGCGTTGGACTTAAGCATCTCATCAAGGGGGGAGTAGAAATACTCCTACAGTGTAGTCACTTCATGCTACAGAAACCGGGATAAGCTCCGGCCTAATGGGCCACTTGGCTCGTAAGCAGACTCTACCCAAGTTCTGGTATGGTAGAATTTCTGGGTTGGGGGGTGGGTTGATGACAGGGAGGCTTGATGCAAAGAAAAAATCGCTAGATTTAGATCTCCAGTAGTTGACATTTCTGCCATTGTGTTGACTAGAAACAATTTTTGAATTTCAAGCAAGCGCTCAGTGTTACAAATTTGTTTACATTCACATCTCTCTCCCTCTCTGAGTTCTGGAGAAGAGAGTAATTGTACAAGAAATGGCACTTCTGAGGTTCGTCCTTCAGGTGTAAAACAATTCTCTTGTATAACAAGTATAGCCAAAAACACAAGTCAACATTTGAAAAGTGCCTGGAGAATCAAGAAATTGATGGATAAATATTAATTATTATTTTTGATCAGTCACTTGGTCGCACTATCCTTCAATTAGTTAAGTATTTCACCATGTTTTATCAACACTGTTCAGGTCGACTTGCATCTTAATAGAAGCCATTTTAGAGATCAAATTTATTTTTCAGGTCATATTAACAATCTTTACAACACATGCTTTTGGTGCTTGGTACAGCAAGGTGGCCTGACAGCAGGTCAAGCTGAAGACAGATTAAATGTAAGCATTAGGAATAACTCAGAAAGAAGATTATTGGATCAGGGCACAATGCCCTTGCTGTTGTGCTGCACCGTGTTAATCTTGGATTTTGAGTTGCTGTGTAAATGAAATTAGTAGTGGAGGAACGAAGTGGTGAAGGGGCAAAGCAGCTGGGAGGGAGTGGGTCCATTATGAAAGTAACTGACAGTCATGGGGAAATTCCCATCCCCTTTGTGCTAACTTTGTTTGATCTGACCCATTCCCTTCAGCTTTGTTGACTCAGTGTAATATACCCAAAGACAAGTAATCATGTTGCCGGTTCTTAATTACATGTATGTAGGCAAGAATAATATTGCCACAAGTCAAGGGAAGTTTGCAGTCTGCTAGAAATGGAAAGATGTGAAAATGGAAATTGTTTGTGTCAGATGCACCCTTTCATACAATACTGTGAATTGTTTTGTCAAGATTGAACCCTTCCTTCCCTGGATCCTTCTGTTGTTATTATGTATCCTGTCAATGACATCTGTATTTTTTAGGGGACAGTGTCTGGTGACAAGAATGAGATACTCTTCTCTGAATTTAACATAAATTACAACAACCTTCCTCAAATGTATCGCAAAGGATCCGTACTCATCTGGGAGAAGGTAAGAAAAGAATGTGTTGTGGTAGCTTACACTCAGCGCTGTATGACTGATACTACTGAGAAAGGAAATCCTGTGATCAAAGCTTAGGATTTTGGGTCTCACAGAATTTTGGCAAAACTGTCTGAACTGAAATTTAGACATTGTTATAAATCCAGTAGCCATTTAAAAAGGAACTTAATGTTGTCCATTCTTGTGGAAAATGGTTCTAAAGTCCCTTGTTGAAATTATTTTTCGAAATGTTGCATAATACAACAATTGACAACAACGTATATAATTCATTTATTAATAAAGAACCCAGTGTGGATCAAAAGAAAGGAATTTAATGAAAAAATGTGCAAATTCTGATTTCCCCAAACACACCATTTTAGGATGCCCAATAAGTGTTCTCCTTTACAAAAAACGTTTTAGGGTGGTTTAGTGTGACTCAAAATTTAGTTTTCATATGAATCAGCACATCAACCTTCACTGATGGTTAGGTTTCTTTATCCTTCTTGTTGAAAAATTCTTTAGGACGGTGCCTACTAATTCAAAAGTATTTTTGCCCTGGTTTATGATCATGTGGGAAATGTAGATCTTAACAAGCGTTATTGAAATCCAAAAAGCAAATTGGGGGTAACCAGGCATTTTTAAAAGATAATTGATGAATAATATTTTCAAAAAGCTTTAAAATACAAAGCAATGTATGGCATTCTTTCTCAAATTGAAGCTTGATTATCTGTCAAGAATGCATGGTTACCCCCAATTTTCTTTTTGGATACCAAGTACTTACTAAGATCTAGTTTCTCCTGATAGTTTCAAACCACGCAAAAATATCAGTGTATTAGTAAGCATCACTGATAGGAACCTGAGTACCTTGAGATGTGCAGAACGTATGCGCAATAACAACAGTGGGCACCATCCGTAAATACTGTTACTACTTCATTCCTATCTTTATAGATCAGTGACACAAGTGAGTCTGGTCAAGCTGACAATGTTCAAAAAGCCAGGAGACAAGTTGCAGTACACCACACCGACATTATAGGCGACATGTTTTGGAATGAACATGGAGATATTCTTGACAGTTAACATGCATTTGGGGAAATGCATGTTGGAGGAAACCAATAGCAGAGAGTTTGAAAATAAATGACCTTTTGCTAGTACCATTAGAGCTCCCTACAGACCTCAATACACAATATTGAACCTGCGTTGCTGAGAACATCTTCAAGGTCAACATTTGAATTCTATGAGAATTATCAGTCGACACAACTTGTGTATTGCTTTTTTACAATGATATTCCCTTCATAAACAGTCCGTTGATGTCCATGTAATATTCTGATACAGGATAGTATCTAAATATGAAGGTGAAAGCTGCACTGACATAACCTTCCATAAGTTTTCTTCTCCAAAATAGAATTAATTTGCAGTGATTGACTGATATTGTTGTGATGTGCAATTTATTTCTTGTGAAACAAAACAATGAAATAACCAGGGTGTTTCAATTTTGTGTTTCATCAACAAAACTTATGCATAATTTACATGTGGACGCGCTGTAATGAAAAAGAAGAAAGCTCACCAAACTCTTCACTGCTTGCAATGTTTTTTTGTTTCAAACAAATTTTGAACAACTAACACAAAATCAGTACTGATGTAAATCTATTATAGTGATATACAATATTAAAATAATAATGACATTATTTTCAGCTTTATTTCCACTCTCTTGAGATCTGTTTAGATGAGAGGCAATCTTGCCAACCCCTTTCCCCATCAGATCTGAATATACCTAACCACTCTAATGTCAAACCAGAGGGGCAGCAAATCCCGGGGGGGGGGGGGGGGGTACTTTAGGAATTTCTGGGTGGGGATGTGCCGCTGGGACCCTGGAACCCTTAGCCTATACCAGAGCTAGTTCAGCTGAATTTGCTACCCTATACTAGAGTAAACTCCCACCGATTTCCGTCTAAATACCGATACTTGAGAGTTAATAATATCCAGAAGTTTCTCATGATAGCCATTTATCGACACTGTTGAGGCTGACTTGCGCAAATTTAAACTTTGCCGACTCGACTTTTTAATATTTTTGAGCGGGAATTTCTGGTTTCCTTAGTCTTGATAAAATCTTCAAGCGACTGGTCAGTTTCGTGAAAAATGATACCCTATTCTAGACCCAAAGACTCTGATTTATATACCCTATACTAGAGTAAACTGCTTGAAAACCATAACCTTCACAGCGGCACATACCTATATAGCCCATATATGGCAGTACCCCCCCCCGGGCAGCAAATGGTTCCTTAATGAAATGGCTTTTCAAAAATATAGAACACTAATCATACAAAGTCATACAATTGAAATAAGAAAAGGATCACATTTTCCTTCAACGGACAAATTATTGTGTCAGAAATGCAAAGCAACTTCCTTTTTGTCTGACAGAGAAACTGGCAAAAAAAAAACGTTTTACATATTGCTTGGTTGTGACACCACTGACTCCATTATAATGAAATACTTTCAACTACAATGTGAGTCAAAAACCTTGTGAATCCTTTAGCATTTAGGCTTCAATCACATGCAATATTACCAACTTTTGTTTGTAATTTAATTGACCTGTGTTACTGATGTACATTATTCATTCCCGTTATGATAGTATCTTGGAGTCTATAAAGAACTTTTTTTACTGTTGTAGCAATCCAATGACTTTTGCTCTTTGGATGTGCCCAGAGTTCTGAATTCCGAATTAATAAACATAATTTCTGATGGCAGTGAACAAACTTAATTTTCTGACTGCTTAATTCAGTGTAACACTCAAGCTTGCACCATCTCTGCTTCTCTCCTTGTTTCTTTTGCTTTCGGTGCCCTCTTCTCCCCTGTTTTGCAGAAATTTTATAGCATTAGGCTTGAGGTAAATGTGTAATCAAGACAGTAACAAAAACACAAACAAGGAATTTGTTGGAATGTGACA
This sequence comes from Montipora capricornis, assembly GCF_036669925.1. Taxonomy (NCBI): domain Eukaryota; kingdom Metazoa; phylum Cnidaria; class Anthozoa; order Scleractinia; family Acroporidae; genus Montipora; species Montipora capricornis. Next base: position 41,802,428 of record NC_090890.1, on the reverse strand, counting down.
GCTTTGCTACTTTTTTTCATTATCGCACTTTGTAAGTAAGGTTGTATAGTATTTAAGGTTTGGAATGAGAAAATGCTGCACAGTTGCACTTCCTATGCTCTGCTGCACACTTGTTGCTAAATTAAGTGAACAATGGATTGCTCTGTAGTCTTAAAATTGTGTGCCTACCAGGTTCATTTGTGGGTACTTCTGGTAATTCTGTTGGAAATTCTTGGTCATCTTCTGCTATAGACTACCAAAAAAAAAAATAATAATAATACATGAGAATCATAAGAACTAATAATGTATCATATGTATATCGATTCGTCTTCAAAGCCATCCACTCCACTATATCAAATGATTCTCACTTAAACCAATTCACACTGTGAAGATTATTATTTTGTCAAATTGGGGCAAATATATTGAGTGGGGTATAAAATGTGTAGATGTATGTTGTTTGTATAACAAGCGAGAAGAAGACGATGAGTTAATGAAAACAAAAAAAGCACTTTAAGCAACTGTTTCCTCAAAGAAAATTACAGACAAAGACATTTGTGTCAGTGGATGCTCACAGGGCTCTGTAATCATTTGATCAATAAAAACGTCTGTCACATCCGTAGTATTTTATAAAATGTTGTTTGTCTGACAGCAGATCAAGCTGAAGACAGATTAAATGTAAGCATTTGGAGTATCTCAAGAAAGAAGATTATTGGATCAGGGCACAGTACTGTCCTTGCTGGTGTGCTGCAGGCTTCAATCTTGGATTTTGAGTTGCTGTGTAAATGAAACTAGTAAGGGAGAAACAGAGTGGTGAAGGAGCAAGCAGCTGGGTAGTGGTACCATTTGGAAAGTAACTGGCAGTCATGCTCCAAGAAGCTGGGGAAAATTTCCACCCCCTTTGTGCTAACTTTGTTTCATCTGACCCATTCTCGTCAGCATGGCAGACTCAGTGTAATGTCTCCAAAGACAAATAATAGGGGTCACCATGGCGAATGGCACCTCCAAAATCTTACCCTCAGGGAAACTTTTCATCTGATCTCGAAATCTCGACAGCCTTTGGAAAGAGTGTCAAAGTCTCGTTCACATTGCATTTATTTCAGTTTCAAGTCTTGCATGTTTTGGTCTCTATCTCAGATTCGCAAATAAGGGTCTCAGTGTCTTGGCGAGTCTTGGATTTTACCATTTGTCATCCCTAATAATAATCTCCCGAATTTTACATGTATGTAGGCAGGAATAATACTGCCACAAGTCAAGGGAAGTTTGCAGTTTGCTAGAAATGCAAAGAAGTGAAAATGGAAATTCTATTTTATAAAGATGTTCTTTGTCTTTAATACTTCTATTGCCATTAAAATCTGTTTTATGAGGTTCTATCCGTGCACTGGAGGCTCAGTTGGTTGAGCACTGGGCTGTCATGGGGGAGATCGTGAGTTCAACTCTGGCCGGACCAACACTCAGGGTCTTTAAATAACTGAGGAGAAAGTGCTGCCTTTGAAACTAAATCTCCACATGATTAGACTTTCAAGTCTTCTCGGATAAGGACAATAAGTCGGAGATACCACACACTATTTGAAAAGAGTAGGGCACAGAGTTCCCGTGTTGTGGTCTGACCTTTCCAGCATGTGGTCGGCTTGGCAGGATTAGCTTGAAGGACTTCTGTGTGAATGAGACCACAATAGCCCTTTTCACAGGTAGTTTTTCTCATTTCCATTACAATGTAATCTAACGTGGGTGCGAGGCAATTTCGGGTTAAAACAACAAAATAGCCTGAAATTGCCTCTCATACATGCCAGATTACATTGTAATGCAAATGAGGAAAACTAACCGTGAAAAGGGCTATTGTGTCTGACAGCCAGAAGTCAGGCTACTTAGCCAACTGCTGGAGCCTCACTCACTCATTCACTCACTCATTCACTCTTTCACTCTGTGTCAGTTTTGCTATGCCTGTTGATTGCTATCTTGGATTATCAGTTACCCTTGGTTGGCTTCAAACAAAGGCAGAGCATTGGATAGTGTGTATTCATGTTTAATGATTGCTTTGTAGAAAGAGAGAGCAACCTTAGTCATTTCTTCCAGCTCTTCTAACACAGCATCTTCATCTTCCTGGGTCAAACTTCCACTCAAAAGTTCATCAATTTCCTGTTGAAAACAACAATACTTAAACTAATTTCTTAAAAAAAATGAGCCTCCAGGAAGCTACAATAATAACAGCAACTTTATTCATCCAGTTCAATAAAGGGGAAGGACACCAGAGGTTGATAACCACTAAGCCAACCTGACTACCCCCTACATGGAACATGTGAGATGCTGGATTGCCAAGGAGTAGTCCACACGACGAAGCTGTTTCCTGTCCATGACTGAATGTTAATGAATGACATTTACTATTTTCCAACAGGCCTACCTGTCACATATTGGTCAAATGTTGGCCACCAGTCTAGCAAAAGGTGCTGAGGGTTGACCGAGACACAACCTTTAATCAGATTGACTATTTGCGCAATTGGTAAAGGTGACTGAACAAGCAGAAGTCAGGTTGTGGTTGCTAGCGAAATGTATGTTAGTGCTTTTCAAGGTTCTTGTTCACACACCCTTAAAACAATGAAGCATACCACATACAGGCCCTCTTTTGATGACCTGACCTTTCTGTGCCACATACGCTTATTGCTGTTGATGGATCATTAACAGTAATAAATGACCTGACTAAGCTTGTGTATATTTGATGTGTATGAAGTTGCCAACTCACCCAGTCCTCGTATGTTAAACTCAAAGGTGGAAAGTGCCATCAACAAAAGGGACCATGGATGGGAATATAATATTAATATTATAGTGACAGAAAAAATTGTCATTTTCTCTTTTCTCTTTGAGATGATCTTTGACTGATGACTGAAGCATGCTTTATAAACCCACCCTTTGGTACTCAATGCCTTCTTTTGTCTCATCCATTATCTTTTCTACATCCTCAATTGACATTATCTAAAGAAAATACAAATGCAAATCATTACGTATACATACACACTCCTTAACAGTGGTGATGTTGTCTAATCTCTCTTGTTCTCCATAAAAGCAGGAGTTTTATTAGAAGCCAGGAACCGGGTACTAAATTTTTGTAGCACCTGTCTACGCTGAGTACAATACCCCCCTTTGCTCAAAGGAGGTCTGAAGATCAAAAGCCAGACTATACATAGGGGTACCCGCTTATACTCTATCACAAGGTCCCTTCTACTTTAAAACTTAATGAAACCCCTGTAAAAGGGATTCATATTAAGGCTTACATCACACTACCTAAGATTAAAACTAAAACAGCCCAGGCCCTGAAGGTATTCCTGAAAGACTAAGTTTTGCTTTTGTGCTCAGGCCTATCAGAGTGGATCTGTATAATGTAACACTCTGTTCCTTCCCATCCTGCTGAAATTGGTAATTGTGTGGCCCCTCCCCAAGTGGTCTCCCCTAATGAAGACAATAGATGAAATCAGCTCAATCAGCTTAGCATGCTATAGCTCGTAAAACGTTTAAAGGGGCTCACACTTAGCAGAATCTTGCCTACCATCCTCTAGAAGATCTTGACAAGTTGCAGATGCATGGCAGTAGTGTGCAGATTTGCTGAGCAAGCCCCTAATTATATCTTTTACATCTAGACTTAGAGTTTCTTGACAATGGACACTGCTCTTAACACCTATTTTTTGCTAATTTCCATAAATCCATGGATGTACTCTTGATTAGGCCGCATATTGTTTGCTACAATGGTAAAATTTATTATTTTTGTCAACCTGGGACCTGCATGCTAAGTTTCTCATTAACTTGAGGGTGCCTACAAAATGAAAACCTCAGACCTAAGACCCACAGCTTAACACCTATTTAAAAACCTACTAAGACAAACTACAAAGGAAAGAGTGGCTGAGTGGGGTCTTTGTTTTGCAGAAATGAAATTCTTCCAAGGAACTTGCAATCTATTTTAAACAGATGACACCCAGTAGAGTTAATGCGCGTGTAAGAACAATATCATGTTATACATCTTGATAAAAGAGTAATATAAAGATTTCACCAAACCTAAAAGTGAAATTCCCGGGCTATTAATTAATATTCTTACAATAATTTAACCTGGCTTGAGCCTGTGATCCAATCGAAACCCAGTACCTTGTCAGCAGTAAACTTAAAAAAAATAAAAAAGCTGACCTTGATGAGCTCTAAACTTAAGCCTGTGATATAGTCACGTGATATTGGTCACATTGGCATACATGGAGAGGTGGGTGTACGTATGGCCGTATGGCCGTACAGTAACCAAAACCAAATTTTCTCGCTCAGATGGGTTAACATATTCTCTTACCCATGGAGCTGCTCTGCTAAAACAATTTATTATACATCAGACTCACTATGAAAAATCTGATTGGTCGAGAGCATTCAATCAATTCACAATAGCTTGAGAACTTGACATGATAAATGTAATATCTGCTGCAGATATTACATTTATCATGTGAAGTTCAACGTCTGCCTGGTTACTAAGCCCCTTGGAGTGTTCTCCTCAGAAACAAAATGGCTGAACACTTTGCTTCTGTTTCTGAGGATGAATTATGTGAAAAATGTATAATAAAACAATTATTGAATTCGGTTTTCGCATGATATCATGAATTATCAAAACCTCGTGTCTGTGTTATCTGCCTCAGCTGAACCTCATCCAATAATTGTTTAACAATGACTGTTGACTTTCTTCATTACAATAACTCCATGCCACTCTCTATTACTACATAGGGAACCATTATAATGGAGATGTCCAGTCTTTTAAATTACTTGCGGCTTACTTGAGTGATGACCTTTTGTGAAAAGTGCATTGCAGATAATGACTTCCTTACATGAAGTACACATTGCAATTTTTTCTGTCTTACATGAGGTACCCAACAGGAACTTATTATTCAATCACGTAAGACAGTCACAAAATTCAATCAGTACTTCTTGTAATGGGCAATGAAATTTCAACAGGTACTTCATATGAGCTGGTCATGAAAAATCAATAGACACCAGTAATGGACTATTTACCTCATGCATTTTTTTCAATGCTTCGTTTCCTTGTTTAAGTCCATCAGCAACTTTAAGTTGGATTTGGGCAAATTCTACATCTTGAACCTGTTGTAGCAAAAGCGATATAGTTGTATGTAATGGGACATTTTTTAAAGCATGTGTACTACGGCCATCCCTTTTTTTTTCGTTTACCGTCAAATGCGTTTCCCGATATTGGGTCCGTCGGTTGGATTACAAAAAAACAAATTAAACAAAAAAAAAATCACAAGATGGAGAAGTCTCGGAAAAGGATGCCTGGTACTCCAGCATCATTGCTTTGGAGCCTAGAAACAACAACAACATGAACCCAAAATCAATATGGCGGAAAAGTCGGTGGATGTCATTGTCTAAGTTGGCAATAAGGATGATGACAAAAGTTAATATTAACATATTTGGATGAACAAAATGCACAATATTCTGTAAAAATGTTCCTGTTCTTGTTCCTGTTTTTTCTATGTTGTTACAATGCTCATTTTTCAGATTCAAAGAACTGTTTAAACGGGGACATAGTTTTTTGATGCTGTTAGCTTAACCCTTTAAGCCCCGAGGGGTTCCCCATTGACGAGTAAAATCGTCTGGCGTTAGACAGAGTAAAATCTATAAGTGCCATTTGGCACCCTCGGGGCTGAAAGGGTTAAAGTGAAAAATGGTTTAACTATGTTATCACTTTTTTTTTTGAAAATGCCAAAACTTGGGTCGGTTGGACAACAGTAAATGAGAAAAAAAGAGGGGATGGCCTTTTGGCTAACAGTTTATTGTACATAATTATTTGTAGTGCTGCCACTTAAATTCTAATTATAATAATAACAGTTTATTTGTCAATGAGCTCTAATTCAATTATCACCTCAATCCTGATTTCAGGATAAGAAAATGTTTCTGCGCAGCTCTCATACTTATAAAAGTTGCAATCCACTATGCATATAATAGAGTCAATAGTGCAGTATTGTCAAACGCTGACGAGGATGTTGAGAATCATGTGATGATGATGACTATGTATGACTTACATGTATCTTTATAAAGTTTTAAAACACTCCTCGTTAGTATTCTTTATATAAAGAATACTAATAAGGCATAGCTTGTTTTTCTTGTATGCTAGTATTCACCTCTAACAATTTGAACCATTGGTTTGAGTCCAGAGGCACTCGTTGTGGAATGTTTTTTAAGCCGTTCAAAAAACTCGCAGCATGTGTTTTATCGGGTCTAAAAACACTTGGCTACGCCACGTGTTTTCAAACCCTGATAAAACATTGCTGCTCGTTTTTAAACATTACATTAAAATAACTGAAGTATGTATATCTACTTGGCCTTGCTAATAAGTAAATTTTATTGTCTGAGAAAAGTCTATGAATTATTTCATAAATTTAAGTCCTAATAAATACAAACCATTTTTTCTAGGTTTTCCAACTGGTTATCTGTTCTTTCCAGGGTCTGTTCTTGGTATCTTTTCTTCTTGAGCAGTAATTTTGCTTTACTAGTGGATGTAAAAGAAATATATTTATCTTCTGCTAAAAAATGATTCCACGGTTTACGCAAAACAAATGAAAAACCACAATAGCTGACACTACTACTACGTTCATGTGATAATTTGTGCTACAATGCAGCATGCATTGCTTCTGTCAAGTTGTACAGTGTCACAGAATCTTTTGCCTTTAGTACAATGATGCAAATCAAAGTAATGACACTCTCCTCTGACAGCAGGATGCTTACTCCATTACAACCATCCCCTCCCGACATGAGTCACGATACCCACTTGTCCTCCTTGGTGGAGATTGCGACCATGATTATGAAGCAAGATTTCTTTTCCCAGGACTAAAAATGTTTTGTCCTCATAAAAATAAAAATTATTTCAGGTGATAACTACATATTTTATAGTATGCATAAACAACAGGTTTGAATGAACCACAGCTGGAATTCTGTATCTCACTTTTTCTTTCCCTCCTGCAACAGCTTTTTTGCCAACTGTCGCTCCTTTTCAAGATTAAGCTGTATCTGAGGCAAAGAAAAATAATCAAAACTTAATTTTATCACAGAAGATGGTACCACAAAATCATTCCACCTATGCACACATGTGAAAGGAAGAAACACCATTAGACTTGAGACTTGAACTCTCATTACAACAGATTCACACTTTTGTTTTTAAATTCCCTACCTTTTTCTGGTACTGTTTCAGTTTATCCCTCTGCTGTTTCAAGGCCTAAAGATAACATAGCAAAGATTGTTTAAAAGATGAGTATATGATGAAAAGTATTTTGATTTGAACCATGCACCTCACTGGCCAGTTTTGTTTCCCTCCTTTTGGAGAAACTTGGCTTTTCAGACTTTCTTGGTCATTTTTGAATCCTGGAACAATTAACATAATTACAAACACACATTCACAAAAGTACACTCAGTGAATTCCAGTCGTTTACATGACAAAGAAATTTCTTATTTCCTAACACACTCTAAGTACTGCACAGATATAGGCAGTGGCGATTTTGCACATAGTGCAGTGTATCCAGGCAGGTACAAAATTAAACACAGGTCACTGCAGGTCACGAGTCACAGGTCATTGTTTTACAGAAACAACCCAAACCATTTATGGCTAAACTTCAGAATACCCGGCCACGATTGCATGACATGGAATTAGCTTAGAAGAAAAGTATCCTAAAACATTCATAACAGCTAACCTTTGGCCTAATTAGGCCTAAAGAAAAGTTTTTAGGCTTAAGGTTAGCTATTATGAATGTTTAGGATGCGTCTTCTAAGGTTTTCTTCTAATTAGGCTTAAGGTTAGCTTTAATGAATGTTTAGGACTCTTTCTGTATTGGTAAAACAATGTCCTGTGACTTGTGATCTGTGACCCGTGTTTTGTATGATGTACCTGAGTGAGCTGGTTATCTAGTTCTTCTCCGATCCCGTGTTATCAGCGATCTAATGTGCATATATTAGATTTGACTTGAAGTCTCCCTATTTAGTGCTCGGCTAACTTTTCTACTGATTAGTAACGTAATTTTAAAAAATCATACCAAAACTGCTTTGTCTTGTTCAGTTATTTTAGGCCTTTCTGGTTCTTTCTTCCTGCTAAAAAGAGAGCCCATAATGTCCAAGTGCGGATCAGGTGTGCTGAGCCCCAAAGCTTAATTTTTTGTGAATCCCCTGCAATATTATAAACACATTACGAAAGAAGTTGTATTTCAAAAAGGAAGTAAGGAAAAGCAGCCATCTTGAATTAATTTTACAGCTGAAAGTAACACCAATACGAGGCAGACCAGCTGAAAATCTTGAAAACGAGGTTTTCTGTCTGCAATGGCGCTTTGCGCTGTGTGAGTTCGGAGAATTTTTTGAACGTGAATTTCTTGTTTAAGTGGAGAAGTTTTCATGGCAGAATGAGATGGTATGAGTGGGAGACCTCAGGGTCGTGGTAGGCAAATACGCAGAGATCGTTCTCAGCGAAACAGAGGCCGAGACCACTCTGCAGATTCGGTCAGTAGCAGTACAAGTACACAAAGTGAAAGAGATCGAGAACAGCGAAATGGGCGGAACAGCAGACGCCGTCCAGAAAAAAAAGACGAGCGAGGCAGGCGAAGAAACGATGAGAATAGGAGAGATGCACCAGAGAGAGAAAGCGGGAAAGCTAACGGCTTTGATAAAGAGAAAGCGAAGCAGCGCTCGGAGTCGGACAAACAACCTTCTCGCACGAGAGAAAC
>NC_090890.1:41781217-41788717 GCF_036669925.1 Montipora capricornis | reverse complement strand
ACCCATAGGTCAATTGCTTTTAAAGTGCATTTGAATATATAAATAGAAAATGCGCTATATAAGTTCATTGCCAAATTACCAAACCGCCAAAAGAAAAATCAGAGCAAAGGAGGGGACAAACAGGGAACACATGCCAGATAGAGCTATATGTTGCTAAGTTGGTGGAATGAAAACCATTGGTGGAAGGGGTGCCTTATCAGGATGTTCTTGCTCTTCAAACAGTACATGTAGCTTGTTCCTTTGCTCATGTGTTGAACAATGGGAGCAGTATGTATATTATACAGTGTAGAAGCCTGAACTTACGAAAAATGATTGCTATCTACTAATAACAATATTTGTGGTTAGGTTTTTCCAGTGGATTTTTAGCAAACTGGAGGCCTCCAGTTCAGATGAAGTCAAGATCTTGCTTCTTTCAGCACTTTCAAAGGTAATTTTCAAAGAGTGACAGCAGTGCTTGAAATTAGCTGTCGTCTGGTTGTCTGGGATGACCAGAATGTTTACCAGGCAACTAGATTTTGGTAAAATGAAAAGGTTGGTTGCCCGAAGAAAAGACAATGGACCGTGTGACCCAGCCAGAAACTGAAAATGAATTTCCTAAGCTCATTGGTTGTCTATTATCAATGTCCAATTGTGGTGTGAAGTTAATAATAATGAATTTGCTGCAGTTGAGCATTTTCCCGTGTTTTGAAAATCTGTGGCTTTCGCAAGAAATTAACTAAAGTCAGATAGGAAAATTCAAGAGAAAATATCACAAAATTATAGAACTTAAACCTGGACTTCCACACAAAAAAACACAGGCACACACTAAGAACTACATTCGTATGGGATACTCAAGCTCCAACGCCATGTGATTGCATCTCAACACATGTGCATTTAATCGCAGAGGGTTTCCTAATGTGCAACCAAACATTTATCATGGCAACCAAATTTATGGTTTTAGTTGCCCAGCTTTTGAAACCGGGACAACCTGGAATTTTTTTAATTTCAAACACTGTTACAGTACCAACCAAAGTTTTAAAAAGATTGAATTGGTGTTAAATAAAATTACTGTATTCTTAGTATTATGCTGTTATTGATAAAATGACTCAAACAGGCATGAAACCAAATTAATAACAGGCAGTGATCAAAGATTAATGAGGTGTGTTTGATATTTGTTTCGTCATTGATGAAAACTTTTGGTATTGCCAAATGGTCACCCATCCAAGGAAGATCAAGGTTATTTGCAACCTTGTTTCCATGGTCTCTCTTCTCTGCCTCCCTTGTCGTTGAGGAAAGAGACCCTGGTTGTGGATGGTCACGTGGCACTCCTTGACAAACATTTTTCCACTGGGGTAGGGTTTTGGCTATATTTTGATCCCGCAGCTCGTATTTGTTTGACAAGGCATTTTTTAAAATTATTATAAATAAATAATGGTTACTATACAATGTAAGTTTAAAACAGGTAAAGGTTATATTCCCACAGGAGATTCTCACTAAGGCGGTCAAGCTAAAAACAAGAACTTTTGTGACCGACAAAAAAACAGAATTGATTAGTGTTGCTTCTACAGAACACACACTGTCATAACACAATACACCACACACTACGCTTGCTTGATTAAATGTCTCTTTTATTTTACTGGTGCTAAAAAATACTGTAAACAACATCGTCGCTCTTTGGAGGTTGGGTGCCCGAAACATCCTGGAGCTTCCACTATTGGCAGCCAGCTCCAAGATGGAGACTGCACCGATGGCTGGCAAACCTGACAACCCAGCCATGAGCCCCCACACCCCCGAGAAGAACAGGCACCCGTCACACTGATACACAGTGGAAAGCAGAGGGTGGGGAGGGAGGGAGGGAACAAAAACCGCTAAACGCTCCACACACAATGCTCCTGCTTCCCGCCACACTGATAAATAAGCGATACAGCCTAAAGCACGAGGTATTCCACGCATGCGCAAGTATAGTAAAACCACTGACCAATAGGCTGCAGTCGCTCCTAGCTGTTTACTTGGTTAAACTTCGTTTAACCTCATTAAACACTAACCAGCTGTGTGCAGTAAAAATATTACGCAAAGTGTTGAAATGTAAGCTTAAAGTGCACATGACACAAAAATTTTTTAATAGCTTCAAAAGAGCTTTCAAAGTGATGAAGAACAGCATTTATTTTATTGTGATAGCTCTCTTGGTTGATTAGACAACAACTTTTTGCCTTTCACATCAAATTCCATGTGCAGTACATAAAACACCTTGCTGGGAAACGTTTGGTGGTCGTCTGGCCACAAAATCAAACGTGTGCCACGCTGACAAGGCCTACACTGCCACCCCTTCCCTAACACACATTTGGAAAAGCTCCCAGATTTGGGTGCCACATGACTAGCCACAACCAGGGTCTCTTTTCTGAATGACAAGGGAGGCAGAGAAGAGAGACCCTGGAAACGAGGTTGGGTCATTTGTGCCAGAACAAGATGGCATCGAAATGCTGATACCGTATGGCATCTCGATCAATAGACAGGAGGGACATGCTGTTAAGCGGACATGATTAGCATGCGTTCTCCTCGAACGCAAGAATATTATAGTGCTCAAGTTCATATATAGGCGAGAGCTCTTTAGTCAAAAATAAACCAAAAGCTAATTTTACACCAAGCTACACCTGGGATGCACCAAGGTAAATAATTTTACACCAAGCAATACCTGATGTATTTTCAAATCCCTATTGACTGTAGTATAATTCTCAGACAAGTCAATGTAGGATTTACCATCCAGTCCTTCTTTAAATTCAAAGGCAATTCAAGTGGACACTAAAAACAAATACTTCAGGGATTTCATGATGGTATGTTGTAAAAATCTGTTTGGTGTATTGTGCTTTGCAATGGAAATAGCTGTTGTAGCCCAATTTTGCCCTCTGTTTTAACCCTAATTTCTAAAATTTGGACAGTGTTCCTAAGCTTACTTGAAAGCTAACCATTCAAAATAAGTGCTTAACTCAAATCACCAAGCCGAGCATTTGACCCTAATCACTAAAATTTGTTGGTCATTGATAGCACCAGAGACAACAATCTACTATAATAATCTTAAAATTATTTTTATTTTATGGCATACTCCATAAAGAGTTCTACTTAACGACAGAAAGATGTCCAAGTATGTTGAAATGGGTGGTGTTATTAAAAAATGGATTGGTTCAAAAATTCTGTACTGGTTCAAAAATTTTGAAAATAAATTAAGCTTTCAATTTAGTGATTAGGGTTATGCACTGTCTTATTTGAAACAGTTAGCATTACAGGAGCTGTATGACAACTGCCGGCCACATTCTGCAGACCATCTACAAATAGCGCTGATAAACAGTATTTAAGTCTATAGACCCTTTGCATAAATGGCACCTAAATGTAAATAACAATACTTTGTACATCCTTAGCCTCGTACTTATGTTTCTAGACAAAGGATTTTTCACATGAATGTGAGGCTTAGGATGTACATTGTCATTTATGCAAAGGGTCTGTGCACCCATTTTAAAATGGTTAGCTTTCAGTAACTGTGAGTTAGGATCAGTCTTCATTAGTAGCAAGTGTCAGACACTGCATTCTAGGTAAAGGACTCTCATGCATTGTAGTGATTGGAGTAACTTACTTGAAGAGTTTAGTCTAAAACAGCTGTTGCCTTGGTCATTGGGTTAAGAATATTGGTTCATGATTATTGGAAGTAAAGCATTCTTTCACATGTTGGGTAAAGGGGTTAGGTTGTAAAGAAGCTGTGGTGCTGTGTCGGTGGGAAAGTGAAATAAAGAAAAGGGTTTATCAAGTGAGTTGATATGGTAAATTGACCAAATTTTAAAGCTGATGTTTTGGGGCTGAACAATCAGCATTCCATGTGAATTTTGCTTTAAAGTTGAAGCACCCATTTCAAATAGAGCTGATTAACAAGTAGTAAGGTCTCAGTAAAGGTAAATTTGGGGATCTCGCTCAAATTCCTTATTTTTGCAAATCTTGAATCAGTGAGCTGTGAAGTGTATTTTCCCAAAAGAAAAATTCTGAAAAATTAATTTTAAAACAGCTAAAATCGTTATTCTTTGTTTCCCACCATAATCTGCGTGTGAAAAATGATTGATGTATCATGTCAATCACATGTGAAAGGATTGGGTGTCAATTGACAGCTTAGCACATGCCCGAACCCTGATCGGCTCAGCATAATTGACTTTCAAGTAGGGGGCGGAGTTTTTCAGCAGACCATGAAAAACATGCAAAATCTTTAATCTTTATTTTCTAGGGCTTTATTTTGTCACCAAAATTACAACTTCTTGGACCTCCTGTCCTGATGGGTTTTAAGATATCAGTTCCAAATATTCAGTTCTATTTGATGATTGAAGTACCTCAAATACCGTGTGAGGAATTTTTCATTTGTCTTCAGAGACTGATTTTATGGCACTTTTTTTTTTAAAATTTGATGCGTGATATTTCCTGCAATTCGTGACATTTCAAAAATTCTTCACACTGTATTTGAGTACATTCATCTGTGACTGAGATGCAACAAAGTGCGGTTGTTTTCGCAATAAAGCAAAGGGGCAGGAGGTTCTGCAGCAGACTTGGTTGTTCTGAGTTTAATGCCTCCAAACTAAAAGGCAATAGTAAGGACGTTCGCGCCAATTGTTTCTGCGCATCCTTACTGCGCACGCGAATGCACACGCCACGTCATACACGAGCGCGCGCGCTAAGTATTAAAATGAGAAATGGTAGGGCAAAGGCCATTGCTATAGCTTTGCCTGGATTGAACGGTCTTGGACGTTCGGTGACCCCAATTTTTCTTTCCAGAAACGGATTTTATTTACAATTATCTCCACGTTGTCCAAAAATGAACAAAAAATCAATGTGGGAAGTTAAAAAAATTTCAAGATTTATGCTCACGGGACATCAAATCCTGCCATCTTGCGGCGGCAAGGCGCATGAAACTGTGGTCGCTAAATGCGAACTTGATCTTTAAGGAACCTCACCAGTTGACTAAATTCAGTTAACAAGTCCACTTAAACAATATTGGGCAGAGAAGATTTCACTTCAAAGATTTAATTGCAATATATTTGGGTTTACAGACACTGGCCTTATTCGCTAACGAAGCCCGATTTTGTCACATTTTGGGTGTTTTTCTGGGCATGTTCTCTCCAAAACTCATCATCTTACAGTGGTAAAAGTTTCAGAAAAAAATCAATGTTGAAAAATTTTCGCTCGAACGTCCTTAAATACCAAAAAACTAAAACATTGTTCAAATAATTCAGTCTATTAGTTTTTCTATGATATATAGTTTGACCCCCTTCACAAAATAGCGGCGTTTTTATTTTTATTTTTTCTGCGGACACCTCATTTTCCTTTACAGAGACCTTAAGTCTAAGCACCCATTTTAAAATGGTTAGCTTTGTGACTTGCATGTTGACTCGCATAGCTCACCCTGTTTGCTTGCTCTGTTGTCCTCACTCTGACGTTTTGAGCGTTAGACGTTCCTCAGAGCTAAACCCTTTTCTTTTTCCTTCACATAGTAGGACTACTTTTTGTAACCAAAAAGCAATGATATTCTTTATTTTAATTAGTCATTTGGCAACAAAACTTGTTTATTACAAGATTTAGAAATATTTTCAGTGGTTCAAAAACGTGTCAAGTCTTTTAAGTCGCCACAGCCCAAGTTTCTGGGCTAGTCACTCTGGTCAAACCAGTTTAGGCAATGCGTGCATCATATTTTTGACAAGGCGAAGCCTTCAGTACGGAAATCAACATCTTAGAGTGTGATCAAGACTTGGCCTGGGTTTGAAACTGTCTCCAAGCAATGGCTTGCGCATACTCAATGAAGACTTAACATGATTTCTGCAGAGACCTTTCTCATTGAGTTATTAGAAAGGTTCTGCTAGCAGGGTGGTGAATGTCCCACTATTGGAAAGTCATTGCTAAGTCCCTAAACCTTGTTTTGTTCTTGCAGAATGTTATGAGTAGTTTGCAGAACATCCTGGAAAATGTAGACACATCAGGTAATGTTCAGCTAATTGCCAAATTTTATTTTACAAAAAAAATGACAGGGTTGTTTTTGCTGTCCCCTTTGATTGAATGTGTGCGGCTTTCATGATTTTTCACATCTTTCTTTTCAAACACTTAATGAACCTGAAGAAATAGATTTGTATGGAACTCAAGTCCAAGATGACATCCTCTGCAGTGTTTCATGTGGAATGACAACTATTTGGTTTATTCCTCAAGATAACCATTTTTTGTCCCTCTTCACACAGACTTGTTGCGTGCAGCATTAAATGTGATGATGCCCATTGCTACAGAGTATCCACATGCATTTGCAGGCCATTTTAGGGTATGTCTTATTATAGGCTGTTACTGGCTGAGAAGCCTTGATGCCTCTTCAATTAGTGACATCATTTTAATTAACCTGGCTAATGAACAAGTAATCAAATGTTACAAAGTAATGTAATGAGGGCTAAATTGTCAACATTAATTGAAATGGCCATAACCTTGACAGTATTGGTTCATTGGTTCATTTATTTCACACTATTTACATAACATTAACATAGAAAGGAAAGTATAGTCACAACACATGGTTACAAGATAAAATAATTACAGTACAGGTTATAAAATGTGTGGGGTGGTCAAAGTAGCGAAGGCTTTCTAGTTGACCACCACAGTACTTGTGGACTTAGACTCCAAGTACCGGTAAATTTCCTTCTCCTTTCCTTTCCTGTTTGCTTTTATAAAAGGATTCCTTTCTATTCTTTATTATTCCTTTGTTAGGACACTGTTGATATTCTGGTTGGATGGCACATTGACACCTCACAACAGAATACTCTTACTAGCTACACTTCAGGTTTGCTTTTTTGTTTGTATACTGCGTGTGTGTCCGTATATTATTATTGTTATTTTGGCCTTGAACATTAATGTTATTACTCTTACACAGGGGTTTGCTACAAACAAAGAGTAAAAGAAAGGAAAAGAGTTTCTTTACACACAATTTTCAAAGCTTGTAGCTTTGGTGCCTTGAATACAAGAAACAGAAATTCTAACGAACTCAAGTGTAGGGTTAAAAAACTCAACTAGACCAGATGCAACAATTTGGTTATTAGCATAATGGTTGATTTAAATTAGGGAATTCTATGGATAAGCACAGGAAGGAATGTTCACTTTTTACACTTACATGCAAACCCAGCATCCTAACTTCCTCACTGGACAAGATTGCCTCTTAAAGATATGTTTCACTGTTGCTTGGACTTTTTGTGTGAGATTGAGTTTTCTTCTCTTTACTGGATTTCTAATGTATTCTTGGTGCTAAAGTGTTGTGTACATTTTGCTGGGTACATTTCAGTGTGAGGCCAGCATCATGACACCTGATACTATCTTCTTTGATTTTGTTATATTATAGGTGTAAGGTCATTATATATATATATATATATATATACCGTACTTATTCGGCTACAAGCCGAGCTCGGCTATAAGCCGAGACCCCAAACTTCTTACGGAAAAAATCAACTTGATTGACATGAATTGTAAATG